>NC_135659.1:2517249-2831592 GCF_964188315.1 Podarcis muralis
GGCAGAAAGTCAGGGGGGCCTGAGGAGCATTGCCTGCCCCTGCCAGCTTGGCCATGGCCCTGGTGGAGACCATCCGCCTCTGGAGCGAGGGTGTCTCTGCGGCAGATCGCAAGGACTGGGCCGGCGCCCTGGCCGCCTTCACTGCCGTCCAGAAGCCTTCTTCCAAAATCTGCTTTAACATCGGCTGCATCCACCTGATCATGGGGAATTTGGAGGAGGCCCAGCAGGTAAAGTGGGCAAGTCTTAATATTGGGCAGGGTTTTTTTAAAAACCCTAACTAACTGGTGGGTGGCTGCTGTAGCTGAGGACGTATTGAAAGAAGCTTCAGGGAGAGGGATTTGCACAAAGCCAGCAGAGAACAAAGTAAAGTTTCACATTTTTTATTACAGCAGTTCTGAGTTGCAGATGATTTAACTGGCAAGTGACGACTTTCTGTGCTAAAAACAGCTGGGTATTCTACATAATTACACCAGATAAGAATTTAGGATTGTACTGGTTTTGGCTGTAGGTTTTTCAAAACAAATGAGCAAATAAACAAACCTCCTCTGCATGTAGTAAGCTAGCAGATCAGGGGCGAAGGTTTAGTGTCGCTGTCTCCTTGATTTGTTAATTTTCTACTCGCAGGGATGGGTGACCTGGGGCTAGTCATTTTATCTCAGTCTAACCTATGTCACAAGGGACGCGGGTGGCGCTGTGGGTTAAACCACAGATCCTAGGACTTGCCGATCAGAAGGTTGGCAGTTCGAATCCCCGCGACGGGGTGAGCTCCTGTTGCTCGGTCCCTGCTCCTGCCAACCTAGCAGTTCGAAAGCACGTCAAAGTGCAAGTAGATAAATAGGTACCGCTCCGGCGGGAAGGTAAACGGCGTTTCCGTGTGCTGCTCTGGTTCGCCAGAAGCGGCTTAGTCCTGCTGGCCACATGACCCGGAAGCTGTACGCTGGCTCCCTCGGCCAGTAAAGCGAGAAGAGCACTGCAACCCCAGAGTCGGTCACGACTGAACCTGATGGTCAGGGATCCCTTTGCCTTTTTAACCTATGTCACAAGGTTGTTGCCGAAACTAAATCGTGGGAGGTGGTGGTAAAGATAGAATCCTGTACACTTTGAGCAAAGGGCACAATATAAATATAATTATAATTATTATGATGCATATTAATTATGAAACACTACATTGTGATTTGAACAGTGAAAGAGTACTGTATAAAGATGATTGATTAAATATTATATTATTATGAGCCAAACTGTTACACCATTCAACCACTTTGCCAGAAGTTCCTAGAACTAGCGACAGGCTCAGGCCCAGCATGGTGGTCAGAGGAATTGTACAGGGCCAGTGAAACCATAAAAGCTGCAGTTGTAAAGTTCACCAATTGTTCAGAAGCTGAAGAGTGGAGCAGTGCATAATAATAGCCTTGCACCCACCAGCCAGCGCTGTAAAAGTGAGCTGCAGCAGATATTTCAAATCTAATAGTGAAATAGGAAATTGCATAAACGGGTGTACATTGCAGGGTCATGTCACAGGTTTGACTCAGGATGACTGGCTAGTTCACGTCCTCAGTGCATTTTTGAACTGCCTACCCAAACACAGCCAACACTCTTGCAGAGTTGCTTGGTTTTTGATTTCCAGAGCAATCCTGCCCTGCTGGGGCCAGAGCAATAACAGGGAGAGCTAGAAACTTGAGGGTCCCGGGTGGAACCTGGCAGGTTGTGAGTAGAGGCTGCAGGTCACTGATCTTGCCGACTCCAGTGTTGGAGTCCCGTCGGGAACACTTTGTGTGACAGAAATCATGCCTATGTCTCCATAACGTCTGCTTCCTTCAGGCTCTTACCAGAAGCATCAACAATGACAAACACTTAGCAGTGGCCTACTTCCACCGGGGGTCTGTGGCGTACCAGATGGAAATGTGAGTTATTATTATTATTTTCTATCCTGGCTCTTCCTCTCAAAGGAGCCCTGGGCAGCAAAAAACAAAGCGAAAGAAACCAAATACAGTTAAAAACAAAAACATTTTAATAGTTAAAAAAAAAATAAAACTAGGGGATGGTGACTCTGCTTGCTGCACTCACCAACCTCACCTGCCCCATTGCCAACTGTCCTTCCCCCACAGATGACCAAATCTCCCTCCTGTTCCATTTCCCTCACAGCTCAGCCCCAACTCCCAACTCCGTCCACCTTTAAAGCTCCCTGCAGGTGTGTTCAGCGGAGGGGGTGCCCTTCACAGTACCTGCCTCCTCAGATAACACCTCACCTGGTTGGCTTGCTCCCTGGCTGCAGTTCCTCATGCTGGAGTTATTGTGACCACCGACTGGCAGCCACATGAACTGCCGCACGACAACAGCCTTACCCAGGAGTCGACAAAATGTTTTAGCCATGCGCTGGTCCACTGTCCCTCAGACCTTGTGGCGGGCTATGGAAGCAGCATCAGGGCAGGGGGGGAGCTGGAAGAAGAGGCAAGGGGGCAAGTAGTCCCCCCCCCCCAGCCGCTGCGCTTACCTTCCCAGGCGCTGCCACCACTGCTGCTTCTGCTTCTCGTCCGCTCCGCTCTCTGGCCCACAGAAGCACCAGGGCGGCAGCGGCGGAGGGAAGATGAGCGGCGCAAAAGGCCTGGCTCCGGAGAGAGGCTACTTAAAATGGCGCTCAGCCCAGGCCCCTTCCTCCTCTAGGCAGGGCGGGGAGAGGCCAGGAGGAGGGAGGGAGGAGGTGCCGCCATGGTGTGTAAATGGCGCGGGGGAAAAAGGTGCAGCCCGATTGAACAGAATCCCCACACCGATTCACAGACAGCCTGTGGGCCAGATCCTGAAGGCAATTGGACCAGATCCGGCCTGTAGGCCTTAGTTTGCCGACCCTTGGCATTACCCTTTTATGTACATAGGAAGACATAATGTAATATAATATCCTACAAGAGAGCTTTCCAAATTGGGTGTTGCGACACATTAGTGTGTCGACTGCAGTGTGTAGGTGTGTCGCATGAATGCTCCCCACGCTCCTCACAGGGCTAGAAAGGGGTTAGTTTAACCTCCAGTTTGCTAGTAAAACTGAATTACTGTGTTGCAAAATGATCCATATTTAAAAAGTGTGTCACCAACATAAAAAGTTTGGAAAGCTCTGCCCTACAAGGTTAATGGGACAGTTTATTATTTTTTTTTTACATATCATCTTTATTAAATTTTCTTTTTAATATACATCATAATTGTCATTTTACATCCAAAATATACATAAACCAATAAAAAATACTTGAGTGTTGGAAATTACATGGATTTATATAATGAAGTAAGTTACGAAGACTTCCCTCCCCACAAACATGATGTTCATCAGTTCAGACAGTTCCCGATAGTCACATCCAGTCTAGTCACATTTAAAGCACTCTTAGACCATCTAAACAGTCTAAAAAGTATCCTGGGAATTGCAGTTTGTTAAGGATGGTGACCTTTGGAGCTATAATTCCCAGCACCCTTGGCAAACTACCATTCCCAGAATTCTCCATGACTCTTAAAGTGATATAATAATAATAAGTAATAAGTAATAAGTAATAATAAGTAATAAGTAATAATAAGTGAAATAATAATGGGTTGCAAGAACCCAAAATCTGGACCAAGAGAACCTGCATAAATTATGTGACTCAGACACATTTGCCTATATATTCTTATCTTGTGTAATTTATTCTGTTCCCTGTCAGATTTACATAAATTCTACTTTTATATGAATAGATAAATAATAATAATACTTATGTAGTAGTAGTAGTAGTAATAATAATAATAATAATTTAGTGCCATTGATGTACATGGTGACCTACAAAGTATGGAAGGGAAGATCTCCCCCTAGGAACTTATAATCTAAAATTTGACACAAGGAAAAGAACAGCAGAAGAGGAAGGAGGCTGGAGAAGAAATGTAATTATTTCAGTTATTTGTAGTTAGTGAACGGTAGGTTTTGCCAGATGTTGCTCAAACGCTTTTAAATCTGCCTTCCCTTCTGTGAGGGCTAGAAACTTCCTGTGACTTTTTAAAGGGAAAATGGGAGTGGGGAGGAAGAAAACTTAGATTCTCACTTTTGTGATTGGTTCTAAGCTCTGAGTTTTCTGTGCTTGCATGAAGTCGGTGAAGACTCACACAGTTACATTTGACAGATTTCCTGGCAGTGCTCTCAGTTCCTGAGGGTGGCTCCAAAATGCAAGAGAGAGGATCAAAGACAGCTGTAGAGAAAAACCCTGGGAGGAAAAAGAGAGAGCTGTATAACTAGAAATGGTTCCCAACATG
This sequence comes from Podarcis muralis, assembly GCF_964188315.1. NCBI lineage: Eukaryota > Metazoa > Chordata > Lepidosauria > Squamata > Lacertidae > Podarcis > Podarcis muralis. The sequence continues at coordinate 2,521,504 of NC_135659.1, forward strand.
TTTCAAGGAAGCTCTTTATCAAGGGAAATCTGTAACATACAAACCAAAACAAAATTATGCACTCTAAAAAGATGCTAAGTTACATACTCTGAAAAGACAGCAGCCCAGAATACAAAACCATACCCAGCAAATTCAGAGGGCATACAGCTTCAGCACTATATTGTGTTGTTTAAATATTAACTATATACAAAAAATTCATTCATAAAAACCTTTAATACTCAATATCACAATCACAGAAAAACTGTAACTTGGAAAAATACATAGAAACCTCCTTTAGAGCACGCCCTACGATGTGAATAAAAAGGAATGATTAGAACAATTGTCTAATCAACAATGGACGAAAGCACTTCTGAGGATCGTCAAAATATCCTGCCATTTTGTTTGCCCCAGAAGTACTTACTCTCCTTCCTCGCTTTCCAGGTATGAGTCAGCCATTAATGACTTGAAAGAGGCATTTGCTCAGCTGCGAGGGAACAACCTAATAGACTACAAGATCCTAGGCCTGCAGTTTAGGTTGTTTGCCTGTGAGGTAAGTTTGGGGTTTGAGGAATACCACGGGAAGCAGCCAACTGGCTCAGTGGACGATGCCTCAATTTTAGCATATTGCCATCTAAGCTTACTTGCTTTTTTAAATCAGTTATTTTATTTGTGTCTTGCCTTCTTCCAATGAGCTCAACCCTGCAAGGGTCCCAGCCCAAAGACAAGCGTTTGGAAGCTTATTTCTTCACTGGCAAAGCACTAGGTTACATCAGCTCCCAAAGGCTCTCACACAAAACCTGCCACCTAGCTGCTTAGGCAATCCGCCTCTACAGCCCTGTGCTCTGATCCAGACAATTGGAGCAACAGCGTGACAACGCCCCTTTCAGCTCACTTAAATGGAATTTCCTGCTGCGGTGCGCTCAAGCACACGACAACAACTCCTGCGCGGCAGCTCTAGTTACCCCTTCTTGCATGGAGACAGCGGAGGGGAGGATGGGGAGAGATTCCAAAGGTGTGATTCTCTGTGACCAACTTCCGCCACTGAGACTCCCTCACACCTCCTTTCCCCTCATCTCTGGCTACCCTGTCTCTCCCCCTTGACTACCACTGCCCCTGGCACCTGCTTCACAGGTGGCTCAGAACCCCACAAATTGCTCATCCCTTCCCCTGGATCATGCCTCCTCTGCCTGCACATCCCCCCCCCCCACTCCTCAGGCTCTTGCCCATCCCTGACATTGAGGCAGGTAACCGTGAGTGAAAGTCCATCAGTCCAGGCTCTGGACTGGTGTTGTATTTGACAAATACTGTTCTCACTCTGGATGAGAGACCACCCCAAAGGCATCTTGTTAGCTTCAGGAATTTGAACCCAGGTCTTCTCAGCAGTCTACCTGCTGCTCCATCCAAGGAAATGTGATTAGGGTCAGACCCTTATTCTCTGGCACTCCTGCCCCTTTTCCCAACAGGTGTTATACAACACAGCCCTTGCCCATTCCAAGCTGGAGGACTGGAAGAAGGCTGAGGAGCACCTGGCTAGGGCAATGAAACTGAAGAGCGAACCCCGTCACAACAAAATCGACAGGGCCATGGAATCCATCCTGGTAAGAAAACGAAGGAAACGGCAATCAATTAGCCTAGGCTGAAAATACAAAGGCTTTGTAACTTTAGAGGCGGTGCATTGTGTGACCGTTCTATTTAAGAATGTAGCAATGCATCGCTTTGCTCTGGAGATCAAGAAACAGCTTCTGAAACTTGCATTTGAACCCTGAGACCTGGCAATCCCATCAAGATATGTATATGCACGTTGTTGGGGAAAATAGGTCTGCAGAAGTGAGGGAAAGCTGTGTTTTGAAATTTTGTCTGCTGTACTATTGTTTAAAGTTGCATAGGAATCCAGTCTTCCTTTGTATTTGGATGTTAGAATAATGACTATAACAGTGTTCCTCAATCTAGTACCTTCCAGATTTTGCAGTAACTCCTACTGCCATCAGCTTCAGCCAGCATGGGCAATGGTCAGGGAAGATGAGAATTGTAGTTCATCCACATCTGGAGAGCACCAGGTTGGGGAAGGCTGGGCTGTGGTATGGCCCTCATTATCCTATGTGTAACAAGCACGGTACACAAATATCGGACAAAGCATGCTGGATTATTATGCCATGTTTTTTAGCAGATGGCCTTGGGAAATGGTGAAGTGATCGACTTTTGTGTGTGTGTCTGTTGCAGAAGCAAAGATTCTTTCAGCCCTTTGTGATTCCTGAAGGGAAGTTGTTTCGGCCAAATGAGAAGCAAGTGGCGCAGCTGGAGAAGAAAGATTACTTAGGGAAATCTATGGTAGGAAGTTAATTTATGGCAGAAGTGGAATTACCCAGCAAATTTCACTTGTATTCCTAAAAGGTCATTCATGACAGACAGTAATACAGTTGCAGCTGTCTCGAAAAACACAACCCGGCCTGCTCTGGTACCTTTAACCCTAGTTTGATATGCAGAAATCAGCAAGTGAAGCTTCTCATAGCATGGAGAGAGCCACAACCAAGTCCCTGTGAAAGAAACAGCTACAGAGGCTGCCTGAAACGTCAGCAACTAATTGGCGCCATAATTTTATAATACAATATTTTTAAAAAGCACACCACAATAATAAAAAATATCACTTTCAGATAAGAATCCTCCTTTTACTATTCAATTCAATGAGCGTGTGCAAGTTTTTAAATTATGATTTTATTGTGTTGTTCAAATAAACAGACCTCCACTTGCCCCATGGGATTTCCCTCTCCTCTCCTTCCTGCTAGTGTCCAGATCAAGGTACGTAATCGCACCTCTCTATTGTGCCTTGCTCAGGCCACACCTGGAGTTCTGTGCCCAGTTCTGGGCACCACAAATCAAGGAGGATATTGGCAAGCTGGAACGTGTGCAGAGGAGGGCAACCAAGATGATTAAGGGTTTGGAAACCAAACCTTATGAGGAACAGTTGAGGAAGCTGGGTATGTTTAGTCTGGAAAAGAGGAAACTGAGAGGAGATATGAAAGACGCCTTCAAATATCTCAAGGGCTGTCATATGGAGGATGGAGCAGGCTTGTTTTCTCCTGCTGTGGAGGGTAGGCCCCAACCAATGGCTTCAAGATACAAGAAAGAAGATTCCGACTAAGAACTTTCTAACAGTAAGAGCTGTTTGACTGTGGAACAGACTCCCTCAGAAGGTGGTGGACTCTCCTTCACTGGAAGTTTTTAAGCAGAGGTTGGGTGACTATCTGCCATAGATGCTTTAGTTGAAATTCCTGCATTGCAGGGGGTTGGACTAGATGACCCTCGGGGTCCCTTCCAACTCTACAGTTCTATGAATTCAGCTTATTGGCAAGGAATGCCAGGATCAAATAAAACTTCCCCAACAAAGGAGAGAAATAGGGAACCCTGCCAATAATTACTTTTATCTATATAGTGCTGAAGATGTAGCACTCAGGAGGTTAATATGAGCAGCCTAGCAGAAAACTAGATTAAGAGAGCATAAACCACTTGACATTAGCAGTGTGAATAAAGCTATTAAGCATGTTCCTCCTTCTAACTCCAGGTTGTGGCTTCTGTGGTTGACAATGATGAGTTCTCAGGCTTTGCGCCTCTTCAGCCTCAGGTAAGACAGAGGACTTTTCTATGACAGAACATTTTGATACACTTCCTCCCAAACCAGCTTCAATCTGAATTGAGAAAAAGAATGGCCTGGCTGTGATTTAAGCTGTAATGTATCCTCCGTCTTACTGTCAATGAACTGGAGGCAGCAGCACTGGGAAAGATCCCTGATCACGTTTTCAGGCAGAGAGGCAGGCAGCGCAGGCCACACACACGCCAGCAAGCATTGGGTGTGTGCCTGTGTTGCTCAGCTGTGCTGCTCTGTGGTGCATGCAAGCACTGCTGCACTGCAGCATTTGTGTGAGTGGGCAGAAAGTGGTGGCCAGGCAGAGCAGTCAGTGTCAATGCACCACCTAAACTACTAGCCTGCTGCCCTTGAGATGCAGTGGGAGGTGCCGTCCTGCTGCCAGTGTTGAAGTAAGATTCAGCTGCCAGTCCAGCCAGTTTCTGTACAAGGAATGGGAGGATGCCATCTTGTCTCTTGCCTCAGGCAGCAGAACGTCTTGGGCTGGCCTTGGTAGCAATGACAAGACTCCCAGCCCCACTCTAGTCTGAAAAACTTGCATCTCTTTTCAGGCCAGATAGATTCTGAACACAGGGCCTGACTTTAAAGTTAACTGCAGTATAGAGGAGAGGTTAATGCTAAAATATGTTGCTTGCAGACATCAGAACCACCTCCCAGACCAAAGTCACCAGAAGCCCTCAGGTAAGATCAATAAACTGCAGAGAACCCCAGCATTCAGTAGCTCCCATTGGTCTAGAAAGTGATTCGTAGGAGATTCTGCTCTCCTATGACTAGAGAAGGAATAGAGAAATAAACCCAAAAATCTGTTTAGAACTGAGTACAGCACCATGAAGTCTGGATGTCTTCATTATGAGTATATGGGTGGTATCTGACAAAATATTTTCGTTAGCACAAGGATTTCCACTCCTGCAATGGAACTTCCTTTCCCTCTCCTCTTCCTGTGTGTCCCTCACACCCTCCCCAACTCTGCTCCAGAGGGTGGATTGAACCACCATAATCAATTTAGGGGGCACATGGGAGATGCATGGGGAGAAAAGAGGGAGGGGAAGTTCTGTTGCACAGCCAAAAGTTATCGTTCTCAGACAACTACTTGATTGGATATTGACCTATGAACCTACACCATCTTAACAGAAACACATTTTATCCCCCCACCCTTTTTTGCTTCATTAGGGGGAAAAAAGGAAAAAAAAAATTCCAAGCGAGCAAACACATAGTGATATGAAATACAACTTTTGAAATACAATAGTCTATGCTTGGGATGTTTGCACAAACTATTCCACTTAGGATTTGCTGTTTAATACAGGCTGTTTCAACAATATAAATAGGTGACCTCTGGGCACATGTGCATAATAAAAGCAAGCAGCCACCGGACTATTTCCCCACGCATCTAGCTCACTGGTGGGATGGTTTTTGCACTCATCCCATTGCGTTCCCAGTGACTTGGATGTGCACTAAAGCAATCAGTTGTTGTTGATGATGAAACTGCCAGCTGATTTGTCATGCAGGGCCCTGCAAGGAGAACCTCACAGAGTCCTGTACGAATTCATACCAGAAACAGCAGCGGAACTTGAAGTCCTTCCTGGAAACATTGTTTTTGTCTTGAAGAAAGCGAAAGACAACTGGGCTACTGTTGTCTTTAATGGGAAGGTATAAGGCCAGCAAGGGTAATTCTACAGAGAACACCTGCACTGTTGTTCCACTGGCATGAACTGTTGGTACCATTTTGGGGTTGCATTCTACTTGTCTTGAACTAAACAGTAGATAGCTGTCTACTCAGGATTTACTGCAGGGGGTGAAAAACCACATGTGCACTAGGTGGCACTGTTGAGCTACATCAGATATAGGGGCTCAGCACAGTGACACGTAGTCTAAAGTGCTTGAAGTTCAGAATGTGCTGTGGGCTTGAGTTCTGATGTGGACTAATTCTTCTGAGACAGAATGGTACCATCCCATAGGGTTGTCTCCTGCCCAGCTTTGCTCCTAGACCCCATGTAAAGGAGACATACCTTATTGGATCCAATATATGGTAGCATAGTTGCAGATGGGTTTGCATGTTCATATTTGGGCTGTTTTCTGCTGTACAGTACAACAGTTGATAAAGGGTCTGGAAACCAAGCCTTATGAGGAACAGTTGAGAGAACTGGGTATGTTTAGCCTGCTAAAGAGACCAAGAGGAGATATGATAGCCATAATATCTGAAGGGCTGTCACATGAAAGATGGAGCAAGCTTGTTTTCTCTTGCTCCAGGGGCTAGGAGCTGAATCAATGGATTTAAGTGCTTCTGACTAAACATCAGGAAGAGCTATTCAACAGTGGAACAGGCTGTCATGAGAGGTGGCGGACTCTCCTTCCATGGAGGTTTTTAAGCAGAGGTGGAATGGTCATCTGTCATGGATGCTTTAGTTGAGATTTCTGAATCTAGATGTCCCTCAGGATCTCTTCCAACTATACAATTCTTTGATTCCCCATAGTAGGGAAGCACTACACAAAAATTAGCTAAAAGATCAGAAGAGAGTATGAGAAGTTGCCCTGAGATGAAAGAAACTGAGACACGCCCCCCCCCCAGCCACCTCTCAGCACCTGCAGGCAACTTTTCAAGTAAAGTGACCTGCTTAGGCCAGGTGGAGTGAATCAGCAAAGTTAAAATGCTGCCATTCAAAATCTGAGATTAGAATCTGGAGGGGTGACAGAGTCTTGGAGTCTTTTCTCTGCCCACAATGTACAACTCTGACACCATCCTGCCTCCTAGCAATATCTTGGTTTTGCTTTTCGTACAGCAAGGGATCATACCCTGCAACTTCCTAGAGCCAATGGGAAAGAAATTCTCTTCAGGCCAGGTAAGAGAATAAGTATTAATTCTTAGGGCAAAACTTGACATTATAATTTATACAAGGCTGCTTGCCAAAAATGGGAGTGTGTGTTTGGTTCCCCTCTCCCCCTCTGTAACCCTAGCCCTATTCATCCATGTGCAAACATCACCAGCATTCTGTGTTTCCCTGCCAAAGATGTCAGGTAGGGAAATGGCTACTCTTATAACATTAGTGGACAGGTAAGGTGTCTTGAATATTATGGATGAAGATGCACACCACTCATTTCCACTTTGTTGTTGTTGTTGTTTAGTCATTTAGTCGTGTCCGACTCTTCGTGACCCCATGGACCAGAGCATGCCAGGCACTCCTGTCTTCCACTGCCTCCCGCAGTTTGGTCAAACTCATGCTGGTAGCTTCGAGAACACTTTCCCACCATCTCATCCTCTGTCATCCCCTTCTCCTTGTGCCCTCCATCTTTCCCAGCATCAGTGTCTTCTCCAGGGAGTCTTCTCTTCTCATGAGGTGGCCAAAGTATTGGAGCCTCAGCTTCACGATCTGTCCTTCCAGTGAGCACTCAGGGCTGATTTCCTTAAGAATGGATGCGTTTGATCTTCTTGCAGTCCATGGGACTCTCAAGAGTCTCCTCCAGCACCATAATTCAAAAGCATCAATTCTTCGGCCATCAGCCTTCTTTATGGTCCAGCTCTCACTTCCATACATCACTACTGGGAAAACCATAGCTTTAACTATACGGACCTTTGTTGGCAAGGTGATGTCTCTGCTTTTTAAGATGCTGTCTAGGTTTGCCATTGCCTTTCTCCCAAGGAGCAGGCGTCTTTTAATTTCGTGACTGCTGTCACCATCTGCAGTGATCATGGAGCCCAAGAAAGTAAAATCTCTCACTGCCTCCATTTCTTCCCCTTCTATTTGCCAGGAGGTGATGGGACCAGTGGCCATGATCTTCGTTTTTTTGATGTTGAGCTTCAGACCATATTTTGCGCTCTCCTCTTTCACCCTCATTAAAAGGTTCTTTAATTCCTCCTCACTTTCTGCCATCAAGGTTGTATCATCTGCGTATCTGAGATTGTTGATATTTCTTCCGGTGATCTTAATTCCTGCTTGGGATTCATCCAGCCCAGCCTTTCGCATGATAAATTCTGCATATAAGTTAAATAAGCAGGGAGACAAAATACAGCCTTGCCGTACTCCTTTCCCAATTTTGAACCAATCAGTTGTTCCATATCCAGTTCTAACTGTAGTTTCTTGTCCCACATAGAGATTGCTCAGGAGACAGATGAGGTGATCAGGCACTCCCATTTCTTTAAGAACTTGCCATAGTTTGCTGTGGTCGACACAGTCAAAGGCTTTTGCATAGTCCATGAAGCAGAAGTAGATGTCTTTCTGGAACTCTCTAGCTTTCTCCATAATCCAGCGCATGTTTGCAATTTGGTCTCTGGTTCCTCTGCCCCTTCGAAATCCAGCTTGCACTTCTGGGAGTTCTCGGTCCACATACTGCTTAAGCCTTCCTTGTAGAATTTTAAGCATAACCTTGCTAGCATGTGAAATGAGTGCAATTGTGCGGTAGTTGGAGCATTCTTTGGCACTGCCCTTCTTTGGGATTGGAATGTAGACTGATCTTCTCCAATCCTCTGGCCACTGCTGAGTTTTCCAAACTTGCTGGCATATTGAGTGTAGCACCTTAACAGCATCATCTTTTAAAATTTTAAATAGTTCAGCTGGAATACCATCACTTCCACTGGCCTTGTAATTAGCAGTGCTTTCTAAGGCCCATTTGACTTCACTCTCCAGGATGTCTGGCTCAAGGTCAGCAACCACACTGCCTGGGGTGTACGGGACATCCATATCTTTCTGGTATAATTCCTCTGTGTATTCTTGCCACCTCTTTTTGACGTCTTCTGCTTCTGTTAGGTCCTTTCCACAGCTATCCACTGTTAGGTCCTTTCCACTTATCCTATGTCTATTTCCCCTTTGCTGTTACGACCAGGACACTTTGCTTTACGGTCCATATATTATTTGGTCTAGTCTCTTGTTATTATTCTGGATAGAAAAGTAAAGTCTGGGAATATAGACATTTAATTTCACATTTATAAAACAATCTATACATCTTAAATTATAAAACACTAAAGAAATAAGGCAAACATACAAAATCATCACAGGAGCAAATATAAAGTACAAGGAACAGATAATCCTGGATAATGCTACAGAGGAAATATTCTGAATTGTCAATAATAAGACCATTATATTTAATATTTTTCTTTCCCTGTCTGTAAAACCCACAGGCAAAGGAAAGCATCTGGGAAGATAATAACTTGCCCAAGAACAGCTGAGATTTGAACTCAGCCTTCCCTGCACAGTGAGGGTCAAATGACTGCCTGCTCACATGGTCTCTTTTTGAAGGAATGGCATGAGTACAATGTGTGTGACTGGATTATGCATGTAAAACTTCTTCTCAGAACCCAATAGGCAGGATCTAATATAAGCTCATTTGCAGGCTCCTGGAATAGTTAACTGGATAACTTGTTGGTGAACGATTAGGCAAGGTTTCAAGTTTAAAACTCTTCTATCAAGTTAAACACTTTCTGTCTGTGGAATATTACAGAGTTACTCCAAATCTTGCCTGTTCTTTCGCTTCCAACAGAGGGGCTGCCTTGCGTATTTTGCATTGCTTATTTCTGCGATGGATGCAGCAACTGCACCAGGCACAGGTGCATGACAGTCACACTTGTTTCCATTTCATACAGCAAGGAATTGGTGCAGATGTTGACATCCCTCCTCCGCCCAGCTTTGCTGCCCCAGATTGCCCTGAGAGGTGTCCCTCAGGTAAGTAAGAGGGACAGACAGGGAATCCTTTCTAAGGTCCAATGCATCTATGACAGTAGCTCTACTTGGCATGCTGCAGAAGTATAAAGACTACACAGAAAGAGGGGAAGCAGGGGCAAACGTACTAAGCTCTTCCCTCTCTCCGCGTCACTTTGCCCATCACTCTTTATGAGTTGGAGTGAAAGTGAAGTTTCTGAAGTGGGGAGCCTTCTCTGCATGATTTAGAACACCAATTTTGTATGGTTCTAAATCACGCTGAGAGCAACAGCCACTGCCTGTGTACCACCCAAGAACATTTTTTTGGTTATTCCCTGCTCACAAAACTGCTCTTCTTTTTCTTCCAGATGAGGAAAGAGCACCACAGGTAAATGACCACCTTGCAGTGTGAGCTTCTGGACACGGGACACAAGCCTAAGACTTTGTGTGATGTATTGATGCATAACTGAACCAAAACAAATTGAGGCAGGGCTGGGGCTGGGAGTTCTCACCCTCTGCATTTGAACATGGCCAACTGGAAACCTAAGGGCCCCAAAGTTTTGATTTCAATTTTGATAGTTCAGTGTCCATATGTAATAAATAACAACAACAACAACAACAAATTATATGCCACCCATCTGACTGGGTTGCTCAGCCATTCTGGGCATTTCCAACAAATTATAAAACCATCATAAAATATCAAAAGTAAAAAACCCCCTATACAAGGCGGCCTTCGGATGTCTTCAAAAAATCAGATAGTTGTTTACTTGTTTGACATCTGATGGGAGGACATTCCAGGGGGCAGGCACCACTACTGAGAAGGCCCTCTTCCTGGTTCCTGTACACACACTTCTTGCAATGAAGGCCCTTGGAGCTGAACGATGGGGATAGAGACACTCCTTCAGGTATACTGGGCTGAAGCTTTTGTATTGATAAACAAATGGCATACAAAGAAATAGCTCTTGCAGTTACCCTTGGTTTTGTAGCCCATCCACTAATCCTTTAACCATGCCAATTATCCTTGAAGTCAAAATTTAAAATAAAAACCTTAGGGATTACCAGTCAACTAACTTTGATTTCACTGATGTTCGAGATCCATTTAAGTTGGCTTTCAAGCCTGATTTGCCATCCTGTGGGATGATCTTTGCCATGAGAGAGAGTGGGAAAGACAAGCCTGTTGATTCTCTCGGACCTCTCCATGGCTTGTCATACCAGGATATCCCTCTGGACTGTAATATTCATGTTGGAGGTAACTTTCTGCAGTGGTTCTGCTCCTTGGAGGACCAGCTACAGAAGGTATAGCTCTGGGCTTGGTGATCAACAAGTCCCTCCCTTTCCCCATCCAGTAATTATGCTTTGGGGTCCTACAGGGTTCTGCTCTATCACCCAAGCCCTTTAACAGCTACCTGAAACCACTGGAAGAGGTAATCCAGAGTTCGACTGAGATGTCACCAAGATGCGAGTGACACTAAGTGTTCTCTCTCTTTCATCAAACTCAGGTGTGGCACAGGGCGTGCTAAATCAGCACCTAGGCACAGTAACGGACTGGTTGAGGCTCACTAAACTGTGGCTCAGCCCAGACTAGATGGATGTTTGTGGGTGGTATTCAATTTGTTCTAATGGGGTTTGTTACTCCCCCAGCCCCCAAAAGCAGGGATAGGGAGCCTGTGTTCCTCCAGATGTTGTTGGGACTACAGTTACCATTACCCCTGACTGAGGCTGAAGGGATTTGCGAGGGTCGTAGGTTCTCCAATCTTGCACTAAAGGGTCATGTTTGCCACCCAGAGGTGCTTTTTAACCCAGCAATGTGATTAGAGGCCCAGTGACCTCTGAACACATTTTAGCAGTTTAGACTGATATGCGACCTACCTGGACAGAGGGTCTTGTTTCCAGTATCCATGTTCTGGTGATCTTTACTGTGTGTGGCAGCCAAGTCAGGTGTGGTGTGTGTCTATGAGGCAGAAGGCCTTTTTGGTAGGAACACACTGACTGTGAGATGCTCCCCTGGTTTTTTGGGGGCGGGGTGAGGAGCTTTTTGCTTTTACTGGCCCTTAGTTTTACTGGCCCCTAGTTATACTGATTTTACTACTTCCTTATTTAGTCTTTATTGGGACGCGGGTGGCGCTGTGGGTAAAACCTCAGTGCCTAGGACTTGCCGATCGTATGGTCGGCGGTTCGAATCCCCGCGGCAGGGTGAGCTCCCGTCTTTTAGTCCCAGCTCCTGCCCACCTAGCAGTTCAAAAGCACTCCTAAGTGCAAGTAGATAAATAGGTACCGCTTTATAGCGGGAAGGTAAACGTCGTTTCCGTGTGCTGCGCTGGTGCTGGCTCGCCAGAGCAGCTTCGTCACGCTGGCCACGTGACCCGGAAGTGTCTTCGGACAGCGCTGGCTCTCGGCCTCTTAAATGAGATGAGCGCACAACCCTAGAGTCGGACACGACTGGCCCGTACGGGCAGGGGTACCTTTACCTTTACCTTTACTATTTAGTCTTTGCTTTTATGGGCTATCATTGTATTTTTATGGGCTATCATTGTAATAGCATGAGCTCCCCATAGAATTTTGCAATTGGATGGTGTTGTAAAGACTGTAAATAAATAGCAAGTTGCCTCTGAGCATATACAGACTTTAGATTTTTAAAGGACAAGGATTCCATCTCATGGCAGAGTTCCCAGTACATCACCATTTGCTTCAGAAATTAAGCACTCTTTCCCTTCTGCTGAACAGGATCCTGAGAACACATTTCAACTTATTTTTGAAAAATTAAAAGACCATGGCACTCCTGTCCCATTTCCCTCCTCCTACAGTTCATTGGCCTGGACACCCCCTACATTGTCAAAGTGCATTACAAATACACCATAGCCCTGCAAGGGAGCCCTGAGATGTCTTACTGCAGCCTCTTGGAGAAAGTGTGCCTGAAGCTGGGACTCTCACCCCAGCACACGAAACTGAGGTAGGAGATGCGCCCTGGCCTCCCTTTGCCAAATCCACCTCGACTGTCGGAGAGGGATGCTTCTGTATTCACTTGTTTCTGCTGTCTGTTGTTCAGCTACCGACCTCCAGACACCAAGGAGCTGGTGCTGCTCAGTGAGGATAGCAGGATGGAGACCGTGTGGAGTCATGCCAAGGACAAGTGCTTGACATTGTGGTGCAGCAGTGAGCAGGTAGGCAATACTGGAGCAGAAGGCAATCTGTCACCAATCTCCGCCCACTTCCCCAAATATTTCAGAGCCCTTTGCTGAAAGTCCAGCTTCTATTTATTAACCCCTGTTAACCAGAATAGCAAAATGTGCAGGTGTTTTCCTGCTCAGTCACTCAGAAGCCCTGTTTTCTTTCTTCCTGCAATCTGGCCTACGAGAACACTGGCAATGGGATAATTGACAAGCACTTTAATATTTATAATTGTTTTTTTTATTTCTAAAAAACCATTCACTTTAATTAAACATTGCTTATATTTAGCTTTTTATAGTTTTGAATTGACTTGATGGCATCAGTGATGTTGGTGGATAAATATTTGAAAATATCCCAGTCTATTGATTGGAAGAGATAGAACTGCAGCATAGCTTTCATTTTTGTCCCCTAGCTGTGCCCACAGTGGAGTGTGTACCAAGTGTAATCTTGGAAACCTGGGTTCAAATCAAACTAAGTTCACTTCATGGCCATTGCCAACTTGATTCACAGTCTAACAAAAAAAGAAAAGAAAAAGTGTGTGTGTGTGTGTGTGAAAATAAGCCTGTGTATACCACCTGCAAAAGTACTAAAAATCACCTTTGCCTTACCTCTTCTCTTGCTTGCCATCACCCTGCCTTCATTGAATAAAACACTCGCAGTTCAGGGTGGAAAAAGCATCCAAAGTACATGCATGAAAACTACACACAGATCCAAAATTGCTGAATGGGCATGTCCAGTTGAACTTTTGATTTCTACTGAACTGCAGGCATTTTGGAAAGAAGTTGCCATCTGGCATGGCAGGAAGTTTCTATTTAATACAAGCCTAAAACTGCTGCCTTGGTCTTGCACAATTAGCTGCACGGTTCTTTGGATCCCAGTCATTAGGCAAAAGCATACAACTCTAAAGCACAAGTTTTATTTTCTTGATCTGACATTTGTATTTCCAAGGGGCAGAATAGTCCTGGATATAAATCTCAAGAGATTTCCAAAGCCATCAGTAAAAATTAGCTCCTATCTGGTGGCCAGCATTCCAGGAATATTCTGGAATCTACAGCTTGTGTGTGAAAGAAATTGAAAACAGATCATTTCCTTAATAAGCTGGCCTCAATAAGTGTGAACCTATAGAGGTTTGGTGCACATTTTGCACAGCAAGGGACCAGGAGATGATGGCAAGGTTGGTAGAAGTGTTGTGCTGAGCTGTTTGCTGCCTTCTTAGCAACTCTCACCTCTTTCCCCTTATCAGCACACCAGTTTTTGTACACAACTCATCTTTTCCCTTGCCCATACAATTGCGACTAAGGTGGGATACATGGAAGTGGGATGAGACTTGCACATAAAATATATAAAATTAAGAGTGGAATTGTATTTGAATAGCATATTCATAAGTGGGTTTGAGGTTTTGGAGTTCTCTTCTAAGCTCTGATCTGCATTGTAAAATTAGGGAATCTTAGGGCAGGGAGTCTTAGAACTGGCTCATATCATAGTTACAAACAACCCCAAGAAAACAAATACTCCATCTTATTTGTTCCAGTAATTCCCAAACTCCTAGAAGCTGTCAGCATATGACAGTGGCCATACCCCAGGGAACAGCTTTGACCGGCTGGCTAAACCAGATGAGGGTAGCCTATGAGTTTCAAACCCTCGGCAAGTTAGGGACTTGGCTTGCATGCCATTTCTGCGTGTGCTGTAGAGGGAAATGAGAGGCAGATGGGGCTCATTCACCTGCGAAGGTAGTCCATCAGATCCTCACCTCTGCTGCCTTGTGGGACATCTTTGGGGGAAGAAAAGGCTAAGGAGTAAACCCTACACAAATCCAGAGTATCTAAGATGGTTGGGTGGCGTCTTGCATGCCTCCTTCCAGCAGCTCCTGCAGCCAAGCTGGTGTCAAAGATATTGCTCTGCTTTCCTTTGGACCACATCAGCCAGGCCAAGAGAGTGGTCTTGTCGTCTGGACAGCCCAGGATCTCCAGACACACTGCCCAGGCTTGCACCCTGGAGAAGTCAATTTGCTGCTGCTAACTCAGCAGTTTGACTTCACCCCTGGAGACACAATCCATTGTTTCTCAAGACAGATGGATTTTTCTGCACAGTTCATTGCTCTGGACCTGGGACATTTCTTGTCAGATGCCCCTGCAGGTGGGTAAATCCGCTGCACACAACTTGATATTTTGATCACTCCCAACACGGCGTTACCTGAATGCCCAGAACAGAGTGTCATACAGAAACATAGTGGGCAGGCTCCTCTGATAGGAGGTAGCTCTCTCTTGCCCATTGTAAACACAGCCCTTCCTGCTTTGAAGGGATGGAATTGTGCCTCAGACACCTGATGTTTCCAAACCATTTGCCCCAACCCCTCTAAAAAAAGTTCAGGACTCTGCTGAACTTCAGCATACAAACATGACATCCACGTGAAAACATGAGAGAGGAGGCCCAATACTGGCTCTGTGAATGACTTCATTTCTGTTAATCCTGATGAAGATTTTCCAGTTGCGGGTGCAAGATTAACTGAAAATCTTGCATTTTTACAGCAGTATTAGAGAGATATGAAGAACGTGGGAGGCTTGCTTGTTTTTTTAATGTACTGTTAATTAAGGAAATGGCCAAAGAGATGTTTGAACTGGCTGTTTCTTACACCAGGCAGGCAAAGACCATCTAAATATGGAAGATGGAAAGGAGGCTGAGCAGAAGATCACAAAACAGACAGATGCCAAACAGGTTGTAGCACGGTATACTTATGAAGCCAGCCAGCCAGAGGACTTGGAATTCCAACAGGGGGAGACAATACTTGTTCTGGCTAAAGGTAAACTAACCCTAAATCAGAGAACCTTACTAACCATACATGGGGGATCTACCACCCTACACAATTCCTTTGTTTTAGGGACATTACGCAAAAGTTGCCATAACTCCATCTATTGAGAGAACTTCAAGGATGCAAATTCATTTTCTTGACGAATCAATTCTAACCTATAATTTGCTATATTCACTGTGTTTTCTTCAAGAGTGTGAACATGCAGTACTTGAAGGCCATGACCTGTACCAGGCATGTGTATCGGGGTTTCTAAGTCCAAGAACCATGCAGAAGACCTCTTCCTTAGGGTCAAGAGCTCTTTCAGAAAGTGGTGCTGGTACCACTTGCTAATCCTTCTGCCCTCCATTTTGGACCCCACCATCATCAGTAGAGCACCAAGCTGCTGAAGTCGATAACTGGCAACTATGGGCCCCTTGCATCTTCTACAGCTACTACTGCCCTTCTCTTCTGGGCTCCTTCTCCTTTTTATCTCCCATGGACCAAGAGATGCAGAATTGCCAGACTGCAACCTGGAGGTCCTGCTTCTAGCTTTAAACCATCTGATGCAGGAGGATTCTAGACATCCTGCTCTAATTCCCCCACTGGTCATCTCACTCACCTATGCTATGGTGTAGTCCCAATGCTCATGCTCGTTCCAGCAAGTACTGGAAAAAGGGCAGACACAAAGATCAGCGAAGGAATGGAGCAGGAGGTGTTGCAGCTGCATTCTCTCTTGCTACCTCGTGACCTTTAAAGAAGTGGTGTAAAACCTGTGGCCCTACAGGAGTTGTGGCCCATCGGCCACATCCACCCTGGCTATTGGCCAAGGATGGTGGGAGTTATAGTTCAGCTACACTGCTCATGTGTTTTAAAGTAGCAAACATGATTGCTAGGCTGTAATCTGACAATTTAAGGCTGGGCATGCATGGCAGAAAAGCCAGCTGCCTCTCCCTGGGAATCAAGCTTGAACTTCTAACATTTATTGGAGAATTCACGACCATCACTGTATAACACTTTCCCACACTTCTCAATTCAATTGCCTTTTGTAGGTTGGGAAACAATCACTGATTCAATCAGCAGTCACCTGAAAGCAAATTGGCTTCCACTGGTAGGAAACAAATTCCTGCTGTCACAAAACTCCATATTCTGTTTTGGCCATTGGCATCTTATCACACAAACTATGCTGGTCAAGAGAGCTTGAGGAACCAAGAACACATTTAGTGGCTTGAAGCCATGAGGGTTGCCCCATGTAGAGGGGAAGAATAGCTTCACAGGCCAATGGGAGGGGGGAAATTGCATCTTGTAGTGGAATATATCCTATATGAAAGTTCAACCATCTTATGCTCATCTTTGCATGTCAGGAAATGGCAGAATAGAGCTCAGGACAAAACCATTATACAAGTAAGAAAATAACCATATACACAGCAATTTGTTGCTCAGTATACTTCCTGTTCCATATGAAATTACTTATGCTAAACAGACATCCTAGTTTCACAATACCAAAGTAGATGGGTGAGTGTGCTTTTGAAAATTCTAACAGAACTTGTCTGCCTCCACCTGGATAATTCTGTGTCTCATCATATTCTCCATCCGCAGATAAAATAAGAAGGGCAGTTCAAAGACTACCCACTGTTTTGATAAGGCTGTTAAGGGAACCCACTGTAAGATAGCAAAGTACCAAAGAAGCCAAGGTACTCTTCCTCAGGTGCTTCCCCAAACATCTTATTGAAGGGACTCTCTGTTATGACTTCTCAGTAAGACTTGCAGGGGAGTCCTGCAACCTGTGGCAGGTTTGTTATGCTTACATGTATCTGGACCTTAGACTTTGTAATGATCCAGTAATTCTCCAAGTTATTTCTGCAACCTCATTCTTTGAGTTTTCACCTGCCATTTATGCTGCAAGTGGTTTTCTTCTAACAAGACCCCATTATTTTAATTTCAGTTTCTCTAAAGGTAGACTATATTGGCACTGGAAGAGCCAAAGAGCTCCAGACACAGTCTACTCAGTGCAGCCCTGGATGGCATTTTCGGCAACACAGCTTGAGGGAGGCAAAAAGCTTCCTCTCTCAAAATAATCAGGGCCGAGAGGCAATATTTCAGATGTTAACAGATGTAGCAATGTTAACAGATGAAGATGGTTAGTCTTAACTGTACAAAAACACATACAATTATAATTCTTAGTCCTTTATGAGTATCAAGTACTGAGCAGATGATCTGGCTCTCCATTATTCCCAGTCCTTGTTCTGACATGAAAGGTACCTAGCAACAAGAGGGGTCACGGCCTCTGTACCTTCAGGAGTTGTGAAGCAACTGATAAGTGCAACTTGTCATGTTGGGATAAGAGAAGTCGTACCTTCAAAAATTCCCTCTGCTACAAAACTATGAGAGGCACAAGGAGATCCATTCTCCTTTATATCTTGGTTGCATTTCTCGAAGGCATTGCAGATTCTGGTTGGATTCTTTACATTCCATCTCTTCCTGATTCTTGCCCATTAATGTATTAAGTTTGTGACTCTAACACAATGTTATTTCATCTTCTAGTGAATGATGATTGGCTGGAAGGGGAGTGCAATGGAAAAGTTGGCATTTTCCCCACAGCCTTTGTTGAAGAAGACAGCAGCCAAGATCCCAAATCTCTTTCTACAGTGTAACAAGCTCAAAACCCTACAAAGAACCAAGAGGACCCCGATGCCTTTTCCTCTGAAGGCAACTCATCCCATTATAAGACATTTCATCCATGTTCGCTGAATCTTCTAGGGATTGATTTTTAAAAAAAATTTATATTCTGCTTAAATGAATATCCATTGAGGTCTGCACTGGGTTTTTAAAAACTCATCTCCTAGCTAAAGCATGAGCCAAATTGGTTATATGAAAAAACTGTTGGGTTGATCCTTCTCTGTCCAGTCATAATAGTTACAGCAATAGCAGACATCATGGTTGTCCATTTCAGTTTCTGGTAGGGGCTCCCAGGTCACAGTCTATAGAGGACATGCACACAGCTTTAAATTATCTAAGGTGAATCACCCTTGGCTTCTGAAGTCTGTTCTGCATCCTCTTGCTCTTATAAGGGTAACACCTTATTTATCAATCAGGGCACCTTATTCAAGATGAAACAAAAGGTGCAGGAGAAGCTACAAGGCCTCTCATGTCCTGCAGCCAAAGAGTTTTGGTTGTTTTTCTTAACTGCATGTGTGTCTCTGGGATACAACCTGGGAATCCTAGTTAACAGTCATGAAAAGTTGGTTTACAAGAATTCAGCTTCCAGGTGATAATCAGCGGTTTAGTTACTCTGCAATGCCTTTCCAGAATGACAGCTACATTTTGAAATGCTTAATAAATCCTTGAAAGCCAGTAAAGCTCTCAGTAACTTTTAGATGTTTGAAGTTTCCACAAAAAGCTGCAGTTCTGTCATTTTATCAATAAAACTGCATTGCTCTATAGTGTGTCTCTGTATTACCACTCAGATTTAAAGAAATCATGAAATGACTCCTTAGTAAAAAGGGCTGGCATTTTCACTCCAGTTCCAAAGAGTTAACATTAGATATTTATAGTATCCAACTTCTGGAAAACTATTTAGTAATGTGTATGCCTCTAGCATTTTGTCATCACCAACTGAAATCAAACAGGAGCTAATATTTTGCTTGGCATCGAGGCTGCAACCTAGTCTGCTCTGGACTTGTCCCCACCTAGATGCTTAAGTGCAGTCAAAGCTTTCATTGCACTATAAACCCCTTTCACTTCTGAACAGAGTAAGATGTCATAATTTAGCACTTCCTCTTTTGGGGGGCGGAGAAACAATACAGTTTTCAATTGCAGCTCAGTGATGAAAGAACATGTAACTACACAAGGCTGGCTGTAGAGAACATGGTTTAATTAAAGGCAAAGCTGAGTTCAGCAGCTGCAGGTCTCGCACAGACAGACAAAAACACAAAAGAAGCTTACGACACAAACCAGTTTTCTCTGCTGGGGGGGGGAGGATCTTCCCTTCCCTTGAGGCTCCTGACAGCAGGGTGTGTGTGTGTGTGTGTGTGTGTGTGTGTGTGTGTGTGTGTGTAAGGGGGAGGAGAATAGGGAGCCCTGCTCAAAAGATCAAGAAAAACATTCTAAACACCAGACTTCTCATGCAGAAATAGGAGCCTATGGGCTGGGACTCTGGCGCTGCTGAGAGAGTCAGATGATGAACCTGGTTAGGTTGCCTAGGGTGCAAGAATCGGTGGTGGTTCAAACGCTGGAATGTTGCAGCTGCCTCGATGCACAGCTCAAATACACAAACTGGAAGAAGGGTGGGCTGGAAGCAGGGACAGGGCATCAAATAAGCACAGAGGGTCTCAGCTGAAGATTACAACCAGGGCAGGAACTTAATCCTTGAGACTTTTGCTTCGGAGGAACATCGTTTAGAGATGTGATGCAGAGCAGCAACACTGCTAGCATGGGGAGGCAAAGGGGGTCCAATTCCTATCCTAGACAGAGCACTATGCATACATCTTCCCTTTTATAGCAAGTCTATATGGGGCTGCTCCCCGACTCCACAATGTCCCTTGTGGACCCTGGATGTGCTTTGCTCTGCAGCCATTTCCCAGCTTGCAGATCCTGAACTGACAGACACGCGCACACACGCGCACACACACACACACTCCTGCGACTGCAGCAGTTTCTTGTATTTAGGTTGCTTCCGTAACTACGCTGGGAAACAAAAATAAATGCTGTCCTTTTATCCTATGCAAGAAGATTTGCAGTCTTCCTTCTGCGCAAATAAATATATCCAGTGGAACCCTTTGTCCCCATTGTGCACCCTTGTAGGGGCAAGTAGGACGGTTGGCTTCTGTGCGCGGGTTCCATGTGATGTGTCCTCTGCTGCCTTGAACTTCCGCTCTGAAAACCTTGTGGCTACAGGTGCGTGCAGGCCTGTGGAGTGGGCATACACCTCTAGGGAGAGGGATTGCACACACCATCCTGTCCAGACTAGCTCTTTTACTCCCCATTATCCTGCTATGACTGTGGGATGCTGTATATGAAGAACAAAACTACAAGCAACCAGCATGGAAAGGGGAAGGAGGGGAAGGGAGAAAGGGGGTGGGGGGGAAGACACAAAGCTTTTTATCTACCTACATAAAAAGGGAGTCAGGCTGTGAATGCACAGACCAGCTTGCCATTTCATGAGGCTGGTCACTACACTATCATAAAATGTACAGGAATCTGAACCATTTAACTTAAAACCCCGTAGCAGTGGTTTGCTTGCCCTAATGAAGAGCCCTGCAGTGACCCCTGCACTTCAGTACCGGAATCTCTCCCGCTTGGGGTTATTCCAGGGACAACCTCTGAGAAAAAGGTGGAAGTGGTACTGGAGGGGGCAGATTCTCCTTCACGAAACTCCTTACCTAACTTGGGAGACGGACGCTAGCACCCCCACCCACCTCGGGCTGGACCAGCGACTGGAGGGGTTGCTACACACTGACTACAAAGCACATCTGTGTATGGAAGAATTCAGTGTGGCCTTACAACTGAGAGAGTAATAATTGGAAATTTAGATGTTGAGGAATAAATTTCAACTACATTCTCAGTCAGCAAAGCTATCGGTAATAGACTCCTATTGGTTTCCCCAGAACTGAGGAGGAGGATCGAGAAGTTCTCAGTGGCTTCTCCCATCTGCTCTTCATTCTCAGCACTTTATTTTCCCACATGGCTGGGGACATGCACAATGGTGAGAGGCGGTGATATCGGGTTACCGTGAGACAAACAGCAGTCCCTCTCTCCCTCCAGAGGGCCCCGGAGGGATGGGAGAGTTCCTGGTGTTGGTTTTCCGTTGCACTGCAGACATTTCCGTGCACACTCAGTGGGTTGGTGGAGCACTTACGCCCTCCTGACGGCAAGGAACAGAAGAGAGGGCTGCCACGCGCACAGGGCCGTGTGAGACAGTCCTGCAAACCCAACATGCCATGATGTATGGAGCTTTTCGGTTGCAAAGGCTGCCACCCTTTCGTTCTCAGTGCGGTGGATTCATGGCACCTTGCCCCCGTTGCTGCTTCTGCTTCTGCTGCATCAGGAGCTGCTCCAGGGCAGAAGGTCCAGGGTGCATCATCGAACTGGACCAGATAGACTAAAAAGAAGCACACACCAAACATCCGCTAACGTGAAAGCCAAAGTAGCAAGAGAAAATGCCAAAACGGTCAAAGCAAGTGAACTTTCTTCCATGCTCTCGTCACCCCCTCTCATTTCTACAGTACTGCAACAGTAGGCAACCGGCTCCCCCCCCCCCACCCCAGTGTAGTCTCCCATCCCAATTCCCCGCCTACTTTGCAGCACCCTCAACTGCTTTCATGAGGCAAGGCACAGGCAAACAGGTCTTTAACTGCATCATCCCCAGTGTAAACAGAAAGAAGCACTTCAACCTTTGTTTCTGGCCACACTGGCTAAAGCTAATGGGAGTTGAAGTTCAACAACTTTGGGGTGGGGTGGAGTGGGGTGGAGAGGTTCCTCATCCCTGCTCTACCAGGGTAAACAGCAAAGGAGACTTTGGCAGCACCTCTGTCCAGCCTTTTGCCTTAGTCTGAGTGAGTGACTCAGTTGAATAATTAGGAGAGGGCTCTTCCTCAATTTCCTATTGCTGTATACTCTCCAGGGAAGTGATTTAAGGAGCCCACTCATGTCTCAGTTCAAATGGGAGCACATTAGTGGACAGAGCAAATGCTGTTGGCCTTTCAGCTCTTGCTAAACTCAAAACACGACCCCTTAAGAATCAGGTATCAACCAGGACAATAATTCTATTTCAGATGTTGAGGTTGTGAATGGAAGTGTTGTTGTAGTCAAACTGCAGCACTTATGCACAAGGGGGAAGGTATCAGCAGACTTGCAGGAGTACATTTTAAAATAAAACCTTGAGGAGGGGGAATCCTCAATTCAAACTGAGCATGCTCAGTGGCCATGAAATGTGGGCTGATGTTGAAGGAAGAGAAGAGGAATACAGCAGCTAAAATCTTGAACAGGGAATACTCAATAATGCAATAGCGCCCCACTAACTTACTATTTTAAAAAGCAGTTAAAAAGAAGAATTAGCCATCACAAAATAATTTAAATTCTTTGTCAGAATAGCTTATCCATATAAAAATGATCAGGAAAGCAATAAAACATGTTGATACCTAAAAGAGGAGTCTAAATCTGTAATTAAGGCTTGACTACCCAAAGTTTTAATCAACAACCAGTCCAGAATATAGTTCTTGTGGAAGAATGCAAGATGCCCACGGAATACCAGTCACTGGGAAATAACATTGGAGAGCGCTGTTGCCCTCTCCTTTCTTGCTTGTGGGCTTCCCATCGATATGTGGGTGGCCACTGTGGAATAAAGGGAGCTGGAACAGGTGGCTCTTCTTATGTTCTCAAGATGTTGTCAGCGGAAGGAACATTTGTATTATTTTGCAGTAAGAAGCAAAACCACCAGCTCAACCTTCCAAATGACTCTTGCAATGTTTTGTCCTGGTGCCCCAATATATAACCTACCTTCAGGCTTTCCATAAGCACAGCTGACGAATCCTCTACAGACGGGCCATGGGCTGACCAGGTACCACTGGGAGTGCTGGCTGGGTGCCAGCTACTCTCTGATGAGGAAGATGTTGCTGGGAGATAGTCCAGGCCAAATCCTCCCATTGCTGAAAGGGAGAAAGGTTAACAAGCAAGTGATCCAACAAAGCACTGAAATGATACCTCATGCTAGAGCCTCCTGCTCACCTGGCTTATCAGTCTTCCATCGATCTGCGACCCTCCGATCCCTGTTGTCTGGAGTCCCAATGGGCCCAAAGTTGGAAAATGGAACAGAATTGTGGTTGTGGGTTGGAGGAGAGCTTGGCAAGCTGCTTGGGTTAGAGGAATGAGGAGACTGGCTAGCTGGTGTTGAATGATCTATTAGAACAGAAGGTTAGAGAACAAAGTCAACACAATACCCCCAAAAGCACAGATTGCTGTTTTTCGAGTCTACACACACATCTTTGAACTTTTTATATTAAATTGCAGTAGTTCCATCTGGGCCTGGTGCTTTATCCATCTTCATTCAACTTATCTCCAACTGCAGTTCCAACATTGATATGGATGCATTTAACGTTCTCAAATCCTCTTTAGAAACTTTAGGTATATTACAGCCGTTTACGTAAGATTCAATTTTCTCAGGATCTTCCTTCGCACACCAATATAATGCTGTGTAAAATTTTACAAATTCCTTTCTTATTTCTTTCAGGCTTATCAAATGTTTCCCTTCATCAGTAATTTTATTTATTATCTTATTTTTCCTTTCCTTTTTAAGTTGCCAAGCCAACAATTTACCTGGCTTATTTGCAGATTCAAAGTTTTTTTGTTTCATTAATTTTATTTTCATTTCAATCTCTTGCTTCACCAACATTGAGAATTTTGCTTGTAATAATTCGGTAGTCTGCTGTTTCTTTATTCTCTGGTTTTATATTTAATTCCTTCTCTTTGATAATTAATGTGTTCAAAATCTCTTGTCATCCCCCTTTTTTGGTATTTGTTTGATTAAAAAACCTCTCATTACTGCCTCACTAGTATCCCATACTATATCTAAATCTGTTTCTTTGTTAAGGTTGAGGTAAAAAAACTCTTGTAGGGAGCGTTGCCCCTCATTTACAATTTCTGTGTTGTGTAATATCATGTCATTTAACTGCCATCTAAAAGAAGAACTCTTCTCACTGCTGTCTTTTGAGTCTTTGCCTGGCTTTGTTTCTTCATTGCAGCATTCTTACATATCAAGCAGACTAACAAAACTGAAATTGTAGCAATTTGGGAAATGGATTTATAATGCTTACAATGACAAAACAAGTAGCTGACATGACCAATCTTTGAGTGGGAAACTCTTTGGTCAAGGCATAATTGTTCCGCACCTTTGGAACTTTCTAGAGCTAAACCTTCCTTACAAATTGGTACTTATTGCTTGTCCTCTCAAGTAAAAAAATTGCCAATGCTAGGCCATGCGGAGTGGGGGAAATGGCATTCTGTTCAGTTCACTTCCCAGAAAATACAGCAAGTGATAAAATGGACATGGGCAGCAAGGAAAGAGGGGGGGTTGTGTGACTGCACTGAAGAAAGTCAAACCACGCTTGGGTTCTGAACTAGTTAGTGAAAAATCTTAATATATGTTATACATATATGAAAGTGTATTACCTGAACTGGCTGGAAGAGATGGAGACCATGGAGTACCTTCAAAGAGGGAGTAGAGTGAAGTCTCCTGGTGAGCCACTGATGGAGCGACCTCTGGTTTTGTGCTGGCATTGAGGTTTTTCCCATAAACCTCATTGAACATGCTGCTTGGGTATCTTTCCTGCAAGAGCAAGAGATGAACATTAAACCTGCTCCCTAGACCTATCCAATGCATTGTTGCATTTGGGCAGTGAAGTAAGTTTTTCTGTCAGAATCAGGGAAGATATACCTAAGCTGGCAAGCAAATGTTACAGCTCTCACAGCTCGAGAAACATGCCATTTAACAAAGGATTTTTACTGTTATTAAAGACACAGAACTATTTTTGCATTTCACTACATTTTTTAAGGAAATCTTTTTTAAAAGAATCAAGGAATTCTGGGTGATAAGACATAGCTATCACAACTTCATGTGTCCTGAATCACACATTAGAACCACACTGGAGATTATAGCACAGCACATGGATATAACACAGCCTTGTACCTTTAATCATTTTAACTATTTGGAGGTATTAGAAAAACAACAACACCCAAGTCCCCAATTTTTAAAAAGAGGATTTAAAAATAATAATAATAATAATAATACAGAAACAAAATGGTGGTGAGCATGTGGTTGGTGGTTTGAAATGGCAAATGCAATGTTTACAGATGTTTTGCTTCATCTGAAATAGTTCTGCTTTGGGAAAATGAAATTCTCTGGCAGGTGTGATTGGCTCAAGCAATCACTCCCAATGCAGATGAGCTGGGGAATTACCTGCTCCTTAGAAACTCAATCAGAACAGTGACTCACACAGAGAAATGCAGGGAAGAATCATAGAGTCATAGAGTTGGAAGAGACCACAAGGGCCATCGAGTCCAACCCCCTGCCAAGCAGGAAACACCATCAGAGCACTCCTGACATATGGTTGTCAAGCCTCTGCTTAAAGACCTCCAAAGACGGAGACTCCACCACACTCCGTGGCAGCAAATTCCACTGTTGAACAGCTCTTACTGTCAGGAAGTTCTTCCTAATGTTTAGGTGGAATCTTCTTTCTTGTAGTTTGGATTCATTGCTCCGTGTCCGCTTCTCTGGAGCAGCAGAAAACAACTTTTCTCCCTCCTCTATGTGACATCCTTTTATATATTTGAACATGGCTATCATATCACCCCTTAACCTCCTCTTCTCCAGGCTAAACATGCCCAGCTCCCTTAGCCGTGCCTCATAAGGCATCGTTTCCAGGCCTTTGACCATTTTGGTTGCCCTCCTCTGGACACGTTCCAGTTTGTCAGTGTCCTTCTTGAACTGTGGTGCCCAGAACTGGACACAGTACTCCAGGTGAGGTCTGACCAGAGCAGAATACAGTGGCACTATTACTTCCCTTGATCTAGATGCTATACTCCTATTGATGCAGCCCAGAATTGCATTGGCTTTTTTAGCTGCCGCGTCACACTGTTGGCTCATGTCAAGTTTGTGGTCAACCAAGACTCCTAGATCCTTTTCACATGTACTGCTCTCAAGCCAGGTGTCCCCCATCTTGTATTTGTGCCTCTCATTTTTTTTGCCCAAGTGCAATACTTTACATTTCTCCCTGTTAAAATTCATCTTGTTTGTTTTGGCCCAGTTCTCTAATCTGTCAAGGTCTTTTGAAGTGTGATCCTGTCCTCTGGGGTGTTAGCCACCCCTCCCAGTTTGGTGTCATCTGCAAATTTGACAAAGAGGCTCCCGAGTATGGCTGGGCGCTATCAGCATTTCAACACTGCGGTGTATCGCCAGCCAAACATCATGGTTTGATGATATACTGTGATGTTGAAAAAACAAGAAGCATTGGCCTCTGCCCACGAGATGGGAAACTGCCCCAGCTCTCCCCTCAAGAGCTGAGAGAGTTTCACGCAGGCTGGGACAACGCAGCCACGCAGCTGGGGGGGGAGGGAGGGAGACTTTCCCCCGCCCAGCGCTCTTGCCCATCAGCAACCCTGCTCCCCTCAGCTGAGCAGTTTCACAGAGCCCCCCCCCCCCCGCTGCTGGCTTGATGGGCCAGCGCTGGGCTGGGGTGTCTCTTAACTGCTTGCCTGAGGCAAGGGCAGCTGCACACTCCTCAGCCGAGCAGTTAAAGATGCAGAAGGAGGAAGCAGCTAGATCGGCACCTCGCCAAAGGAGCTCTTGACTCCCTCCAGAGGCGCTGCTAGCAGTGGCTGTTTCACCAGAGATATTGTGGTCTGCTCCTCATACCGGTCCTGGGCAATATATCAATATATCGCCCAGGCCTACTCCTGGGAGCACGTAGGGCTTTTCCGTCCCTTATTTCTTAAATCTTTTCCTTGAACAACTAGCCGATGAGCCAATTGCCAATTGCAGAATAAAAAAACCAAAAAACGTAACATGAACATATTAGACTGAAGTTAAAGCATCAAATTGCAATTCTTTGTATTATTATTTATTTTAATTTACTCATTATATTTGTTATTAACTTTTTCTTGTCCAAGGAAACTCAAAGTGACTTACAACCATACATTAAAACCAAGGAAAAAATACATTTAAAAAATCAGCAATTGAAATACCACATGACTCAGGTTGTGAAGCTTTCTTCAAAATTGTATTAAAAGTTGAGAGATTATTACCCAGTACATGAGGTGATAAGCCTGTGTTTGCAGTGCACCACTTCAGGTTGTAGAATGGTGTGCATGTCACACAACAGAGTTCTCCAAATGTTAGGCAATTAAAGAAGTAGCCTATCAGAAAGAAACGCCCTAACCCAGAACTGTCAGCACTAGGCAAGGATTTATATTGAAATTCTTCCCCTCCTCCAACAGGAGATTCCCATCTGAAGAAGCTTAGTCCAGACTCCTACAAAAATTAACACGTGAATTGATGGCACTGTCCAAAAAGAGAGAGAAGCAATCTCTATAGTTAATTACCTGATTAAGAGAGAAGCCTGTGAGCGACAGGAAAGAAGATGACTGAGACATTAGATCTGATGGTTTCTCCAGCAGCGATTTCTTCAGAAAACCAAAGGGAAAAACATGGGTCACATTTCTGGATAAAAACAGATGGTTCTAGCAACCATCATAAGAGTGCTCAAACAATTGTGTGAGAAAAGGAAATGCAGCGAAGACTTTTGCCCAGTTCTTTTGCTACACAACAGAGATGCTTAGACCATACTGTGCAAAATAAATACAGAAGAGTTATTTTGCAAGTGGGAAGCAAGGACGTATTTGCAAATTTGAGAAGGAACTCAGTAAACTGACTAGAAAAATAAAAAGGAAAACACCTGGGGAACGTCATTTTAAAAATAGGGTTTGTCCCAGCACCTCAAATAACACATCATTCAGTGCTTGAAGGCACTTAGACTGTAGTTTGTTAATTAAAATGCTATACTAGTGGTGTGGGCCCTCATGCAAATGTGATTACTTACTGACTGAATTAGCTGTGTTTTCCCAATAATTCCTGAAACTGCCTTGTTCGTTAGAGCACAAAGTGCAAAATATTTTACTGGGTGCAGAATCCTTCATGAGAAATCCAGCTTTCCTTTTTTAAAAAAATCTAGCAAGTTTCTGCCCTGTTTGTCTTTAAAGGAACAACCAAAACTATGTGACAAATGCCTGCTGAAATATCAAAAACCAGAGGGATGGCTGATATTTGAAATCATTGGCAGCAAAGCTTCATTGCCCTTATAGTTCTTTGCTCAATGATAAATTATGCAAATGAATTATGCAAAGCTGCTCAATTTGCATAATTCATACAAATCATAATTCAGTCTTGCCTATCAGAAATTTGGGAACTTCCAAATTTTTAATGCCCGGGGAAGATAATCAATTATTTTCCAGCACTGAACACATATTATCCCACTTTCTATGGTGTGTTCCAGTGCAATATCATGTGCTGCCTTGAACTGATATTGACGAGTGCTAGATCTGCAGCAAAGAAAGATGCTCTTCACTGATTTAATTATGCAAATTTCTAATCATAGGTGAATGGTAACCATGTGCCTTTGCTTACACAAATAAAGCCAGCTACGTAATTCAGGACATCAGACCTAAACTGTGATGAGCAGGCGAAGGATACTCTAAAATTATCTGGTAGCAAACCAATGCAAACATTTGCTGGCATGTGTACCTTGTGATGGCTTATGTACCTTGGAACCCAGAACAGACTGAGAATTTTGCTAATGAACTAGATTTAAACATTGACTTTGACAGTCACTCTGGTCACTTAGTAGTAGTAGTAGTAGTAGTAGTAGTAGTAGTAGTAATAAATTTTATTTATACCCCGCCCTCCCCAGCTAGGGCTCAGGGAGGCTAAATTATTGATTTATAATCAATAATAAAAACAAGTTGATTAAAATACAATTTAAAAAACAAGATTAAAATACAACATTAAAACATTAGGATGCAGCTTCTTCACAGGAGGAGAAAGGAAAAAGAAAGAGGGGGAGGGAATCAAATTGGCTCCAAGCCAAAGGCCAGGCAGACAACTCTGCCTTACAGGCCCTGCGGAAAGAAATCAGATCCCGCAGGGCCCTGGTCTCATGAGGCAGAGCGTTCCACCAGGCCGGAGCCAGTGTTGAAAAGGCCCTGGCTCTGGTTGAAGCCAATCTAACTTCCTTAGGGCCTGGGACCACTAGGGTGTTGCTATTTATGGACCTTGAGGCTCTCCGTGGGGCATACCAGGAGAGGCGGTCCTGTAGGAACGAGGGTCCTAGGCTGTGAAGGGCTTGAAAGGTCAAAAGCAGCACCTTAAACCTGATCCTGTACTCCACCGGGAGCCAGTACAGTTTGAAAAGCACTGGGTGAATATGCTCCCATGGCAGAGACCCTGTGAGGAGCCTCGCTGCAGCATTCTGCACCCGCTGGAGTTTCTGGGTCAGCTTCAAGGGCAGCCCCGCGTAGAGCGAATTACAGTAGTCAAGAGTTATGCACTCTTTCTACACCTCATAGGCAAAAATCACCTTGGCTTGTGGAGGGTTCAGCTCAGGTCATTGAAGGAACTGGGAAGGTAGCTGAAGTAATACCAAAACTAAATGAATGCTACATGGAGAACTATTCACTAAGTTGAACAATTCAATATTACTCATCCAAGCTGGTACCTTGCTGGTGTAATGTACCAGTACCTGAAGCTTCAGAAGAGACCACTATACCTTAACACTAAAGACAGAGTAGGAATGTGTGGGTTTATGCGGCAGAATCTCTATAGGCAGTATATTTTGTGTAGGTAGAAATAAAGGATCAAGTATATCATCCAAACAGAGATGACTTCCCTTTTATAACTTCAGTTAAACAAATGTCCTGGACTAATACATTTGGTGCTTATGAATGTTAGAAACCTGTTTTTAGTACAAATCAAGCATTTTATACATGGACCACCTCACCTTCCCAGAAATCAAAAGCCTTGAGCCACACTTGAAATACAGTTTATTCACCCACGGTATCCCCACTCAAATCTTCAGGTTCTTTGTAGCCCTCATTGTGCTAATCCACACCACCACCTTGTGTGGAAGGATAATTGTTAACCCCATTTTAGAGGGTAGGAACCAATGCTGAAAGACAACGACCTGCTCAACTGATGAGTGCCAATTAAATGTAACGCTCCCTCACACCCCTCCAAGTACTAAAGAGTAATTCCTTGTTAGTGATGTTTCGTGTGGCAGAAATAATGCTGACAACATCTCTGTGCTGGCCCAAACATGGGCAGCATTGCACACTGGTACCACATCCCCAAGTGGAAAAGACTGGCTCAGGCCAATCCATGAAGATGAGGAGCATAGCTTGGGACTTATTTTGGCATAGGAGCTGTAATGTTTCAACTGGCCTACAGTTCATGGCCACAGATATTTGGTCGATGTCTTCAAGAATCCTCTGGGCTACAACGGCACTTGCCGAAATTCCCATTTGGCACCTTGGAGAAGCATTTCAACAGACCAATTAACAGGAAAAGAGAAATTTCATCAAGTGCCTATCCTCCTAGTTATAGAGAACAGAGTGGATACTTCCCAGATGTGATCAAAATGGTCTCATTCCCTTGGTTTCCATAATGCCTGGGCGAGAAACCTGAGGCCCTCCAGATGTTGTGGGGCTACAACCAGGCCCAGGTCACCTGACCTGAGGGGAGCTGCAGTTCAACGGCATCAAAAGAGCCACAGCCTGCTCATCCCCACCATCACACAAGCAACCCCGCCTTCCTATTATGTTTGTGCCCGCGGCTTCTTTATATATATAAAAAAACAAGCTTTAGAATTTCACCCAAGGGAAAAAAAGATAAAAGCCCCTAAAACCCACAATCTTTTTCCTCAGAAGGATACTATATTGAACATGTTACTATCTTATTATACATTCAATAATACATTCAACTCCTCCTGCCAGACAAGTGTGTCAATACCGTATGGTACATTAACATTTATATTTTGACCCTTGACAACAAGGCCTCTAGAGGTTAGGCTACACGGATACTTGATCTTATGCTTATATAGGCAGAGGTAACTTGCACAGACCTAGACACCACCAATGGGTTCAATGCATGTGTGGGCCCCATAAGTTAATTGCTGAAGTTGCCTGGGGATCCTTCAAACAAGGGATGAATGGTCCACATGCAACCTGTGGCGTATATTTTTGCACAGGTGTGCAGGGTAATGTATTCCAGTATCAAAACCCACCAAGCACCTGCAAAACTGAAAATTTGTTTCTCAGTTTCAGTCTCCAACCTCCCATATAGATACAAGCTTATTCATTCGTATTATAAAAGAGAAATGATACAGTTTTGTACAAGCTAGTAACTCAACCTGGAATTTCTGAGGAAGGCAAGAGATCAGGATTTGGGTCCTCTAGAGTTACCGCTTTTTGATTCTGAGACTGCACCTGCTTAAGAGCTCTGGAACAGGAGCTGAGTCAAGTGGAGCAGCTTCTCCTGCTCCCTGACGGAGGAGCAGGCCTAGAGAGTCAAGGTAATTCCAAACGGGAGAAGTTTACTAACAGCCCCTCCCTCTTCCAGAGCTTTTAAGGTCTCAGTTGCTGGGTAAGAAAATAGCAATCCTAGGATTGGTAAAAGTATTACAGCTATGTTAAAGCTACTTCCTCTTAGCTGATATCTATGATCCTGAGCATATGAGCTCTGCTTATTTAAATTTCCCCTTAACAACTATTTCAGGAAGGGACATGGATTTCATGTGTCCTACTGACCTTTCAGGGAAACGGAATATAAATAAAAAAAAGATATGCCAAAATTAGAATGAGAAGCAGCAGAATTAAGTCAAATACATACAAAGAGGCTTCGTCCAGGAAGAGAGGCGAGAGGACCCAGCAGAGCTGGGTAAAGATCAGGAGGATTAGAGAAAACCAGCTCTTCCTCCTCCTCCAAGGCAGCCAGACTCTTTAACAGGTCCGGAGGAAGCAGAGGGGAGCTCTTGGGGTCCTAGTGACAGAAAGGAGCACAGTGAGATGCAGCAAGGAAAGAAGCGAAAGCAAGACTAGCAGCAGGCAGGCAAGGAGTCTACAGGAACAGAAGGGGCCCAGCAGTAATGCAAAGCAGAGAAAGGGAATGCAGGGAAAGGCATGCCAGCATGCAAAAGCAGCTTAAAGAGAGAACAGAGCAGGGGCACAAGAAAACCAAGGGGAGAAAGAGAAAAACTGAGTCAAACAAGTCTGTGTGTGTGTGTTTTAGGAGCAGCTCTGCTCCCACTAAGTTTGAATCTGCATGCAGCAAAAATTACGGGGATCTTCTTTGGGAGACTGTGATCTCCACTACTGCAGCAATAAATATGTGGAGAATTAATGCATTTTGTTCTTCAATGTTCCAATATCTTAGTAGCTTCGCTAACTGTAGTTAGAACCAAAATGTGCCTGTATGCAGTTCCAGATCATGTGCTCATGATCAGAGCCGGATGAACTACAAGCAGGTTTCATCATCTACAGCATGGAATCTGGGCTTTAAAAATTATTACACAAGCAAGTTTCAAAAATTTGTTGGAAGTTGTGCAGAATGACAGCATGTTCAGGGATCAGATGTTTTGCTCCTTTTTGTGGATAACTACTACTTCTATCTTGGCCTGTCTACATCAGTACCATTTTCTCCATGAATGGCCCATTGCTCAACATTGCTCCTTGCCAAATGCCTCAAATGTGGCATGAGGTCC
Organism: Podarcis muralis; assembly: GCF_964188315.1. Lineage (NCBI taxonomy): Eukaryota > Metazoa > Chordata > Lepidosauria > Squamata > Lacertidae > Podarcis > Podarcis muralis. Next base: position 2,554,003 of record NC_135659.1, read on the forward strand.
ACACTGAAGGATAGGGAGACTACCCCGGCATATGAAATGCTATTGTTTGGGCCACCTTCTTGAAGAGAGCCACGGGGCTCTGTGGTGGCCTTGTAAAGTGTTCCCAGTGAGCTCTCATAGAGTTCTGTTTTATTCTTTGATACCTGGGCTTCCTGCCTCTGCGTCTTTGCACATACAACCTGAACTCCAGGTTCGTTCTACAGGATGAAATTATAGGCAAAGATGAGCTATAATGGCATTTGCTTAGCTGAAGGCACAATCAGGGCAACAAATATCAAAAGATGACACAAAAATGAGGCTCCTTGTCTTCTAACCTTTGGTAGCATTGTAGCACACCACACCAGGGCTTTCTTACAGCCAGCATTTATCAGGATTAAGTTATCAGTGGACTCAGAGATGCAATTGGTCTGCTCAAACAGAACATTGTCTCAATAGATCTGTGGTGGACCATTGCTGCTAAAGACGATTTTATTAAAAAAAAGAGGGAGGGGGTTTGTGCATTGATCATTCCATGAATGTGAGAAACAATGTCAAAGCAAGAGCAATAGCTGCTGCTTGCTTCAGAGTTGCCAAAGATTATGTCAAGGCCATTTCTAAAAGCAAATAGGGTATTTATACTGTCATTTGGTTTCTGCTCTGCAGAGAAGCCTGCATATAGGGGTGCAGACAACTGGCAAGCAAAGTGTGAATTCTTCTATCCAACACTTTTTAATACAGTGGTACCCCGCAAGACGAACGCCTCGCGAGACGAAAAACTCGCAAAACGAAAGGTTTTTTCGTTTTCGAGTTGCCTCGCAAGACGAATTTCCCTATGGGCTTGCTTCGCAAAACGAAGCTTGCCCCGGGGACAGCGGGTCTTCTCTTTTGAAGCAAGGGGCGGCGGGGAGATCGCTTCTCCCCACCGCCCCTTGCTTCAAAAGAGGTCTGCCCCCGGACCTCTTTTGAAGCAAGGGGCTGCGGGGAGATCGCTTCTCCCGGTGCTCCGAAGCGGGGTGGGGGGGCGGGAACACCTGCCCCAGCCGGCGGGCTTCGTAGCGCTGCTGCGAAGCCGGGCGGGGGGGCGGGAACACCTGCCCCAGCCACCCCGCTTCGGAACGCTGCTCCGAAGTGGGGTGGGGGGGGCGGGAACACCTGCCCCAGCCGCCGGGCTTCGTAGCGCTGCTGCGAAGCCGGGCGGGGGGCGGGAACACCTGCCCCAGCCACCCCGCTTCGGAACGCTGCTCCGAAGCGGGGTGGGGGGGGCGGGAACACCTGCCCCAGCCGCCGGGCTTCGTAGCGCTGCTGCGAAGCCGGGCGGGGGGCGGGAACACCTGCCCCAGCCACCCCGCTTCGGAACGCTGCTCCGAAGCGGGGTGGGGGGGCGGGAACACCTGCCCCAGCCGCCGGGCTTCGTAGCGCTGCTGCGAAGCCGGGTGGGGGGCGGGAACACCTGCCCCAGCCGCCGGGCTTCGTAGCGCTGCTGCGAAGCCGGGCGGGGGGGGGGGGGCGGGAACACCTTCTGAAGGCGGGCGGGGGGCGAAAGTCTTTGTCCCCCCTGCCTGCCTTCCCAGGGGCTTTTAAATCGCCCCGGACAGCGGAGAAGTCCTCCGCTGTCCCGGGGCGATTTTAAAATGCCGCCCGCCAGCATTTTAAGATCGCCCGGACAGCGAAGAAGTCCTCCGCTGTCCCAGGGTTTTTTAAAATGCTGGGGGTGGGAAGAAAAGCCCTTGTCCCCCCCCCCCCCAGCCTTCAGAAGAGTTCCGGGGACAGTCTGTCCCCGGACCTGGTCTGAAGGCGGTTTCCCTAGGAACGCATTAATTGATTTTCAATGCATTCCTATGGGAAACCGTGCATCGCAAGACGAAAAAACCGCAAGACGAAGAGACTTGCGGAACGAATTAATTTCGTCTTGCGAGGCACCACTGTACAGGTCTTGTTTGGAAAGGACCAAGTGCCCTATCGACACAGGCCAAGTGCTGGGCCTGTTCCACCTTTTCACAAGTTTCCGCTTTCTGGCAGCATCTACTTTGCCACCTTAAGTGACACTTGTGTTTCTTCTTCAATCTCCTTCCTCCCAGACTGTGCCAAGAGCCAGCACTGCCAGAGGGAATTACTATATTTGCTTTTCTCTAGTTATACTTGGGTGATATCTAACAATTCAAATCATGCAGGTTCTCTGTGATAAAATTTGAAAAGCCTCAACAAATTGTGTTGATTTGTAAAGTTCTGGCAGAAATCCATGCTCAAACCAGACTTTACAGCTTTCCCAAGTTAATATTCAAGTGCATATCCCTTGCCAAGATGACTTCCCCGGGGCTCCATCCTGGTGGCAGGCAAACATGGAGTGGGTGTGGGGGAGATTAGGAGCTTTACATGGGTTATTTGATATTACAGTTTCAGCAGCATCTTAAAAAAAAATGTACTGTGGTTCTTATTTTGTACCTCACAATATAAAAACATGTGTACATTATATGCCCTCGATCTTGACGGTTGGGAAGAGGAGGATTGAAGCTGCACTCTTGTTGGGGGAGAAAGGAGCCATTGCAGTCACGACCAGCTGTCTACTGGCTAGATAGGGCAGGGGGTTTCTTGCTTGCGGCTCCTGCCCCACGCACCATCCCTCGCTCTGTGTGTGTGTACATGTGTAGATAGCTTGAAAAGTTGAGTAGGTTGTTTTGGTTTGTCAGTGTTATCTTAAAAATGATGCTAAACCAAGTTAGTTGATTTTTTTTAAAAGTGCTTTTGGAATGCATTTAGGTTTTTTAAAAACGCACGCGCACACCCCCTCCCCAATAGAATCAACAACCTAGAGATTAATCTGTTTTTACTAATTGGTAATCCTGTGAATCACCACAAACTGCTGCACTGAAAGCAACTTCCTCTGAAGTTACAGTGTTTCTTGCCTTTGAGATCACTAAAGGAGGAGCTAAACCCACTTGGAGACATCTATCACTCAAAGGAGAACCACTCTCCTTTTCCTGAAGACCATCAATTAATCACACATTTACCTCAAAACCCATCCTAGGCACTGGATCCTGCTCTGGGCGGAAGACTCCTGGCTGACGTTTCCCTCTGCGGTCCATGTTAGCTTGCTGCTGCGCCATCATGATGCGGTTATCAGCCATGCCATAGGAGTCCCAGTAAAATTCTGGCCCCTTAACCTCTGAGGGATTCTGGTTATATGGCTCCATGGGGAAAGGCTTCATCTTCTTCTCCAGAGGCTGCTGCTGCTGCAGGAGGGGAGGCTGCATGGACTGTTCAAAGAGTTTTAGGGGGTCCTGGCCCTGAAGGTAGTAGGGCTGCTTCACAGGCATGATCTTCCCCAACGGGCCTTGGACCTGAGGAGGATTCCACAGCTGCTTGGAGGAGTCTGCCTGGGAATACTGAAGTACAAGCGCCTCTGTGTTCAGCACAATTCATTATGCAAAACTGGAGAGCATCTGACTAATTTAGGTTTCTAACTACCAAGAGACCAACCGTGGCAAGCTGCATATTCTCTTTCTGCCAAAAACAGCCTGCAATTTTGTTTCTCTGCTTTGGCTGATTGAACCCCTTGACTTGATGAAGTAGATTCCGCAAGCAACATTGCACAGAAAAATACTATTGGTTCCTCACTGTCCAAAAAGGCCTGCTACACTCTCTGTGCACCACCTGATCTGAGAGCACAACATGCCACCACCTGATCATGTGCAATGTACTTGAGCAAGGCTGCACATGCTGTGCCACTGAGCTGCAAAGCTTATGGCTTTCATTTTGAGACCTCGTGTTCCGGAGAAAATCCAAGGAAATGTTTCAGAACCCACACAACAGGTGAACCTTCCAACATGAGGCTGGAAAGGATTTCATGCAGGCACTTGGCCATGCGAAAGTTCCGCGGTTTGAAGGGCTGTACCTACCAAAATTCCCTCCCAGATGCAAGGGGCATAATACTAGATAAATAATATAAGTAAGTAAATACTTTTACTTAATAATTCTAATGATATAACAATAATCATATATGATAAAAACAACAGTACAGTGCTTTCAAGTGCTCACATGTGATCTACAGTTGCAAACCTTACAGAAACTCTGTAAGGTTATTAAAGCTATAGGAACCCTAATATTCAAAAGGCTAGCCACCCCAAATTTAAAAGGAGCTTCAGGGAAAGCTTTGGTCAAACTTAAAAGGATTAAAAGCTGTTCTTCTCTCAGGCACTTTTGGGCAGAGAGGGGAGCCTTCAAAGTAGTAACAGTAAGTCCACAGGCCCCCACAATGGAGTTAGGCTCCTACTTTATTTGTACTCTCTCCCCATCTGCTTGCCCATTCCTTCTCTCCATCCTTGCTTGCACCTTTCCATCAGAGCTACTCTTGTCTGAGCAAAGAACCTGCACTTCCCTGACCAAAAACCAGATTTGCACCTACAGATGCAATCTAGCCCAGATTGGGTCCCTCTGGCACTTTCTTCTCCTTAAAGCTCACCTGCTGGAATCCGGAGTGGTGTGGAGGACTCTTCCCTAAGGCCTGAACAGCTTTTGTAGGGGACTGTTGTTGTTGTTGCTGCTGCTGCTGCTGCTGCTGGGCCAGAGCCTGGACCTGCAACTGGCTTGCAGACTGTGCTGTTGCCTGAGCTGGTAAGGATGCAAGGGACTGTTGAGAAGGGGATGGTGCCTGAGGTCCCTGGTTCATTGGGCCTGGTCCAGAGGGCCGCTGCTGGCTGTAAGGAATGTGGGATTGTTTCCCAGCTTGCACCTGGTTTCCTGCAGGTGAATGAGCTGCAGACTGAAGAAAGGTTCCTGGGACAGAAACGCCGCCTGGGAAAGTATATCCTGAGCCCATAGGGAAAGCCACAGGAGGGGGGATAACATAGGTGGGAGGGGGGAAGCCTGGGGAAAAGAAAAGAAAGAAAGACAAACAGACATTTTTTTAAAAAAAGGAAACTCCTTTTTCACGCATGGAATGCTTAGGGGGCTCTTCAAATGTTACTTCCGGTCTCCTCTTCCAGGATTCTCCCCTGTGAATGGGCCTTTGGCTCCTCCCTGGTCCCACTCTTTCCAGATTTAAGGAGACCCACATTCAAAATCAGCATCTGATTCAGCCATTTATTCAGCCATTCATCTCTGCAGTAAGAGAAGTGGGAGTGGGGGGGGCATGTATACAAGCAAGCCTGCAGCTCCAGTTCCAACCCCTTTTGGGGAAGGATTCCAGGATGGAGTGGGGTGCCACATCCTCTCAGACCCACAGTGATGGCTTTCATCTTCGCAGCTGTATACTACACACAAAGCAAACACTTTGTCACATTATGGGCTGCCTGTTCTGCACATTACTTTTTCAAACACCAAGATTAATATCTGTGACAAAAAGGTAAGCTTTTCGTGACAGCAGAATTGTCTTTTCCACCATAGGTATGCACATTGAGAAAATTATGTGTGAGGTGGCTTTCCACTCTGTGCACCTGTGGCAGAAAACACACATGTGCTATTATCTAGACATTGCAGAGAGATCATTACTATGCACCTGGGTAAAGATCATGCAATATAGTACAGTGCTAGGCATCTATCATGCCCACACCCACTTGTGTTCCAGTTAAAGGAAGTCAGAGCATTTTTACAAAGAAACCTTTTCTGTTTTATTTTCCTACATAGAAAAAGATAGGAGGAAGGCATCAGCACACAACATCATGTGTTTTACACAAGGATAGATATGATTTTAATACAGAGCACATGGCTTTTACCTGGCCGGCTAGGAAGAGGAGGGAAAGCTCCTGGGTGATGGATGGGTATGAACTGGGAGTTGCTGGCCTGGTTGGGAGACTGAGTGACTGGCGTTTTCCTGGCTTCAGACACGGGAGTCTTCCTCAACTCAGTCTGGGATTTTACCTAGGAAGGCAAGCCATTTAAGCATTAATATTACCTGTCCACACCTTCTTATGGTAAAACTAAAGCATGATTACAAGGCATTGATTCTTTCCAAGTAATTCTAGTTCCCCCTTTGCTATACAGAAGGGACCCAAAATTGCTGGGTTTCCCTGATAGTCAAGCCAAAATTTGTGGCCACCTTCAAAACTCAGTATGAGGTCCAGGCCAATCCCCCTCCCCTCTTCCGCTTATAGCTAGGGTTGCAAGGCAATGCTGGGAATCCAGCCCTGGCCCTTCTCTCCACAGTGGAGATGCAGAGGACTAGGAACTTCCTTTAGATCTGCACTCCCAAGGCACTAGGAGGGCCTCAGAACCCCTGGCTTCCTTCCAATCTTGGGAAGGGGAACATGATAGGGGAAGGGTTTGTCCCAGTAGTTTTGCTCACGGCTACAGAGCATGTGAAACTAGAAGGACAAAACTCACCTCCACTCCCTACTGACAGATAGTCTAGGTTCCATGAATGCAAACTCCAGCCTATTTGTCTGAGAAACAGGAGATAAGCTCAGCTTTCAAAAGATAGCTCAAACACCTTCACTTTCCTGCTCTGGCACAAACTGACCTGTGTGTCGTGTGCATTTTACATATAAATCTATTATGCAAGGATTTTTAAAAGATCACTTTAGATTGCAACCCTACACTCACTTACTTGGGAGTAAGCTCCACTGAACACAATAGGGACATTTCTCATTGAAATACATTTTTATTACAGAATTAGTGCTAACGGTTTCTGCACACCAAAAACAAATGACAAGGAGTATTTTGTAGCAGTTTCAGCATGCTAGAGACCATATAAAATAATATACCACCACTGAATGTGCATGAAGAGGAGTATTAAAATGCAAAGGTAGTGTGAGCCAACAATTAACAAGATTTTTTTTAAGAAAAGGTTTTTCAGCATTCATCTAACCACTGGATTTCCCCCCCTTTTTTACTCTACTTCCAATGAAGTGTAACAAATCTCTAACTAGAAACATCATGTCTCTGCAAGGAATGTAAGGCTTGGCTTAGGTATCCCCAACCTTTTCAGACCTAGGACTCACTTTTGACTCAAAGATGCATTTGGGGACCCATTTCCTTTTTTACCATATATTTGCATGATAGTAGAGTCTCTGTTGTGAACCACCTTGGATCAGGCCACAATCCACTAGTGGGTCTCAACTCACCAGTTCAAGAACGGTTGTTTATACAATACAGGTGCTAACCTTAAGGGGGGAATTGCACTCATCTGCCACATCTGCTAGGCATGTCAGATGTTTACATGCTAGGTACAATTTTTTGTACATTATGCATGTTGGGATTTTATGCCTGCAAGCTCCATATAAATGTTACAATAGGGACACGGGTGGTGCTGTGGTCTAAACCACAGAGCCTCTTGAGCTTGCAGGTCGCAATTTGAGTCCGCGCGACGGGGTGAGCTCCTGTTGCTTTGGCCCAGCTCCTGCCAACCTAGCACTTTGAAGACATACCAATGTGAGTAGATACATAGGTACCACTGCAGTGGTAAGATAAATGGCATTTCTGTGTGCTTTGGCACGTGTCACAGTGTTCCATGTGCCACAGTGGTTTAATCATGCTTGCCACATGACCCAGAAAGCTGTCTGCAGGCAAACACTGGCTCCCTCAGCCTGAAAGTGGAGATGAGCACTGCATCCCATAGTCAAATTCGACTGGACTTAACCATCCAGGGGTCCTTTACCTATAAATGTTACATCTAATATGGGCTTTCTCAAACTTGGGTCCCCAGATGTTGTTGGACTACAACTCCCATCATACCTAGGATAGCAGGTCCAGTGGTAAAGGATGATGGATGTTGTAGTTCTCATCATCTGGGGACTCAAGTTTGAGAAAGGCTGATCTAAGAGAAGGAAGCCTGGTGGGCCCACCCGCAGGACAGGTGGGTTCTGGGGTTGAGCATGATCCTGCTTCTGCACTGAACACAGCCTCTACAGTACAAATGGCACGGGCCATAGAATGAAGTTAGTGTCTGATCCTCACTGCCTTGTATTAATACAAACTCCATTTCTTTCACCATCAGCTGCAGGCTCAAAAGTGACAGATCTGTTATATTGAGACTGAGGGAAAGTCCTTAATGTTACTTTTTTATAAGCCACTTAGCCAATAAATAGCAGAATCAAGTGGTTGAACAGGAGAATTTGAAGATTAAGAGGAATCATCAGGGTTCTTAGCTAGAGATTAAATAAAATACTCAGATACCAAAGGATTGCTAAATGGTTTAAGATTAATGCTAAGCTTACATCTCCCTGCATTACATGTCCTGTACCTTGCTAAGAATATTATTTCCTTGAGGACATAGGTATGTTGCAGTGTTCCTTTTATGGCAATATTTTGATTGTGGTCCTTTCACCTCTTGCCTCAAATGTTGGCCTATGACTCAGCCCTTTCAAGTGGTGCTACTCCCTGTGCACCCAGAAAAAAGGGAGGTACTGACCCACCTGAGTTTCCCTTCTTCTTGTAAAAATGTTTGAAGGAGCAGGTGAGTCAGTACCACTTTTTTCTGGGTGCAAGGAAAAAAATCACTCGAAAAGGACCACAGGCCAGCATTTGAGACAAGAGATGAAAGGGAAAAACTCCTCAAAATACATTTAAGAGGTTCTAGTTTCAGCCTGACAAGTAATTCCCCAAATTTACTAGCCTACAGTATTTTTTATTCACCTGTTAACCATTCTTTTATTTCACAAATTTATTGCACACAATAAGGAAAGAAAAAAGAGGAATTGTCTTCCAGTTGACGAAGTCTTCATGTGAGCAGGCAAGAGACCATTTAAGCCGCCTTAATTCCTATATGCTTTCCTTTGAGTAACCAAGTCATTTAAAAAAAACAGGGAGAGTGAGACTAGACAAGTTTCTACCTCTTGTCCTTCTCTAGGACACTGAAAGAACTGTCTTAACCTAACCCTGATTAAATATGGAAGTTAAAACACTTCCTCAATTGTCAGAAAAGTGATGAAAAGATACAAACAAATATAACTGGTGCCGAAGCAATTTACTGTTGAAAAGGTCAAAAATATTTTTGGAAACTAAGAGGGCAGTTGAAGACTAATTCTTCAATAGCTACAGCTACAGCAATAGCAATAGCAATAGCTACAGTTTCAGCATTAACAAAGCATCATAGAGGACTAAAACTGAAAACTGATTAAAGCTATTCTTTTGCTGGTGTGGGAAGGAGAAGAATATACCAAAGCACAAATACCAAAAGAATTCGTGTCTATCAGCCTTATCAATCAATGAATGCCAAAGAACATCAACAGTGATGCTGAATGATGAAAGAAGTTGGCAGTGGTTAAAGTAAGAATATAATAAAATCCCACTGTAATATAGTAAAGGTAAAGGTACCCCTGCCCGTACGGGCCAGTCTTGACAGACTCTAGGGTTGTGCGCTCATCTCACTCTATAGGCCGGGAGCCAGCGCTGTCCGCAGACACTTCCGGGTCACATGGCCAGCATGACAAGCTGCATCTGGCGAGCCAGCGCAGCACACGGAACGCCGTTTACCTTCTCGCTGGTAAGCGGTCCCTATTTATCTACTTGCACCCGAAGGTGCTTTCGAACTGCTAGGTTGGCAGGCGCTGGGACCTTCCCGCTATAAAGCGGTACCTATTTATTTACTTGCACTTAAGGGTGCTTTCGAACTGCTAGGTGGGCAGGCGCTGGGACCGAACGACGGGAGCGCACCCCCCCCCCCGCAGGGATTTGAACCGCCGACCATGCGATCGGCAAGTCCTAGGCGCTGAGGTTTTACCCACAGCGCCATCTGCGTCCCAGCGCCACCCGCGTCCTGTAATATAGTACAATTCACAAATTACCCTCCTAATGAGGGACCACACTTGCAGAAGCCTCTCTATGCCTGTAGCGTCTACTGCCAGTACAGACAGTCAACGTAGAAGAGACTCATTCTAATTCTATCCCCAGCTTCTGTTAAGGAAAGATCTGCAGTGCACTTACTAGCTCCCCCTTCCAAATGAAAGAAGAGCAGCCAACTTCAGAAAGAACCAAAGCAGCTACTTCCTTTGGTCCCTTCTCTCAGTATGTGAGGTGGTGTTTTAAGGGTAAGTGGGCAGCAATTATTTCCCTGGCAGAAGTGAAGAGCAAGGTGAAGGGTGAGGGGGGTCCGGTTGTCTGAAATTGTAGTAACCAAATGATGCCTCAGGGACCCTTCCTTCCATCCTCACTGAGAGTGTAACATGTGAATCACCTTGTTTATTTGGAGATTAAACAAAGGTCATCGATCTTGCTATAGCATGAAGAGGCCTGCGCAGATTATGACCACATGACAAATGATGATGATACCATGCAAAATGTCTCACCTGCACCGCTACATTCTGCTTCCCTGCTTCCTGCATCTTTTCCATGCCACATTTCTTGATCTCATTCTTCCTCTTGTTGTTGTTGTCCTTCTTCCCATCATTTTTATTGGCTGTTATTCCTTTACTATAATCCCTTCTTTCCCTACCCACTTCCTTAGTCAGATAGCTTCGGCCTTGCTCCCTGTTTACCTCTCGAGGTTTAATGTTCTCTTTGAATGTCACCATTGGCTTATCTCCTGCATCACAGCTGCTGCTCAGGTTTCGACCTGTTGACAGCACTGACTTAAGTCCTGGGCTCCCGTCTGCAAACTGTGGCTCTGCTGCTTCCTGCAGAATGTGACTCTGTTTCAATTCACTATAGTCATCAAGCAGCAATTCTGGGATCTCTGTCAAAAACAGAAGTTTCCCAATCTCATTTTCACATTGGATCAGCCTTTAACAGAAAGACAAAAGGAATTGACACATTAGTGATTAAATCTTCAGGTACAAACCAACCATCTCATGCACAAAATAAAATAGAAATTAAATAGAAAGCAAGCATACAAGCTTTCTGATGTCAGACACAGTTTCTGTGAATTGAGGTGACACAAAGGGAGAGATGAGCAAGCAGTTTGTACTCTTAGTCAGTGTGTTAGCCTAAGAAGGAAGCTTTTAAAGCAGCCAGGGAGACCACCTCACCCACTTTGGCCTATTGATACAAGGAGGCTCCTTTGACCAGAGAGAGGTGGTGGAATATTGGCTAAATCCTTCAGGTTACCACCTCAAGTTCAAATGTGGGTTGAGTTCCAACATTTGTGATTAGGAAAACTGTACTATACCACTTCAATTCAGTTTTCAAACTTGCAACAGAGCAATGAAGCTGCTAACATTGTTGGCCTGCTCTGCGGCAACTAACAGGAAGACGCCCATCATGACAATACTTCAATGTGGTTCCCAGGCCCTTTCAAATGCAACAGGCTAATAAAAATTTAGCGACTGGGGGAGACAAATGATAACTTCGTGGACTTATTTGCGTGGCCAGGAGTATTTTGGGGATTGATGAAGACTCAAGGAATCTCATCCAATTTTAATGCTCAAGCCTGTGTCACTGTTCCCACCCCACCCCCAAACTTACTTTTCCTAACCCTCCACAAAACAGAGAAAAGATGAGTGAGGTTAAATCAAGTTTAAAAAACTTAATAAAGAGCACAAAACTTCAGTTTTCACCTTGGAGAAAAAGCATTTAAAATGTATAGCAAAAAGTCAACAATGAAACTAGCCTAGGTCAGAGAGGGCCTAGCCTACAATTCTCTGAACAATCAACCCCAAGCTAGATGGAGTAACACTCTGATTCAGCAACATTAATCCAGGTCTGTGTGCATGAAAGTTATGCAGATTACATTACTGACTTCAAATTAAAACATATAACTTAAGTTCTGCCCTACTGATTCAATGTAGATTTCCAGCACTGTATTAAGTGCCAAGCAAGCTGCCCACACCTTTAAAAATTGATGTGTTTAAATTTATGTACATTTTTTGTAACTACCATGTTGCCACACATTCCTTAAACTGTGTTAAAAATAGTGTCAGACCGCACATCTTCATTTAAGCTCCAATAATGTTCAACTCATGTCAATAGCAACAAGCAGCAGCAGAGAAGAATATGATGCACAGAAGAGTGATGGGTGATGCCAGCAGCTGTGCAGATACCTTGGCTGGTTGTCAGCAATCCATTTGCCTGTGAAGATCAGACGCTGTTGCCGTATCTGCCGGTGCTGCCCTTCTTTGTCTCCTGAAATCCCCTGATGGCCTTTCGAGAAATCCAAGTTCCTAGTTGTTGCCATAAACAAAGAATAGAAGTCGGATTGAAATGGAAAGGCAGGCAACAAGGAGATGTATGCAAGACCAAACTAAGTTGGTGGAGCTTAAATGAGACTTCTGATAGATTTATTTTCAGTCTGTATACCAACCTGAGAAGGTTAGAATGCTATTTAAAGGTAGTTTGTGACAGTGTTTCACAGATAAATATCAACACAATATGTTTCTATGTTTCACAGCAGAGGGCAAAATCTCCAGCTATATATAAAACCTTGTCTCTTCTTTTAAGATTGCAAGTCTGTTGGAGTAGGGGCCTGTGAAATCTGTCCTTTGTAAAGGATCATGTATACAGATGGTGCTAGAGAAACAAACAAAACAATTCACTTCCCTTAAAAAGGTAAGATCCCTTACATCCAATTCCTAAATCTGTTTACTTCCAGGTGGGTAAGCTTAGCATTGCAGTATAAAGGCCTGGCCAGATGTTACCATCCCCCAGAGGGCGATGGTAACACAAGGGCAGATCAGGAGTGGACTTTGGGTCCTTGTATTTCTTAGCCCTCAATTAACTAGAGAAATCTGGCGTTTATTTGAACACAGACTATTCCTGGTACTGCACTGCAGAATAGAAATCACCCCAAGTTCACTTGGTACTTCCTCCTATTATGACAGGAGCAACGGAGAGTGCATGATCCCAATATTTGCTTCTAACCTGCCCTTAGAAAACTCTGAGGGCAAAGAAGTGTCTGAAAGCCCCCAACGTCTGAGCTGGCAACAGAGAGGACCAGATTTGCCCCAAAGGCTACCAATTGTTAATCCCCACTTTTCAGTTAACTTTCAGACTCTTGTCGCATCAAAGTTCCAGTGTCTCATCCTTGTTCCTGTCCTCCATGTCTTCTCCATGCTAACAATAAATATCAAAACATGAAAATACACGAGACTGGATTTTGGAATTTTTCCTAAGATATATTCCAAAATAAAAAGCTGTCATGCATGGATTTACATGCACACTTGGATATCTCAAGCTACTATAGTGACACTCCTAGACTAATGATAATAATGCCTTTATTGTCAATGTACAACCTGTGTACAATGAAATTAACCGAGCCTCGCCCCCTTCCCCACAAACACTCATGCAGGGGAGACCTGCAGCTATTGAAGTGATTGTGGGAACTGCATTGCCAAACCAAAGTCTCTATTGGGCTATTTGTCTATTTCTATGACAAATGGAATCACACTGCCTAAATTCTCCTCCTTTTCTCACATTTGCTTCCAAACAGCAAGATTATCAATGTAACCCGTCACAAACAAAAAGTTGCAGCCTCCAGCAGTGACTCACCTGAAAGAGGGTCTCAAAGCTAAGAATCCCTGCAGCTCAAACTCTTCTGGGAGAGGGGTGGCTAGTGAACAATCAGAGGAAAGAGAAGAATAACTATGCAGGACTGCATTCCTCACCAGGGCTAACCCCCTATTAAATTAGGATCCAACACAGTGAAAGTCAAGCACTTTCAAGTCTCATGAATTTCTATTGAAGAGAATCACAGAATCATAGAAACACTGAGTGCAACCCTTTACAATGCATTCTCAGATAAATGGAATATATAAAAATGCTTAACTTTGCTAGGATTGTACCCTCATATTTTGGCCTCAGTTAAAGCTTAGTATAAGATGAATGTGGTTATTAGTTATTAATTTATATACTATTTAATGCTGGAGTAGGCTTCCAAAAGCAGTTTACAAAAGAATAAAAATAAAGATACACAAAGCCGTTAACATTGCTAATATACACACTATAACAGAAATGTTAAAGCAATACAACAAGTAAGAGAGTTAAGTCAAGAAAATTGTTTATTTGCTGCAATTTTAGCCAACAGGTTGAAAAAAGTTTTAAGTGAGTTAGCAACCAAGAAGGTTTTCTACCAGGTTGACAAAGGAAAGACAACATAAGAAATGTAATTAATTTAATTGAGTACCCGGAAGTAAAAAATGAAAAACAAGCAGCTTTACTTTTCTAGGATGCTGAGAAAGCTTTTGATAATATCTCTTGGTCATTTATGATCAAAGTGTTAGAGACGATGGAGATAGGTAATAATTTCTCAGCAGGAATTAAAGCAATTTATACTGATCAATGCATAGAAATAGAGGAAAACAATAAAATGGGAAAAACCAGAGATCTGTTCAAGAAAATTAGAGATATGAAAGGAACATTTTGTGCAAAGATTACCATAATAAAGAACAAAAGTGGTAAGGACCTAACAGAAGCAGAAGACATCAAGAAGAGGTGGCAAGAATACACCGAGGAATTATACCAGAAAGATATGGATGTCTCGTACACCCCAGGTAGTGTGGTTGCTGACCTTGAGCCAGACCTCCTGGAGAGTGAAGTCAAATGGGCCTTACAAAGCACTGCTAATAACAAGGCCAGTGGAAGTGATGACATCCCAGCTGAACTATTTAAAATTTTAAAAGATGGTGCTGTTAAGGTGCTACACTCAATATGCCAGCAAGTTTGGAAAACTCAGCAGTGGCCAGAGGATTGGAGAAGATCAGTCTACATCCCAATCCCAAAGAAGGGCAGTGCCAAAGAATGTTCCAACTACCGCACAGTTGAGCTCATTTCACACGCTAGCAAGGTTATACTTAAAATTCTACAAGGAAGGCTCAAGCAGTATGTGGAGTGAGAACTCCCAGAAGTGCAAGCTGGATTTCGAAGGGGCAGAGGAACCAGAGACCAAATTGCAAACATGCGCTGGATTACAGAGAAAGCTAGAGAGTTCCATAAAGACATCTACTTCTGCTTCATTGACTATGCACAAGCCTTTGACTGTGTCGACCACAGCAAACTATGGCAAGTTCTTAAAGAAATGGGAGTGCTTGATCACCTCATCTGTCTCCTGAGAAATCTCTATGTGGGACAAGAAGCTACAGTTAGAACTGGATATGGAACAACTGATTGGTTCAAAATTGGGAAAGGAGTACGGCAAGGCTGTATATTGTCTCCCTGCTTATTTAACTTTTATGTAGACTTCATCATGCGAAAGACTGGATTGGATGAATCACAAGCCGGAATTAAGATTGCCGGAAGAAACTGTTAGGATATAGTTCCGTTCTACCTTAAAAGGGAACAGGCATGACTGTTGTGTGTCACATGCCTGTTTACTTCCAGCACAGGCTTGCTGGGAACTTCCGTTTGTATATTGCTTTTGTGTTGCTGCTGTTGTGCTTGGACACGAAGGGAAGCAGACATGTTTTTCCTTTGTTCATGAACTATGCTGAATAAACGCTTGTAAATAATGCTTACACATGACTTTGTCTGCCTCTTCCACTGCGAGAAGATTTATTCACTCTGTTGATAAGAGACTGCCGAGTCTCTAAACCTATCTGAGGCTCGTGTCACTGATTGATGCTGTACTGGAGATCGCCCGGCTGCTAGCCAGGGCTGGAGCCAGCTGGGGGCCTGCCTGATGCCCCCATCTCCCCGGCAGTATCTCAACAGAAATATCAACAACCTCTGATATGCAGATGACACAACTTTGATAGCAGAAACTGAGGAGGAATTAAAGAACCTCTTAATAAGGTTGAAAAGAGAGACAGCAAAATATGGTCTGAAGCTCAACATCAAAAAAACTAAGATCATGGGCACTGGGCCCATCACCTCCTGGCAAATAGAAGGGGAAGAAATGGAGGCAGTGAGAGATTTTACTTTCCTGGGCTCCAAGATTACTGCAGATGGTGACAGCAGTCACGAAATTAAGAGACACCTGCTCCTCGGGGAGAAAAGCGATGACAAACCTAGACAGCATCTTAAAAAGCAGAGACATCACCTTGCTGACAAAGATCCGTATAGTTAAAGCTATGGTTTTCTGAGTAGTAATGTATGGAAGTGAGAGCTGGACCATAAAGAAGGCTGATCGCCGAAGAATTGATGCTTTTGAATTATGGTGCTGGAGGAGACTCTTGAGAGTCCCATGGACTGCAAGAAGATCAAACCTATCCATTCTTAAGGAAATCAGCCCTGAGTGCTCACTGGAAGGACAGATCCTGAAGCTGAGGCTCCAATACCTTGGCCACCTCATGAGAAGAGAAGACTCCCTGGAAAAGACCCTGATGTTGGGAAAGATGGAGGGCACAAGGAGAAGGGGACGACAGAGGACAAGATGGTTGGACAGTGTTCTCCAAGCTACCAGCATGAGGGAGGCAGTGGAAGACAGGAGTGCCTGGCGTGCTCTGGTCCATGGGGTCACGAAGAGTCGGACACGACTAAACAACTAAACAAAAACAATACTGATCAATCTGCACGGGTTTCAGAATATATACAGATAAAACAAAAATGTTGGTTAAAAGCATGGATGAGCAGTCAAAAAAGACCCTAGAAAAGATACGCCTAAAAATAGGTAAAAAAGTAAAATATATGGGGATTTGGCTGAGAGTGAGGTATCTCAATTTATTTCAAGATAATTATATTAAACTATGGAAAGAGATCAAGAAAGAATTGGAGATTTGGGGTTGGATGAAGCTTTCACTGTTGGGCAGAATCTCAACCATTAAAATGAACGTACTACCTAAGGTGCTGTTTTTACTCTAATCAATTATTATTATTTTTTAAAAAAGAAAATTGTGTGTGTAATCAGGGGCATCTTCAAAAGACTGTAGAATGTCAATACAGATTTTATAGCACCAGTGCTACCAGTGAATAAACCTACCTCTGCATTACCACAAGCTGATAATTTATTTCAACATTTATTTCAATTATTTGCACACTGATCAACCACAGTTGTCTAAGCAGTGTACACCAGGCTGCAATCATCAGGCTATGGACAAATAAGACAGAATCCAATAATTGTAGGATTGGAAAGTGCCTCAAGGATCATCTATTTCCAACCCCTGCAATGTAGGAATCCCAGCTACAGCATCCATGACAGATGGCCATCCAACCTCTGCTTAAAAACCTCCAAGGAAAGGGAGTTCACAGCCTCCCTAGGGAGACTGTTCCTGGTCTTGTTTACCAACACAGTAATTTAAACCTGAATACCTTACCATTAGGGCAGGAGAGGTCTTCCTCGTGAGGCTGAAAACTATTTAGCAGGGAAATCAGCCAAGGCCAAATACTGCAAGGCAAGAAAAGCAATTTTAAATTAGTGTAATATGCCAATGGTTGCTTTCACAGCTCTCCCACTCCTTCCTTTGATACACTTCCCTCTGTGCCTGAACAGCCTCTGCTACCTCCACTTCCGGTCTATCAGGTCTTCTCCAAATCCATATTTTATCTGCAATACCCACAGTGCCCTTGTTGTTACATATTACATCTCCTCTTACTAAGAACAGCCTTTGCAAATTTCCTTTTCTGCCCTAAACATTAACACACTAGTAGAATTTTATAATGGGACGCGGGTGGCGCTGTGGGTAAAAGCCTCAGCGCCTAGGGCTTGCCGATTGAAAGGTCGGCGGTTCGAATCCCCGCGGCGGGGTGCGCTCCCGTTGTTCGGTCCCAGCGCCTGCCAACCTAGCAGTTCAAAAGCACCCCCGGGTGCAAGTAGATAAATAGGGACCGCTTACTGGCGGGAAGGTAAACGGCGTTTCCGTGTGCTGCGCTGGCTCGCCAGATGCAGCTTTGTCACGCTGGCCACGTGACCCGGGAAGTGTCTCCGGACAGCGCTGGCCCCCGGCCTCTTAAGTGAGATGGGCGCACAACCCTAGAGTCTGTCAAGACTGGCCCGTACGGGCAGGGGTACCTTTACCTTTACCTTAGAATTTTATAGAATGCCCAAACACTGGCAACCACATGGAACCCTTGAACAAAAACAACCAAAGATTGTTACATGCAGGCGTCAAGTGGAAGAATTCTGTTTTACAGGGCTGAATGAAATGTAATTGTTGCCAGACCTCATGACTGTACATAATGTAGCATCTTGTAATGGGAAGGCTTTGCAACTCTCTTTTGCAGAATATCAATTTGACTTTGGAAGGTTTATAGCTTTGTTTACTTGCAAGTTACACAGTCAAAAAGTACTGAAAGCTGTTTCAAAAGCCAGGTTTAATGAAGATCCTGTTGGAAGCAAGATGTGGACAGCATCAAACCAATTGAGTTTGTTCTTGTTTCATTTAAGAATATGACTGGTAATGCATAGTTAGTTATGTCACAAATTATGCAGACACATACCTCTGCTTGCCATTGCTCCCCGACAACTGTATGATGCATGTATCTACAAACATGCACTGCATTCACATTCTACATTTTAAGGTATACACCTAAATATTTTAACTATGTAGCCCTGGCACCTATGTTGATGGCATTTCGACATCAAGCTTTTAAAATTCTTGATTGTTTTAGCTGGGTCATTGCTTTATAATGCTGATTTGGAATGGCTAAGTTTGTGGTTGTATCTTTTAATCTTATTATTTTATCTTTAACTTTGCAAAGCATTTCCCAAACCTCATGTTTACAAAGCATACTGCACCCTCAGAGCGGGATGAAGAAGCTGAATGATAAGGCCTTCCAGAATTCTCCACACTGTATGTGGGCACTAGTGGAAAAGGCAGTGGGGTAGGGCATCCGATACTTGTGTGCACACATGGGAAATTCTAAAACAGTTGTTCTCAGAAAACTCAGAGATTTCAGGTTAATTAATGTATGAAACTCTACTGTTTGTACTGGTGGATGAAGGAAGCGATGCCTAGGAGCAGAGGGCTGGAAGGAGGAGGCGCCAATCCCATTGCTTCCTTCAATGACATTCAAATATTACAACTGGATGCACAGTGGCATCCAAATTTTGCACATGGCAAAATTGGGGAGGCCATTTCACCAAATATCCTCCAGAGAAGGACTGAAATTCTACAACAGTTCAGAGGGCACTTGAAAAGAAAATAATCAAAAGTTTGTCAGAAATTGTCTGCAAGTAGTGTTTAAATGGGACGCTCTGTGGTTAAACCACAGAGCCTAGGACTTGCCGATCAGAAGGTCAGCAGTTCGAATCCCCGCGATGGGGTGAGCTCCTGTTGCTCGGTCCCTGCTCCTGCCAACCTAGCAGTTCAAAAGCACGTCAAAGTGTAAGTAGATAAATAGGTACCGCTCCAGCAGGAAGGTAAACAGCGTTTCCGTGCGCTGCTCTGGTTCGCCAGAAGCGGCTTAATCTTGCTGGCCACATGGCCCGGAAGCTGTACGCTGGCTCCCTCGGCCAATAAAGCAAGATGAGTGCCGCAACCCCAGAGTCGGTCACGACTGGACCTAATGGTCAGGGGTCCCTTTACCTTTAGTGTTTAAATGATCATTAACAGCCAGTCAGAATGTGGAAAGCAAGGGCCATGCTTGTCTTATCTCCCCATCATACAGTCTAAAATGCTATAGCTTCAGGATTATGTTTCTGCACAAATCCAATTCTATGCTAAATTTTGCAATACGGCAGGCTAGATGATTCAAAATTATGCAGATTTACAAAAAAGGGGGGGGAGGGGAGGGTTACTTTAGGAGTAACTGTAGGTTCAGCTGTTAGCATTAGCATGGATAGTCTTGGGAAGCACTGGAGAGACGAGCACTGCAGCTTCCACTAACACTTCTGAAGCAGAAGTCGCATGACAATGAGCTTGCAACCAGGAGCAGAAACCCGGGTTTTATTTTCTATCCTCTCCCTTTATACTTGCGTATCTGCTTTTCTCACAACCTTCAAGAGTCAGGGTGAACTTCCCCTACTGAGTAAGGCTGCATACACTTCTGCAACACATTATAATCTAGCCATCAACATTTCCCTTTAAACTTCCATCTGTACATATTAAGTACTACCACCAGTGCTGAAACACACACACTCAGAGTAAAACAAATCAAACGTAATTGCTGTAATTGAGGAAGCCAGCTTATTAGGAAACATCCAGAGTGTAAACAAAGTATGTAATTTGTGCTTTATATAGACCGTAAAGTGTGGTGCACCACAAGATGCCACCTACAGTGATGCATGCTCCTCAGGTCAGGTTTCAGAACCACATAGTGGAATAAGCAGTGTTGATTAAGGTGCTATCACCCAGTCTTTAGCAAATTCCTGCCCCGCCCCCACCCCAGCTGTATCTATTTAATAAGCATCTCCTTGAATGAGTACAGCCAGCCAGAATATCCTCAAAAAGACTACACAATTGCCAACAACTTCTGGACCAGGGGATGATTATTCTAGCGCATATATCAAGTACAGGAAGTCTCCCACACTGGCACAAGGCAGTGTGGATGAGCCTCTAGATATTTAGAGTCGCTTACAGTGGGGAAGTACCACAACTGCCCACCTTAATTATTAGGCATGCACTCACAGATAAGCGTATAACATTGCCATTGGAGCTACGTGCAAGGGCAGTTGTTTTCCATATTCATGGACGTACAAGGGGCAGTTGGGGCTCATCAACCTGGGAAGGTAGCCCCTCTAGGAGATGGAACACACTGATCCTAAAACTGTCCTGCCTTGTGAGGTATCTTCAGGCTATCCAGAGTGGAGTCCCTAAGACAGTTGGATGTTTCCGTTTCTTGTGAGTCTGAGAGGGGGATCTTGTTGTCTGGGCAGCCCAGGACCCCCATACACACGGGTCAGGCTTGCTCCCTGGGGAGGTCACTTCAGTGCTGTAAACACAGCAGTTTGACTTCACCCCCTGAGGCGCACTCCATTCTCTCTCTCGAGACAGACAGATGCCAACAACATCCTAACAACTGCATGCTTTAAGCCTAAGAATACTGGACCTTATGTGAATAGGCCTCAGCCCAAGGTTACATTTAATGTGAAAATATTCAACACAGGTGTGGAAACCAAACAAACACACACTCTGGGTAGGTCAAACGTGATGTAGGCTCTACATACTTGTCACGAGAATAGGCCGTAAACATTTAAAATGAAGGCATAACAATGTCCCAACCTGTTGAAGTTAAGCAGGTCTGCTTAGCGCCAGGATGGGAGATTGCTGGGAAACACTATTTAAACCAAACAGAATGCCATCATGGAACGACCTGGCCACAGTGATCCATGCAACGGTCATCTCCAGGCTTGACTACTGTAATTCGCTCTACGCGGGGCTGCCCTTGAAGCTGTCCCAGAAACTCCAGCGGGTACAGAATGCTGCAGCGAGGCTCCTCACAGGGTCTCTGCCATGGGAGCATATTCACCCAGTGCTTTTCCAGCTGCACTGGCTCCCGGTGGAGTACAGGATCAGATTTAAGGTGCTGCTTTTGACCTTTCAAGCCCTTCACGGCCTAGGACCCTCGTACCTACGGGACCACCTCTCCTGGTATGCCCCACGGAGAGCCTCAAGGTCCATAAATAACAACACCCTAGTGGTCCCGGGCCCTAAGGAAGTTAGATTAGCTTCAACCAGAGCCAGGGCCTTTTCAACTCTGGTCTGGTGGAACGGCCTGGTGGAACGCTCTGCCTCATGAGACCAGGGCCCTGCAGGATCTGATTTCTTTCCGCAGGGCCTGGAAGACAGAGTTGTTCCGCCTGGCCTTTGGCTTGGAGCCAATTTGATTCCCTCCCTCCCTCCCTTTCTTTTTTCTTTTCCTTCTCCTCCTGCGATGAGGCTACATTTTAATATTTTAATGTTCGATTATTTTAATGCTGTATTTTATTTTTGTTTTAAGTTGTAATCATTCATCTTGTTTTTATTATTGCTTGTAAGCCGCTCTGAGCCCGGTCTTGGCTGGGGAGGGCGGGGTATAAATAAAAAATTATTATTATTATTATTATTATTATTATTATTATTATTATTATTATTATTATTGAAGTCAAACAACTACTACTGCACACATATGATAGCCACCATCTCCATCCAGGGAGAGCAAGTGCCACATTGGTGGCTGGAAATTCTGACTCAGGAAAACACTTTAGAAAACTACTATCCCAACCTAGGTCAAACTCACAGTATCACTCAGGCAAGTAATCACTGTAGTGGCTGCCTAGAATAAATAACATATTTTAGGAGAGAGGTATAGAAAAACAGTGAGTATTGAAGAACCTTGGAAGCAAGTGGAAGAATGTATCCTGCTTCTGGAACTGACTGGAACAGGATAAATTTATCTGTGCTGCTGGGTCCAAAACACATTGCTAGCAAATGGGTATGACGCTGGAGACCATGGGTGGGGATGCTTCTGAAAAGCAGGTAAGATTCAGGGAGCAGTTAGCTTACACAGAACTGAAGGGTGATCCCCACCCTTACTGACAACTTCTGTTATAGGCCCAGTTAGCACTCGGAAGCAGTTACAGAGGAAGTAAGGAAGTAAAGGGACCCCTGACCATTAGGTCCAGTCGTGACCGACTCTGGGGTTGCGGTGCTCATCTCGCTTTATTGGCCGAGGGAGCCAGCGTACAGCTTCCGGGTCATGTGGCCAGCATGACTAAGCCACTTCTGGAGAAGCAGAGCAGCGCCGTTTACCTTCCCGCCAGAGCGCTACCTATTTATCTACTTGCACTTTGACGTGCTTTTGCACTGCTAGGTTGGCAGGAGCAGGGACTGAACAACAGGAGCTCACCCCGTTGCGGGGATTCGAACCGCCAACCTTCTGATCGGCAAGCCCTAGGCTCTGTGGTTTAACTCACAGCACCACCCGCGTCCCTACAAAGGAAATAAGTTTCTACTATAAACCTGTGTATTCATTGGCTCAGTAATCCTTACCACCACCCTGAAATGTTTTGCAGATATTGCAGATACAGGGTTGCAAGTAAAATGTGGTGGCTTGCCTAGGACCACTGGAGAATGTTCACAGCAGAGACAAGATTTGTACCAGGGACTTCCAGTTCAAAACTCATGTCAGTTTGCTATACTAGCACCTATTCAAATGTCCAACTTCTATCACAAATTCTTCATTGGTACACCATTTCATCCAAATGACAAATAGGGGGGGAAACACCCATGAAAAGACAAGACTCACTATTGTCTTTCATCAACCACAGCTTCCTGAAATACGCTGGGTCTAAGTTTCAGCCAGTCCATTGAGACTTTAAGTGCAGGAAGGGGATAGGAACCCCAAGACTCTTCCTGGTAATCATTCTGGAGAGGACACTTGCACAGGATTCCAAGAAAAGACACTGGAAGAAAAGATATATGCTCTCATGATGATCAGCAAGCATTATACATTTGGGTATGCTTTGCTACTTTATCCACCCCCAGTTCTCAAGGGGCAGAGTTGGATTAGGTTTCCCTGTGAAAAACACTTTAAAAAGACAATATGCAGGCAGTAGATAGCAAAAAATTAGGTCCTCATCAATAGAAGGCAAAGATGACTGCAGAAATGTTTCAGACATATAGCATTTAGTGGGTTACAGTCCTTTCAATCACTAGTTAATACTATACAGTGGTACCTCGGGTTACAGACGTTTCAGGTTACAGACTCCACTAACCCAGAAATAGTACCTCGGGGTAAGAACTTTGCTTCAGGATGGGAACAGAAATCGTGCGGTGGCAGCGGGAGGCCCGATTAGCTAAAGTGGTACCTCAGGTTAAGAACAGTTTCAGGTTAAGAACGGACCTCCGGAACGAATTAAGTTCTTAACCCAAGGTACCACTGTACAATGTGGTTTCAATTTACTTTTTACCAAGTACACCATACAGGGGTTATTGGTTTGTTTTTTTGTTCTTGTTTTTATTATGTATTTTTTGTTTTTCTCTTGTATCTTATATTTGTATGCTATGAACCGCCCTGAGATTTACAGATGAAGTACGGTATACAGTGGTACCTAGGGTTAAGTACTTAATTCGTTCTGGAGGTCCGTTCTTAACCTAAAACTGTTCTTAACCTGAAGCACCACCTTAGCTAATGGGGCCTCCTGCTGCTGCCGCACCGCCGGAGCACAATTTCTGTTCTCATCCTGAAGCAAAGTTCTTAACCCGAGGTACTATTTCTGGGTTAGCGGAGTTGTAACCTGAAGCGTATGTAACCTGAAGCGTATGTAACCCGAGGTACCACTGTACAAATAACTAATAATAATAATGTTACAAACCAAACTTTAATTTATCAAAAGCTGGACAGCAGCTATTGCCGCTGTGTCGTAGAGTTATACGTGTGCAACCCAGTATATGTGGCAACTGGGAAGAACTTGAGTCTACAAGCTGATTTCATGGGTACACAGTTAGACTATAACACATTGATTTGGACATGAATACATTTAAAGCGTTCTCTGATAGTAAGAGAGCTATGGACAGCTGATGGGTGTTCCGATACTGTTGCATTCAGGATCCCCACTAAGCTAGGGCAGGGATGGGCAGACTTCAGGTTGTGTGATCACCCTACTTCTCTTCCTAACAGGCTAAGGAGGTGGGGGAGGTATTAAGAGTTGTTGATGCTATTCCAGCCACCACAGAAGCAGCTCAGAAACAGTTAACATCACTAGGAGCAACAGGATGCTTCTAATTTACTATTTCCCATCCTGTCCCATAAAACAATAACTATTTGAATCACCTGGCTGGACAGTTATCTTGCAAGCGCAGCATCTCCTCCTCCTCCTCCTCCTCCTCGTGTGGCTCAAGAGAAATTGACTCGTAGTCAACAAGTGAACTAACTAATCTCATATCTAGTTTCCAGCAGACTTGACTATGTAACAATCATCCTTACAGCCTTGCAGCGCAACAGGATAGGTTTTGCTCCAAGATCTGTCAGCTTTAGTACTTACTGAATAGAGCCAGCAACTGTGTCCAGCAGAGCTGTTCATCCTGACTGTAACTGTGCTGCTCAGTCTCATTGCTAAAGTCTCGTAAGTGATGCAACTGAAACAGGTTGATGACGGTAATGTGGACTAACTGCTGAGAATTAAAGGTTTTTTGGAACAGCAGCCTCTGTAACAAAAAAGGAAGAACATACACCTCAGAATGGGACAATGCATATAGGAACAGGCTTGACTGCTGGTGAGTAAGGACACTGACTATAGGTGTAGCCTTGCCCTAAGGGTGTCTTTTGAGGCACCTCTTTGCTTTTTCTCACAGAAGTGCATGGCTGCCACATGCTTTTATGGGAGGAGCATTGTGCAAAAAGGGTGAAACCTGCTGCCTGGTGCCTACCTCTTCAGACAGGAATCAACACAGGTGGATGCAATATATATCTGAGCAGTGCAGGGAATTATTTTATTCCCTGGCTCCCTAATTCCTTGCAATGTATGAATCTCCTTCCACTCACACCCTTAACAGTTGCAACAATGGGCATGTTGCTAGTTTCTGATGTTTCACACTTGTGGAGAAAGTGGCAATCCACTTTCTCCTGCTGACAGATGATACTAGGGATGAGGGAACCTTTACCACTCCAGGACCACATTGGCTACTCCTGGACTATAGGTACTACTCCCATCATTCATGACTACTCGCTATGCTGGCTGATAGGAGTCCAACAACACCTAAGGGCCAAAGATGTTCTGTCCCTGGTCTGGACATGCGGAAATGTCAGGCTCATCTAGCTCAACTCTTTGCTCCATATTTAACAGCTTTGCCTGGGGTCTGGAGAACAGAGGTGCATGAATGAGATAGCAAGCCAGACTAATTGCCACGGTGCACTTTCTGGCTAGGACTTCAAATTCCAGCTAGAATAATCACTGCTGTAATTGTCACACTTATGCAGACTGTTCTCCTGTGTGCAGGTACGGTAGAATTGCAGTGCTTTTCCTAGTATCTAGCCCAGGCTGGACAAAGCACTGCTGCTGCATTAATGCACTTAGACCATGAATTCAACATGTGGAAATGGCATTTTGTTATCCTCTTCGATCTGTACTTCACTCGCCTTCCAAGCTACATAGGGGCAACCATCATAAACCTTAGCACAAAGTCTCAATGTGTGACCTAGTACTCCTGCATGCACTTCAATTTTGAATACAAAAGCATTTTTTCCCTTGGGCTTGTGTGCTTGATATTTATAATTATTGTTATTGAAGTTTAATAATAGTCTTTCTACAAGAAACCTGTATTCAAGGCAACGTGCGCTACCACAACAAAACAGAACCCTAAGCACTTTTAACACTAATAAAAAGCTAAGAAGAAAGAACCAGTAGGCCAGACCCAAAATCAGGAGGAGGAGTACAATTTCAGTTCAATCAGCCAATGGGAGGAAAAAAATACAAGAAAGAATTAGTCTTTCACTTATGATTTCTTACTACTGATAGATGTCTGTTGGCAGAGTCTATAAGTGGGACACTCCACAAGGCTCATGGTTCAAGCCCTTATTAATCTTATTTCAGTCACAAAAGAACATGGATCAATGCATTCTCACCAGATTTTTAAGAAGCATGGGGTGGGCAATAAATAAAAGGAGTATCTGTGTTCCTTCAGAGAAAGGGAACAAAGTACCAGTCCCCACACAAGCTGCTGGATGGCTCAGTTGGTGGAGCATGAGACTCTTAATCTCTGGGTTGTGGGTTCAAGCCCCACCTTGGGCCAAAGATTCCTGCATTGCAGGGGACTGTGCTTGATGACCCTCATGGTTCCTGCCAACTGTACAGTTCTATGATTCAGCATGAAAAGCAGGGCGCATCTTGTGAAACCAACCTTGAACTGCTCCTCTAATTTCTCACGGAGAGGGTTCAATTTCTCCAAGTTCTTACTCAGATACACATGGCCATGGAATTTTATAAATGCCTTAATGAAATCAGGCACTCCCCATTGAGTCTTCACCTCATCACGACTGCAATTAAGGAGATAAAAAACACACGTATTTTAGTCTTTGTAAAGCTAACCCTGGCACAAAAACAAATGCATACTGCTGACTAGCACCCTCTTTTAAGAAAGTTGACGTCTTTGAAACAGGAGAGGCTGTAGCTGTGATTGATAGTTTTTCCCAAGACAACTGCACTGAAGATAAAAAGCAGTATTAACATTTAGAAACTCTCAAATTAAAAGAATTCAATCATTTGTGTAGACCACAGACAGCCACTCTGTGTAACCTGAGGGCATGTTGTGTTCTCCAGACAACAATCCAGAAGCAGTAATAATAAAAGTTGCCTCCATCCAGCAGAAAACACTTCACTGTTGGGAATTAACCACTCCAGCAGGCATTTTAAGGTAGCATTTGGTTTACTGTAAGCCGCCCAGTGTGGCTGGGGAAACCCAGCCAGATGGGCAGGGTATAAATAATAAAATTGTTGTTGTTTGTTCCATTTTCTGTGGATTGTTTTTATGTACACCACTTGGAAATGCAAGTAAGTAGGTGGAAAAATATTCATTTGGACAAGTTTGTTCATTTACCAATCTTCCTATAGACATAAAAATATAAAGCTGTCATTGTGCCATCCCCTTTGGAGGATTTGGAGTGTTACATCCCAATCCTGGACTTGCATGAAGTCAGGATAGCGGAGGGGAAGCAAAAGATAAGGCAGGTTTTAAAATGGCAGCAGAGGTTTGGATAAAGCAAGACCCTGAGAATATGGGAGGGGAATGAAGGAGCTGTGAGGATATACCCATCCACCCAAATATTCCATAGTACCTTCCCACACATTTTTCACTCCTGGTATCATGTGATGTCTTCATACATGAAGTTCCAGATTCAATGAAGTAATTTAGAAGACATAGCTTGTGCCCCAAAGAGGTCACTTTGGTGCTGCTAACACACCAAAAACAATGTGGGAGCCAGCAGTTACAAGAAGAGGAAGAAGAAGAAGAGTTTGGATTTGATATCCCGCTTTATCACTCCCCGAAGGAGTCTCAAAGCGGCTAACAATCTCCTTTCCCTTCCTCCCCCACAACAAACACTCTGTGAGGTGAGTGGGGCTGAGAGACTTCAGAGAAGTGTGACTGGCCCAAGGTCACCCAGCAGCTGCATGTGGAGGAGCGGAGACGCAAACCCGGTTCCCCAGATTACGAGTCCACCGCTCTTAACCACTACACCACACTGGCTCTGGTCTCCGCAAGTTACTGGTCTCCGCAGCTACAAAAGACGCTGTTTGACTTCACCCCTGGAAGCAGTTTGACTTCACTCCTGGAAGTGTCCCTCAAGACAGATGAATGCCAACATCAGCTGCACTTAACCTTCTCTAAATGAACAAGCTAATATTCTATTAATCTTAAGGATACAGTGACATATGCCAGTATTGTGTGCATGCATGAAGGAGGCTGCACAGAAGGGAACAGGAAGAAGTATGGAAATGGGGGTGCCAGGGACAGTTAAGAAAGGAGGAAGGAAGAAATAGAAGAGGGTGAAAGTGATTGTGGTGTGTGTGTGTGTGTGTGTGTGTGTGTGTGTGCGTGCACACACGGGGGGGCAGCACAATATGAGGGAGAAGACAAAAAAATGGGGTGATCTCTGTAAGGAAGACTTGAAAAAAGGAGTGTGGAGGAAAAATGTGAGAAAGAAGAGAAGAAGAAGAAGTTTGGATTTGATATCCCGCCTTTCACTCCCCTTCAGGAGTCTCAAAGCGGCTGACATTCTCCTTTCCCTTCCTCCCCCACAACAAACACCCTGTGAGGTGAGTGGGGCTGAGAGACTTCAAGGAAGTGTGACTGGCCCAAGGTCACCCAGCAGCTGCAAGTGGAGGAGCGGAGACACAAACCTGGTTCCCCAGATTAGGAGACTACTGCTCTTAACCACTACACCACATTGGCTCTCAAGAGGGTACAAAGAGGGTACAAAGGGGGCTTGAAAAAAATGAGTAGGGGGAATGGGCATGGGGCTGAAGATGAAAGCAGGGGCATGAAAGGGCCTGAAGAACAGGATGGGGTGGTGGCTTCATAACTTGGTGGAAGGTGAAAATGGTGCTTAGTGGTTGCATTGTGTATGGGGGAGAAAGATGCAGGAAGTTACTATGGGGGTGGTTTGTGCACAATGGAATTGCACAAAAGAAAGGAGAGGAAGGATGGACACGGGGGAGAAAGTGGTTGCTGTAGAATAAAATAGCAAAGTGGCTTCAGCAATGGAGTTAGGAAGGTGAAAAGCAAGCTCCCAGTCACCAGTCCAGCTGCTGCATTCTGGATTAGTTGTAGTTTCTGAGTCACCTTCAAAGGTAGCCCCACACAGAGTGCACTGCAGTAGTCCAAGCAGGAGATAACCAGAGCATATACCACTCTGGAGAGACAAAGCACAGGCAAGCAGGGTCTCAGCTGGCGTACCAGATGGAGCTGGTAGACAGCCACCCTAGACACAAAATTAACCTGCTGTCCAAGGACAGCTGCAAGTCCAAAATGACCCCCAGACTATGGACCTGGTCCTTCAAGGACACAGTGACCCCCATTCAGGACCGGGGAGTCCTCCACACCTGACCCCCGGAAACAGTACTTCTGTCTTGTCGGGATTCAACCTCAGTTAACCACCACCCATCCTCCAACCACCTCCCAGACACTCACACAGGATGTTCTTAACCTTCACTGGTTCCAATTTAAACGAGAGATACAGCAGGGATTCATCTGCGTACTGGTGAGCACCCAGCCCAAACTCCCTGATTATCTCTCCAGCGGCTTCATATAGATCAGACATGTCCAACTTTCAAGAGGCTGAGATCTACTCCCACTATTAAAAAACTGGCAGTGATCTACCAAAGTGGCTGAGTGTTGTTTTTTTAGGGATTCAAAGTTGTTGAGGTTTTTTAGGAGGTCTATGTTGGTATCAAAAGCTGTTGAGAAATCCAGAACCAGGGAACAGCTTTCACCTCTGTCCCTAGCCCATGGGAGATCACTGGCCAGCACAACCAAGGTGGTTTCAGTCACATAATAAAGAACTCTGACAAGTTTGAGAGGAGTCTGGGGTGGGGACACTGGCAGCAGAGCTTGTATGCACTCCTGCACCTCTATTTTTAACCACTGTGTGTTCAGGCAAATACTTGTAGCCCATTTTGCAAAAACGTAAGTATACTGACATATCAAAACCTTGCCCTGTCTGTAACTAATTTGTGTGAAAATTCAATGGCACTGTCATATCAAATTTACAATCACAGGGGCAGAATAAATGTTTTGTTGCTACTATTAACCTGTAGGAGGCACAGAGGAAAAGAAATTACTTACTTGTAACTTGATGTTCTTTGAGAACTACTTATAAAAGACACATATATAAGTATTGCAGCATCTTGGAGAAAAGATTTATATTGTAGCAATAGCCTGAAGCTTATAAATGATATCTCACTACCTAGAAAATATTAGCCTTACCTTTCCAGTGCTTTAGAAAGTGCTTTTTGTAGGTTAGTAGAGGCAGCTGGGAAAGGGAACTTCACAGCAATGCTTCTGCAGTAGTAGAAAATTGTGGTCAGGTGATCTCCTTTGGAGGATGCTAAAATAGCCAGCTGATTGTAAGGCTGACCTAAAGTTTTTTTTAAAAGGGAAGAAAAGTTTCTGATAAAGTAAAGGACTCACTCTGTAAGTACAACCCAGTTATTTTACCATATTCTAGGCAGCAGCTACTATTGGAGTAACAGTTTTTGACCATGGTCAATAATAAGCAGGTCAGTCCTAATGTAGTAATGAGGATTGCTTCAAAAACTGGCTTGCTAACATTCCTGTTATAACTTACTGAAGCAAAGGGACATGTAGATAGCAGGTTGTGCCACGGGACACATCTCCAGCTGCAATGCAAGTTTTTTCCTGATTCAAGAAAGGGTTCACTTAGGGGGTGGAGGAACAGAAAGGAAGAGCCTGAGCAGGGGACTGGACATGTTTGGAATCAATGGAATGGCAGAGCTTTCCTGAAGAGGGAGGAAATATGTAGGTGGTTTTAATAGATAGGTAAAGGTAAAGGTACCCCTGCCCGTACGGGCCAGTCGTGTCCGACTCTAGGGTTGTGCGCCCATCTCACTTAGGAGGCTGGGGGCCAGCGCTGTCCGCAGACACTTCTGGGTCACGTGGCCAGTGTGACGAAGCTGCTCTGGCAATCCAGCACCAGCGCAGCACACGGAAACGCCGTTTACCTTCCCGCTATAAAGCGGTACCTATTTATCTACTTGCACTTTAGGGGTGCTTTCGAACTGCTAGGTGGGCAGGAGCTGGGACCGAAAGACGGGAGCTCACCCCGCCGCGGGGATTCGAACCACCGACCATGCGATTGGCAAGCCCTAGGCACTGAGGTTTTACCCACAGCGCCACCCGCGTCCCTTTTAATAGATAATAAAATACAATTAAACTATTTAATGGAAGCCACTATGGAGATCCCTCTGGAGAAAAATTAAAAGAATGATAATGAAATAAATATCCAGTTGATATGAGATATGAACATTTTAGCTCTATTATCTACTGCCAATCCCATAGAATTAATGTGGTATATGGACACCCTTCTTCCATGGAGTTCAGTGTTGAAGTAGAGTATGAAGATGGAAACGAAGCTCCACAGAACCAGTGGGATTATGCTGCAAACAACTGATCAAGAATTGGCAAGCTCACCCACACAGACTGCATTCCATAAACTCACCATTGGATGGGACAAGCTGAGCTGCATGCCTGTAGTAGGACTCAGCCTGGCTGGTCTGATTTCTGTAGCGAGCTGAAAAATCAAGAAGAATTGCTGAAACAGAACATTCTACACTACTAGTCAATGTGCTACACCCCACCCTTTCTAAAATAAATAGGTTTTGTGGACAATTATTCTACATAGTGCTGGACAAGGAGCCTTGGTTTACTCCAACCTGGCAGGTGCTCCTATTCTCTCCTTACAATTACATATTGCTATTAATACTTGACATAAACTCTATTTTCCACTGTCACTGCACAGCTTATGTATACCTTCCTCCTGCAGATTCTACTGTCCGTGTTCATGGTACTCACCAATGTCTCCAAGGTGGACAAGGCAGTGCTGGCATATATATGAGCAGGAGCTAGATTGTGGCTTCACAATGGCGCTGGTGTGCGTCTGTTTATTGCTGATAATTCCCAGTTGGGAGGACTTCACACGACAGGGCAAATCTACATTAAACACTGTGCACAGCTCCTGCAGTAGCTAAAATTAGAAACAAATCAATTTTAATAGTTATAGCAAAACTAGCAACCAGATAGAAAAGCCTGAAGGAATTGGTCAACTTTGAGTGTTATCCTTAAGCCCACCTTCACTTCTATATAAGATTTAGAAGTTCATGAAAATCTAAAGGACACAGAGGTCATGTTGTATCATTCTAAACTCATTTCACCTCTCCTCAGCTAATATTAGGGGAAAGGCCTTACGTCAGTGGCCAAACACATGCTTTGAATGCAGAAGGTCTGATTCAATTCATGGCATTTCCAGTTAAATGACTCTCTGACTGCAGGGCTGAGGCAGACCTTGAAGAGCTGCAAGCAGTTATGAGGAGACAATGTCAAACAAGGCAGACCAATAGTCTAACTCAGTATCAGTTATGTCCATAGGGTACCTAATGTTTCTATTAAAGAGAGTTATTGCAAAAGCAAAATGGAATACATGCATGTAAGAACGAAAGGCAAGTGCTTCTGGATTGGACCAAAGGCCAGCATCCTGTTTTGCAGCAGCTAGCCAGGTGCCTATGGGAAGACCCAAGCAGCCCTCTCCCACTGCTGTTCCACAGCAACTGAATTTTAAGATGGATGCCTCTGAAACTGTGGGGTCACATACAACAACCATGACTAAGCACCAACTGACAGCTTGGTCAATTTGTCTATTCCCCTTTTAAGGGTGTTTAGGTTGGTAGTCTTTACCACATCTTGCGGGGGCAAATTTGCGGGGGCAAAAAAACATACAAAACCTATTTG
The DNA here is from genome assembly GCF_964188315.1 of Podarcis muralis. Taxonomy (NCBI): domain Eukaryota; kingdom Metazoa; phylum Chordata; class Lepidosauria; order Squamata; family Lacertidae; genus Podarcis; species Podarcis muralis. The sequence goes on from NC_135659.1 coordinate 2,586,597, forward strand.
GTGCCATGGAAGTTATGCCATTTCCATGCCCCATGCTCATAGTGCAATCCCTCAACTCACCTGTGTGTAGAAGCCACTAGCTGCCTCTAAGAACAGAGAGAGGTTAGCCTGAACTTCACTCCGATTTGGATTTGATCGGTTTTTTGCTTGACCCTGTAGAGTTGTGATCTGATTCTTAAAGGCATGATTCCACCTATAGGAAGAAAGAGAAGTTTAGTGTCCAATGTGGGACACTCTGCAGGCCTCACTCTTTACAACCCTGCCTCCTATTCAATAAAACAGCTTCACATGTGAACAGTTCATCCAAATAACAATACATACTTTTAGCTCAATACTATATTACACATTTGTCCCATGTTACTCCCAGCCACATGTAATATAAAGAATGAAATAAAATAATCACTGAATTATTTATGGTTTATGTCAAACCACATTTCCAGTCAAACTTCACCTTTTCAAAATAATTTCCCAAGTGATACCTTGAAAGTTCTGTTGAGAGCAGTTAAACTTTTTAAGCTGACATACTCAAAGATAAAAGAATATCTTCTGAATATGCCATTAATTCTGCCCAAAACTTCAGGGATCTCTTTGACAAACAGTACATGCCCAAGTTCAAGATACTTACAGATCTTGTTCCACTTTTTTGTCCAATGCATACTCCAAATCTGTTACCAGCATTTTCTGGTATAAGTCCTGCAAAGCCTGTCTGGATGTCCAGGCCTCAGCTGGACCCAGCTTTGAATCTGAGTAGTAAGAAGATCAAGGTTTTATTATGATAGCACAACAACTGCATTTTCCTTGCCATTTCCTCAAAAGAGGATTCACCGAGATACAACACTTTCCTTTCTACATCAGCAAAGGCTGCAGCTGAAAACACCCTGTAATGCAAGGTTTTGGTCTGAAACTTCTCAGGGTGAAGGAAATGTGGAAAGTGTATTAATTTGCCAGTGTATTAAATTGCTTACTCTGCAATAATGATGGCACATTATCCTAGCTCTGAATTTCTCGAACACCATTTTGCGAGTTATGCTAGTACATCTCTTGTGTTTTGGGTGCAGAAAAGGGGGCAGATATCAAAGTTGTCAGAAGCATTGTCAGAAGTAGAGGGCACACATTAAAAGGAAAAACACAGTTTACTGATCCTAGTTCATGTATTTTACAGTCATACCTCGGGTTGAAGTAGCTTCGGGTTGAGCATTTTCAGGTTGCGCTCTGCAGTGACCCGGAAGTAATGGAATGTGTTACTTCCGGGTTTCGCTGCTTGCGCATGCGCAGACGCTCAAAATGACATCACACGCATGCGCAGAAGCAGCAAATTGCGACCCACGCAGACGCGGGTTGCGTTCGCTTCAGGATGCGAACAGGGCTCTGGAACGGGTCCCATTCACATCCAGAGGTAGCAATTGTGGAAAGCAGACCACCCAAGTTTCTGGCTGATTTGGAATGAAAAACAAAGCTCATTACCCGTCATGTCAGCCTTCAGGACTTCTGCCTGCCTGCAAATGAAATACAAAATAATAATTGTTAGAACCAGAAAGGGCTGATGAAAGTAAAAATCCAGCACATTCACATCTTAGGTGCCCCATTTTTATGGGCACAGTACAACCGATCTGAATTTCAATCTGGAAGACTCAAGGGTGTCAAAAAAGCATTTCCTATAACACATTAAGTGGGAGTAATTAGATGCTCAGCATCACATATCCAAAATTATCATTAGAAGAGGATGCATTTAACCATCTTACTGAGATACCAAACAATGGAAAAGTAGTGATTCTCTCTCTCAAAAAAAGAAAAGGAAGCCCACACTATAATATTTCCTCTAGGTCAGGTTTAGTGACTTTCACATTTACTTCTATCCTATTAAATGCCCCCAGAACACAAGATTTGTAATCCTGAAACTATATATTCAGCAAGACTCTTACCACCCCACTCCCCATGCCATCCCTCAAAAAGTATTACCATAATGCAGAACCAAGATATTGAACTCATTTCAGTTCTGTTGAGAGTCTTTGCACTGGAATAAGCATATGTAAACTGCCAAAAATATTGAAAAAATAAATTTCAAAGGTTTTTGGTCCAGGTAATGGACAATGGTATTAACCTTCAAAATGAGTGGTGGAGAAAGGGGGGTGGGCCGGGCCGGGTGCCATCTTGAGGGGGGTGACGGCTGAACGCACCTGCTCCCGGTCCCCGAAAGAAAGCAGCGGCTTTGGGCAAACAACGTTGGCACGCTCCTTCTGCCCCCGCTGCTGGTTGCCCTGGCGGGAAAGGAGAAGCGGGGCAGGGTGGGGGTGGAGGCTGGGGAGAGGTCAGCGCGAGCCCGAACCTCCAGGACACTGACCCTGGAGCCCAGCCTCTGCCTCCTCCTCCTCAGGGAGCCCGGCTCTGCGCGTGTCACCTTGGACCGGGAAGGCATTCAGCAGATTCCCTGGTTTTCCAGGCGTGGAAATGGCGGGCTGGGGAGAAGCCTCGAGGGGTCCATTACCCCCATGGTGGATTCAGGTATAACTGTTTGCATTGTGTTACTTTATCTTATTGTAACTAGTATTTAAGACGGTTCTGCAGTAAAACTTTGAAACTCGTTCTTCCGGTGAAGAAAATTCATTTCTACACAAGATCCAGATGAGGGATTCCTCTGAAATCCAACAATCAGGTATCTTGGAATCCATATAGAGGCACAAACCCCAGAGCTTATCATCCCATTTCTTAGTGTTTAAACAACTTTCTTTCTTTTTAAAAATGCCCCTTAAACAAATGGTGCGTTTCAAAACGAAGCTTCTCTCTCTCTCGCCGTCCCCCCCCCCCCGGGGTCCTTCTCCTTCATTTCCTTCTAGCACAAGCCTCTCTAGGCATTTGTTTTAGTTTCTTTGCAATTCTCCCCTTTCGCCTGCCTAGCAGCAAGGAGTCCTGTCCCCAGAAAAGAGAGAAGTGGGGCGAGAGGCCCCAATCCTGGCACAGTGTCATGTGAAAAGGGGCTTTTAGAAAGAAGTCACACGCCATGCAAGCATCAAAGAAGGCGCTCTGCCCTTTTTCTTCTTGGGGTTCATGGTGAGAGGAGCCCCCATCACCCTTTGAGAGACAGATGGTTACTCCCAGCAGCCCTGCCTCCTTAGGCCTCCTTAGGGCCTTTGAAGTTTGGCTCTGGGCGGGGAGTGGGGGAGGCATACCAGCAAAGTTAAGCGAGGCAGAAAGGATGGGCGGACCGAAGGCAGCAGAGGCAACTTTTTCACTCACTCCCCCCCAACCCCAATGGGGTGTTGGGGTCTGTATATGCTCAGAGGCATGCCTTCCCTGCATGGAATTCCAGTTACAGAGCTATGAAAAGAGCTCTCCTGTGGGGAGAAAGTGTGGCCTGCACTGCAGGGTTGCTGTGAGCCCCCTGCCGCCAGCCCACCTCTCAGCCACATGCACCGAGCTGCCTTGGGGCAAAGTGAGAGTGGCTGTTGTAAACCCTTCTGAGCCACAATCCTCCTCCAAACCGCAATAGAGCATAAAATTACAAGTGGTCTACACCAGTGTTTCCCAACCTTTTTTGGGCAAAGGCACACTTGTTTCATGAAAAAAATCTCGAGGCACACCACCATTACAGCCCCGTGACGTCAGCGCGCAGCGTCACGCCGGGAGGGACATGAATTGCTAGCAAATTACATAATCACCTCCTTGAGGGCTGGCTCATCTTCTCCGAAAGCAGAACCCCATTAATTAACAGCACAGACTCACACCATAGCCAAGACGAGGGGGGAAAACCTCAGTCATGCACAGTCATGCACATGTGGGGGCTAAATGAGGACGAAGACCGGGCAGAGAGCAGGGTTCAAATCACCCCACCTGGCCAGGACAATCCCTGGGTGCTCCCTTGGGCCACTCGCCTGACCCACCTCGCAGGGCTGTTGTTGCGAGGATAACACGGGGAGAACCACGCGCGCCCCCGGGAGCTCCTTGGAGGAGAAAGCGGGCGATGAATGCAATGCACGAAATATATGAGAGGCGACCAGGTTTTGCAGGTGAGGGGCCCCCGCCAGCCTCCGCTTCCAACACCCGGCGCAACGACGCCGAAGTTTTCCCCCGGGCTCGGCTCGGGGAGCAGCGCTGCTCCCCCCCGGCTCCCCTTCGCCCTCCCGGCTCTCTCTGCCGCCCACTGGGGACCCCCCTCACCTGCCAAGTCCGGAGCGCCGGTGGAAGTTGCATGCATGCATGCAGGGCGCCGCGTTGCCATTGCATTGCACTGCACTCCATGCAACGCCTGCACGCATGCATTGCCTTGCACGCCCGCCAAGGGGTCTCCCCGCAGTCCGATGCGTCCCCTCCGGCGCGGATGCAGCATTGCAAAAATAAAAAAACCCCGACGCAGCCCTACCTGGGGGGCAGCCTCCGCCTCCGCCGCTCCGCCTCCGCGGGGATCCCCGGGCTCCATCCTGCCGCCCGATCTCCGGGGGGGCGCAGGCAGGCTGCGCGGGGTCTGCGCGGAAGAGCCCCTGCCCGCCCGGCCGCCGCCGCCGCGCTCATTCCATGGCCGGGAGAAGAGCGCTTCAAACAAAACGCCCGGCCCGCCAGGCCACGCTGGGAAACGTAGTTCGCGCACCCCGCGCGGGCGCGGAGCCTAAGGGCGAGGGGACTACGGATCCCGGCAGCCCCCGCGCCGGGGACGGAGGGGGAGAAGCCGGGTGCAGGGATGGAGGGACGGGTGGGCGAGCAAGTGAGTGAGTGGCAGCCGCCAAGCCTTGGCCGAGAGCCAGGAAGGGCCTCCCCGGAGGAGGAGGAGGAGGAGGGAGGCGCAGAGCGGGAGGGAGGGAGGGAACCCCAGGGGTCATCTAGTGACGGCGCCCCAATCGAAAATTTGACTTTTAAAAAAAAATCTTTCAATTTTTTAATTTTTCCCGCGGCACACCAGGCAACATCTCGTGGCACACTAGTGTGCCGCGGAACAGTGGTTGGGAAACACTGGTCTACCCAACAGCGTTGTTTTATGTTACTCCCTCAGGCTGCCCACTGTGCAGTATAGAAAGCAGACTACAAGGCAGGGCTGCTGTAGTCCACTGTCACCCTCTGCACCTTAAAAAAAAAAGGCTGAATAAAGAAATACAAAGTAAAAGGCAACTTAGGAAGAAAAGCAGGGTTTGATTTGATTTAATATTTGTATTTCGCTTGTCCAAAAACAAATGTTGAGCTCAAAGTGTTTCACAATAATCACAAACAGCATTATTGCAATCTCTAACATAAAACACAGCATCATATAAACATAAATAAGACAATGACAAATTCATTTTTTAAAAAATTATACAATGCAATAAAGTCACAATACTGTCCTCCCTTTGGTGCTGCCTTTTTGTTTGCAGCGGGGGTGAACACGACAGCCAGGTGCCCAGCTGGTCCACTTTCACAGGTGGGGGAAACTGAGGCTGCTCAGAGCCTGCCACTCCTTCCCCAGGCAACCTGTGATGGCTCTGGCCAAGACCCTCCCTGCCCCCCTGGCCTCCGGCTCCTGCTCCCCCTCCTCTCTGGTCTTGAGCCCCAACAGCCTCCCTGGTCCCCTCTGCTTCTTCCTCATCTCCCAATGATTTCAGTTTCCTCCAGAGATTCTATTTGGTGCTGATGTTTTAAGAACACCTTTCAAAAAATCAACAGACCAGTATAATCCAAGCAGCAGTCCCCAGTCTGGGGCAAGCGTTCGAAACTCCCATTGTTCTAGGCGCATTTTGCAACAGGGAATTTCATTAGCACAAGCAGTTTCTGAGCTCTGGGCACAGTCCTGCGCCTAAGATTTCAGATTAAAACTGCAGAGTGGAAGGAAAGGAGGACCTTTTTCTGCCTCCCCACTTCCAGCCACTCTCTGAAGAATGGAGAAGAGACCCTCTTCAGAATATTAGTGGGGTGGGCAGGGGAAGGACTAGAGCATGTGAAAAACAAACATAAGATTTTAGCTGCAGTTCATTCATTTTCAGCTTTGTATTCTTGTTATAAAAAAGTACGCCTAGACATTCTGTTGTTGCGCCCATAACCTAGGTTTAAGGTGCCATTTAGCTCCTAGCTTCCATATCTGATGTGCCTCTTCTCAGAAGGTCCTGGGAAGCTCCTTACGACAGAGCAAGACTGAAGCAGATTCCTCTTTTCCCAGCTGGGTTTTGCTCTTTTGCTCTTCTGCCCCCCCTACTTTAGCACCTGAAGCAGCCTCGTCTCCCTGCCTAACAGGAAGGCCAGCCCTTTCCCTCTTTCTTTGGTCTTCGCTATATCACAGGCCTAGATGCATAGGAAACGTTTTCGGGGAGCAGAGGCAGGAAGAGAAAGACTGGCAGCAGAATCAGAAAGGGCATCAGGTTGAGATCGGCAAAGCTCTCTGGCTTAGCCATCTTGTCATTGAAAACAAAGTAGCAAAAGGAATTGATGATGAGATTACAAAATTTGCAGAGAACAAAGTTAGGAAAAAACGGTTTTAAGTGCTTATGCTCACAATGTTAAGTAAATAAACCCGAAAATTACACTTTCCACTGTATCTTATTTTTCCTTCTTTTAAGAATTTCAATGGGGGGGGGGGGCAAGAAATTTTCCACACCGGGTACCATCTGACCTTGCTATGCCACTGTTCAAAAGTACTACATAATATTACATTTCGGAACTCCCCTCATATTGACATCAAGCAGGCAGCTTTGCTGTAATCTGTTCAGCACCTGCTTAAAACATTTTTGTTTAGGCAAGCCTATCCAGACATGTAGAAGTTAAATGTGTTTAATCTCTTTTGTTCATTTTAATAATCTTATTGATGCTTTTAAATACCTGCTTCTAACTGTTTTTAATGGGAAATTTAATGTTTAGTATTTTTGCAAACAGCTTAGAGGTTGCTGTTTCTCTATAATCAAGCAGTATATAAATTTTGTTAAATAAATTAATAAATAGATCCTATGGATTGATTGAGCCTATTATGCTTCCCATCTTTATTCACATACATGAAGTTTGCCCATCATGCTAAACCACAACATGAATAAGCCAGAACACTATTCACCAACCCCCTTTCCCTTCCCTGCCCTATGGGAGGAGTTCTGCTTTATCAAAATCAAAAGTTCCCATTCCCATCCCCTTCATTTACTGTAACAACAAATGAGCTATGGAGTGATGACAACTCTGTGACCTTTTCTTGCACAGATCTTGACAACTGCAAGTACCACCTCCTTAAACTTCACCATATCTAGGAAACTAGATCACCAAGTCCCAACACACCTTCCCCTTTCAGCTGCTCCCCATGTCTGCTTTGCCAATTTTGAAAGGAATGCTAAGCGTACCCGATAGTCTAATTCAGGGGTCGGCAAACTAAGGTCCACGGGCCAGATCAGGCCCAATTGCCTTCTAGATCCGGCCGCGGACGGTCCGGGAATCCAGGCAGCCGGCATAGCGCACACACGTGATGGTTTCTGCGACTCAGCCAGGCTTGGGAGTCAAAAGTGAGGCGGGCGGCTGCTTCTGACAAGCCCCTTCTCCGTCCGTTGTGCGCGCAGCAATCTTTTATTCTGGGGTAGGGGTGGGGAAGAGGGAAAAAGAGCCACAGTTCGGATTTCCACCATGGAGCTGCCGGCAACTGACCTCAGGAAGGGCAGTTGCGACAGCAGGGGCTCGGAGGCGCCTCAGGAGCGACGCCCGCTGGTGTCTGTGGCGGCGGTGCTCCCAGCCAGAGGAAGCGGGGAGCACCTGGGCAGCTGCACTTCGAAGCAGTTCTGCTGGGGAGGCCGCTTGTTAGCTACACAGTGCAAGCCATGGAAAGTTAAATAGCTGCAACCGCCTTGTCCTCCCTCACACAGGGAAAAGAACGTTTTTGCTTGAGCGGCACTGGCCTGACTTAGCTTGGCCAATGGTTTTTCCCTTCACCCACCCATGCGCACACACTCTCAAGGGCTGACAGAAATGGTGCGCTTCCCTTAGCCCCCCACCCCCCACTCACGAGAGAAATAATAACTGTCAACGTGGGTTTTTGCCAAAAATGTGGGTCATAATCATGGCAACATATAGTCCGCCCCCCCCCAAAGGTCTGGGGGACAGTGGAACAGCCCCCTGCTGAAAGAGTTTGCTGACTCCTGGTCTAATTAGTAGTTTCAATGTCGTACAGCAACAAGCGGTTGTGTAACATGCAAACATGATTTGACGCAGAAGTCCAACTACAGTGGTACCTCGCAAGACGAATGCCTCGCAAGACGAAAGGGTTATTTGTTTTTTGAGCTGCTTCGCAAGACGATTTTCCCTATGGGCTTGCTTCGCAAGACGGAAACGTCTTGCCAGTTTGTTTCCTTTTTCTTAACACCGTTAATACAGTTGCGACTTGACTTCGAGGAGCAACTCACAGCACGCGGTGTGCTAGCCTTTTTTGAGGTTTTTGAAGACTTTGTGATTTTTGAAGCTTTTCCAAAACTTTTCCGACACCGTGCTTCGCAAGACGGAAAAAATCGCAAGACGACTAAACTCGCGGAACGAATTAATTTCGTCTTGCGAGGCACCACTGTATGCATAACTTTTAGTTATTGACCCTACTATTTAACCATATTTTGAGACAATATTTCACAACACTTTTTATGGGTAAATTTAAAGCCTTAAGAGAAATTATCAGGCAGACTTCAAATGAAGGTGATCTACAGTCTCATTTCTATCAAGAAATGATGCACTGTCAAGTAGTTAATTATCTGGTTCTACTAAATATAACAGAACTGGTCTAGTCTTATCTTACCAAGTACTGTGTTAACTACCTGCTTATTGTCTGTCCTGAATCTTGGACAGATTCTAGTATTACGAGGAAGAAAACTACTAACCATCCACTTTTGCCACACCATGCAGTTTGCAGTTTCTATCTGAATTAAGTACACTAAATTCTAGAGCCAGAGGAAACCAAATATCAGTAGCTTCAGTTTTATTCAACTGATTTATAAACCATCATCACTCTTCAGGATTATTCAGCTATACTGTAGTACCTTAGAAAAAAACCTAATGAACTTACAATGTGACCCTCCCTTCTAAAACACTAATGCTGCAACTCAGGATGTTGAAAAACCTGCATTTTCTAAGACTCTCAGAAAATATATCAGATAAAATATGTTCTAGAGTTTTTGTCATTTGAACTATAGAAGAAGAAGAAGAAGAGTTTGGATTTGATATCCCGCCTTTCACTCCCTTTGAGGAGTCTCAAAGCGGCTCACATTCCCCTTTCCCTTCCTCCCCCACAACAAACACTCTGTGAGGTGAGTGGGGCTGAGAGACTTCAGAGAAGTGTGACTGGCCCAAGGTCACCCAGCAGCCGCATGTGGAGGAGCGGAGACGCAAACCCGGTTCCCCAGATTATGAGACAACCGCTCTTAACCACTACACCACACTGGCTCTCATCCTCATCCCATCTTCTCTTTGTCCTGTGTTTAGAGAAAACATTTTGTTGTAGATAAAAAGTGCAGTTATGTTTTAACCAATGTATAAAAACAAAGATTTCAGATACATTTGAGTTATTGTGGTAAGCTCTAAATATTGCTTTGCTTCATCAACTGCAATCTATATTTTACATATAGCTTTTGCAAAGGCGGTTTCAAAACAAACAGAATGCCATGCTATGTTTATATAATGCCAGTGTTTGGGCATTCTATAAAATTCTAACGTAAAGGTAAAGGTACCCCTGCCCGTACGGGCCAGTCTTGCCAGACTCTAGGGTTGTGCGCCCATCTCACTCAAGAGGCCGGGGGCCAGCGCTGTCCGGAGACACTTCCGGGTCACGTGGCCAGCGTGACATCGCTGCTCTGGTGAGCCAGAGCCGCACACGGAAACGCCGTTTACCTTCCCGCTAGTAAGCGGTCCCTATTTATCTACTTGCACCCGGGAGTGCTTTCGAACTGCTAGGTTGGCAGGCGCTGGGACCGAGCAACGGGAGCGCACCCCGCCGCGGGGATTCGAACCGCCGACCTTTCGATCGGCAAGCCCTAGGCGCTGAGGCTTTAACCCACAGCGCCACCCGCGTCCCTCCCTATGTTTATATACTTTCCCCTAAAAATAGTCCTAACCTTGACGCTCTAACACCTGCTGTCAAGGCTCCCGTCTCAGGGCCTGCTTCCTGGCAGCTGGTACTTTCACCCCAACGTATGCACCTTTCAATTCCTGCTCTTCCCTTTAGCAGCTTCTCCCACATTAAAATTACTTTAACTGACAAGGTCTCACAATTGTCCAATGGAGAATCTGTGTGAGATGATCATTTAGAATAGTAGGTGCAAGAATAAAAAGGGCTCCCTACAGTCACTCGTCTAGTTCAAGAAAACCAACAGCTCCTTAGGGGTCAAAGGGAGTAAGTCCTCAATGATCCATGCTTTGAAAAGGTTCTATGCTTCTTCATAATGCACAAATAAGCTAAACTGGCATGCCAAATGGGTAGGAAGGTTTAACTTTGCAAGCAATGCATCAACACCTGTCCAGAATGTGGGACACTCTGGATGCAGAAGGTCCCAGCCTCAATTCCTGAGACAGCTTGTTTTTGGGTTTGTTTGTTTTTTTTAAAAAAGAGACTAGGCAGATGGTGATGGAAAAACGTCTACATATGACTCTGGAAAACCACTGCCAGTCAGAGTAGGCAATCCTGAGATAGCGAGACAAGCAGCCTGATCTAGTTTATAACAGTTTCCAGTGTTGCAATGAGTTTGCCAGCAACTAGGGGTCTTGTAGTAAATAGGTTTGCCCTTCACGCTACAATGCTGGGCATTCTGCTAGTTTGAAATAAAAGTTGGCTCCCAGTGGAAGCAACCCTGCTTTGTGAATGGTCCCCACTAAGATCAGCCATTTTACAAAGTATGACCAAAGTAAAGGTCTGAAACAAACAATGAGTACAGCTCAAGAACATGTAGAACATCACATTTAAATAACCTGACTGTATGCACCAGCCTATTTGCTCTGAGCACTACCACAACAGTACCACACCTGCCTAGGCTGACGTGCTAACACATACAATATTGTTTGACTTGGCCGTTTTATCACCATTTCATATTATGCTTGTAAAACAGCTCTAGAAACTGTCATTAAAGGTTCACAATATATATTTATTTATTAGATAAACAAGCACACACATTCATCAATGGATTGGTGCACATGCTAAGAACATTTACACATGATAATGTGAAAAAGCAAATTATTTGGCCTGTGTTTTAAGATATTGTTAATAGTGCTGCTATTGTAAATTTGTTATATTGTGTTTTTATGCTGAGTACGCTGTCTCAAGTAAGCTACGCCTAAAAAGATAGCTTGTAAGTCATTTTATATATGTGTCGTACCAATGGCTGTTATGCCTCAGATTCCAAACACTAGAAATGTTGGAGGAGAGAGGAAGAGAATGTGATTGCACTCTTATGTTCTCCCCTACCCACACAGTGAGGTCTTGCCAATGAGTTGCCTTCACAAGCAAGAAAGAACATCCTGCATGAGAGAACAAAAGCTACAATGAGAAAATTTCTTCAAAGATGAAAGAAATACAGTGGTACCTTGGTTGCTGAACTTAATTCATTCCGGAAGTCTGTTTGACTCTCGGAACAGTTCGAAAACCAAGGTGTGGCTTCCGATTGGCTGCAGGAGCTTCCTGCACTCAATCAGAAGCTGCATAAGCCATGTCGGATGTTTGGCTCCCAAAAAACGTTCACAAACCAGAACACTCACTTCCGGGTTTGCGGCGTTTGGGAGTCAATTTGTTCAACAATTAAGCCGTTCGACAACCAAGGTACCACTATATATTTGAAGAAACATGAAGAAAGCTAAAGAAATGTGAGGAAACAGTATCTTCAGAAAAGCTGATACAAGTTTTACTGCAGAAAGCATATCTTCAAAAAGTTACCTATCTATAAGACAGATCTGTTTAAATATCTTTTATGGTTACATTGGTTCAAATGTTTGAAGACTACAGAAATACATTTAGGACCAATGTAAAGTTTGCAGGCAAACCAATCCCACTGACTTTGCTGTGGTCTAAACCACTGAGTCTCTTGGGCTTGCCGATCGGAAGGTAAGTGGATTGAAGCCATGCGATGGGGTGATTTCCCATTGCTCTGTCCCAGCTCCTGCCAACCTAGCAATTTGAAAGCCTACCAGTGCAAATAGATAAATAGGTACCACTGCGGTAGGAAGGTAAACAGTGTTTCCGTGTTTAACTGTCCAGGGGTCCTTTACCTACCTAGCTCACAAAGTGGCGTAGCATGACAATGTGAGGGGGGGGGGGCGATGGCCCCAAGCGCTGAATTCTGATGGGGCACAAAGCAATGCCCCCATGAATGACAGGCTCCCTTGCTGAGGCAGAATGGCTGCCATCTTCCAGAGCCATGGGAAGGTGAGCTACACCCAGGTCGGGCCTTCAGGGTTGTGGGGGTGCATCCTTCTCCTTGTGGCCAGCAAAGGGATGCCCAGTGGGGTGATGTCCTTGGGCACACCTCATGGCAGGAGCATGGAGAGGACAGCTGTCTGCTTGGCCCTGGACCTGCTGGTGCCCACCCTCGTGCTGCAAGTCAAGGAGAGGCAGGCAAGGAAGGGCTGTACATGGTGCCTCAGCCTGCTCTCTGCCGCCCTCCTCCTAGACTGGTAGCAGCTGCGGCTCTGGCACTGCTGGGGCGCCACCAAGCCCACCAAAGAGCGCCAGACATCACTCCTACTGGGAGCTTGCACACGGAAACTGGTAGACGACCACCGTGAGGAGGGGCTGGCACAGGGATACAGAGAGTGAAGTCCACCTGCTGCCTCCCACGCAACATCCACAATGAGGTTAGGTGGCACAATTACTGCCTTGCCCCAGGCGCTGGCAACACATGCAATGCCACTGAGCTCACACTTCTTTACAAAGCACCTACTCATGAAAGACTGAGACTGTTTCCACAGCAAAATGTAGGCTACAGTCCACTCCCCTTTGTCTGGAAGAATAGGCTGAAATTAGTAGACGTGTCCCTCTGCTAACAGGAGCTCCCCATCTCACCTGCTTAATGGGGTCTTCTGGGACTGAGGCAGCCCAGGAGCTGATCATGGTGCCAGCTCTAGGCCTGCATGCCACTCTGGCTGGTATGAGTGATGATACTCTGGATGCGGCATTGGTTCTGCTGCTGCTGTGCCTCACTGTTTAGATGGGCGCTGTTTTGTCCTGCTCGCCTTTTACCTGCCCTCATCCCAAGACTGGCCTTAACTTTGTAACTGTAAAAACTACTCTGAAAATTTATTATTTCAAAAATGAAACCTTCATCTGGTTGTAAATATTAAGATTATACCAGCAAGAATGAGTCTTTCTGTAAAAAAAATGATTTAAAACGAGTCTTACTGACTAGTGATTTAAATTGTGATCTAAATCAATTTGATTTAAATCAAATCCACCCTGATACACAGTCTGCAAGAATCAGCACATGGTCAACAGCACAAGAGCACACAATGCAAATCTTCATCCTGAAAAGTGCCATGTATGAAGAGAACTGAAGTCTGATCTATGCATTCAGCAGTGAATACAGGTCTGGGAATCACAGCTAGAATTTTGCAACTGGTAAGCGGCAGGCTGGCAGGGATGATTTCCAGGGGAGCACGGGGCAGGAATAGGTGCCTCTTCTCCCACAGTCCTTTCAGCAGCCACTTTACCCCCTGTCATGCCTGGGGATAGGGGCTTAAGTGCACAGCCCTGCGTGTCACTGCCCCGCAATCCACCGTGGATCCTTCAGTTTTCCGCATGAAAGTGGCTTCCAGGAACTACAGACCTATGTTTATTACAGTCAAACCTCCATTTACATAACCCTCTGGTTACGTAAACTTCGGGATGTATGTGCGGCAAACCCGGAAGTATTTTACAGGGTTTCGCCACACGCACATGCACAGAAGCAGTCCTCAAGTTTTGGAAACCTCAGGATCTGACCGGACCTCCGGAACAGATCCCGTCCGCAACCGGAAGTACCACTGTACTACTGCATGGCCACAACGTAAACACAAGCAAATAGCTCTCAGCCACTGGTTATGGCTAACACCACAACTTGCACAGGGGACATTCAAAGACTAGAAAACACACAATCAAAAATCTTTCATGTAACAGACACACAACTAGATGTTTAGTACAATTATGCATGCAAAGCACACTTTATTTTCCAGTTTCCCTTAATTAGTGAGGCTGAATACATAGTGTATGAATTCTGACAATACGAGTCCCAGTGAAGAAAAGGGAACCAGTACGAGTGCAAGAACTCTTGTAATTTCATGGGCAGACTGAAATAGGGGAGGTAGGTGAAGCACAAATCTGCATGGAAGCTTTTTCTGAAGTACTAGAAGAGGAGAATAAGAAGCAGATAATTTCTTTGCCAGAAGAAATGTTTTATGCTACCATTGCTGGCAACATTTTAAAATCAACACTCCAATACTTGAATTTCTAGTAGAAGGTATATGATTCTGGTACTATAGTCATTTGATCAATGCCATACTTTCCACCTTTATCTAATTTATACTTCCAACCTAAAGTAAGTCAAATGAGAGGCTCAATGATCAATCAAGTTGGTAAGATGTAATAAAAGACTAAAAAAAAGTATGTACCTAATCTACAACCACAATACCCTTTCTCAAAGAATAGTGTGCTTTTTGATATTTTTAAAATTCATATTCTGGGGTAAAATCTTATCAAGGAAAATACTGCTCAACCACCTTTTGAAGACCACTAGGATAGCAGCAGGACTCCGCCACAGAACTTCCACAATCTGCAGCAGTCCCCTATTAATTAGAACTACCTTCCTATACCAAATGCCTGGGGATAGCCAACATGCTATGAGGCCTTCAATTCACAGCGAACCTTTTCTAAAGCTTCAGGACTCTTTGACTACTGGTCTTGAACTCAGAAAGAGACAAAACTGGCAGAAAGCCATCTCTGTCAGATCTACAGCAATCAATCTATGGAAGCTACAAGACACCCCCATTTTTCTCATCTCCCTGAAACAGTCCCATAAAGCTTGCACTGGCAAAGAAAGCCAAAAAAGTAATTTGTTGGGATGGGACTATGTAGATAGATCCTCGAATTCTCAAAAGGGTGCACTTTGTGAAACTCCCTCTGATAATTACTCTGCAACAATGGTTACCACCAAAGTCAGACTGAATCCAAGCTGTGGCAGGAGACTGTAAAACAGATTGTAGTTATAAGGTGTTAATGTAGTCCAAGAATCCAGACTGTTACCATGTATATCATATAACTTAGAACAAGAGGTGTTTCAGCAGAGTGCCCTTCAAATGTTGTTGAACTCCAGCTCCCAAGAGTCTAAGCCAGCATGGCCAATGGACAGGGGTGATGAGAATTGTAGTCCAATGGCACACAAAGAACATCATGTTGGCTACTCCTGATTTAGAAAGTAGCATGCCTGGCTATCTGGATCAAGGAAAAAGATTAGCTAGGTATGTCAAAACTGGCACAACTAAGCAAATACTACCATTGCTGTCATTCTCCAGCTTTCTTTGACAACAGAACTTAGTATGAATAAGAATGCAAAAGCACAGAGGGCCAGAAGTCTGAAATAGCGGGAGAGGAAAGAAATGCTGAGTAGTTGCAGCTCTCAGGGAAGGTGACGACGGAGCATTACCAAAGGAGATCTGAAAGAAAACAGAAGGATAAAACACTGGTTTTCAAACTCTATTCAGTGAACCCCAAGGTGAAGCTTATCAGGGATTCTTCTTTACTTAATAGCAGTAATAGAAGTCCAACTTCCCCAAAAGACAGCTTGTCAAACAGCAAGTGTTCCAGATGCACTGGACAAAGATGAGGCTCATGTTCTGTATGAAATTACTAACCCAAGAGCATGTCTCAGAATAATCTTCTACCCCACACAGGTTATTTGGAAGACAAATCAATGAGAAAGAGTTCCCTAAGAGGAGAAAGTTTAAAACCACCGTCACTGAGCAAGGTAAGGACAAGACTATTCAATTAACTCATACGCCTTTACTTGATTTTTAAAAACTGAATTTGTGCAAAGACTAAAGCAGAGGTAGGGAACCTGTGGCCCTGCAGACACTGGACTCCAACTCCATTAAGCCCAGACAATAGTCAGGGAATCTACAGTATTTATCCAAGATTTATCTAATTATAATACCAATCTTGATATTCATCAAGCCTTCCAGCTCTTGATACATTTCCAACACAATACCCAAAGACAAACAGATTTCCAACCCCAGGGCTATGGCAACAGTGACTTCCGGGTAACATAGGTTGGTACAGTTTGAAACCTATGGCAAACTTGAAATTTTGACCCCATGAATTCTAAACCAAGCACATCATCAATAGCATATATTAATGTTTTAAAAATTTTACTCTTTCTCCCCAAAATATAATTTCTTTTACAGTTTGTTTTTATTTTCAACAAAAGTAACAAAAATAAAAACAAACAACAATGAAAGAAAAGTATACACAAAAACATTATCAAATCCATAAAATGGGATTCTCCGAATCCTTGCCTTCCCTCCCCCCTGCCCCCAGTTCCATAAATTTTCTTTTCAATTTCTTTTACAGTTTAAACGAAGTCCTATTTTGTGCTTTAATCTAATCTGATCTGTTTTATAGGCCAAACATCTCAGTAGGAACAAACCCTGTACAGACTGATAAGTTCATAAACACCACTTCAGAGTTGAACTAGGGCTTAGAGGAGGAGAATAGTGCAAAGTTAAAGTCACAGAAAATTATTTTTTCTTCCTTCTGTACAATTTACTCCCCCCCCCCAACTCTCTAGGAAAAACTTTTAAAAGATAAAATACTGTGCAGAAAACATGTTGGAAACAGAAGGCATTTTGTAAAACAACCCAGATCGATGTTCCCCATTTCTGGCTCTTGATTTTCCCTAGATTAGGAGGTCAATAATTGATACTCAAATACAGTTGTACCTTGGTTTTCAAACAGCTTAGTTCTTGAACGTTTTGGCTCCTGAACGCCACAAACCCAGAAGTGACCGTTTTGGTTTACAAACTATTTTTGGGAGCCGAATATCTGATGGGGCTCCTGCAGCCAATCATAAGTCTTGATTTGGTTTCCGAACGTTTTGGGAGTTGAACAGACTTCCGGAACGGATTCCGTTCAATTTCCAAGGTACGACTGTACTGGCAGATTTACATGTGCAAAGTTAAGTCACCTTGAGGTGAAAACAGAGAGTGTAAGATCAAAATGGCTTTGATTCACAAGGCATAGCAATTTCACATCAATGGGGAGTTGGTACAATTTGGAACTCCTGTAAGGCTATTAATGAAGTCTTTGAAAAATGTTAAAAAATCAACTGTAATACAGTTTCAATTTCATTCACTAGACTTCAAATACAGTAGTTACTACTTGACATTCTGAATTAATACTGGATTTCACTTTGAAACAGGCTCAAAGACAACCCCACATTGATAATGAACGTAGTGGTAAACTGAAATTTCCAATTCTGCTCAACAGGTGAACATGAGAAGCAAACAAGGTTTTCAAAGACATTTTTTTGCCATCCCCCCGAACCCTTATGATGCATAATTGACAGAACTAAAGACACATTAGCCAGATAAGGATTCTTCTCATTCCTTGGAAACAAATATATTTTGGATTTCATAGGAAACTGGTTTAGTTTATGTTGTGAATGTCCACAGGGCCTGAAGGAATGGTGGGCTTCTTTTTAAAAATACAGTGCAATCCTATGCAAGTTAACTTAGAAGTAATCCACTACAGTATGTTCAATGGGGCTTACTTCTTCATTCCCTTCTCATTACTTCTGCTTTGCCTCTTACAACTACCACAAATGATTTCACATAGTTCTCTACTTCACTTTTCATTGTAGCATGTGCAATCATGTTTGCCCTACAACTTTACCACTATGACTAATAGGGGCTAACTACTATTGGAATGGCACCAATCACTGCAGAAGCCATACTTCTCCAATTGTACCCATTTCTTAGCAGATCTTTATTGTGGACATATCCAGCAGTGGCTAGTTCTGTTTCCAGCTGACTTTGCACATAACAGCAGAGGTGATTTAAAGGGCCTAGAATATTTGTCCTGTCCCAATTCATCTTCTCCTCATTCTTCCCCCAAGAAAGGGATATTAGTCCATTATTTTTTGAAAGCACAAACAAAACCAGATGTTTTGGAACTGCTATAAAGGGCTTATGAAGTACAATCCAAACAGAATTGTTACCACAGAATCTAAATATGTAACCTCTCTAGGAATATAAGCAGATGCAACATAAACACACAAGGTATCTAGAGCAAAGAAAGCATTTTCAGAACTTTATGGAGAGCCTGTTGTCCATAACACATATGCTGAGCTACCATTGATGACTGTTCAGAAGCTTCAGCAGATATAGAACTCTGCAGCCCATTTTCTGACAAAGCAAGTGTCAAGAGCAAAATTGCCACCTTCAGGTTATAAAACTATGCACTGTCAGGGCCATAAGGGCATCCAGAAAGGAACTGTCAGTGGATTCCCTGCAGTAATTTAAAATATTTATATGCTGCTTTTTCAACATTTTTCACTAAGTGGATTACAAAGGAAAGATAAAACCATAAATAATGCAATATGGCATTTAACAAAACACTTGAAGTCCAGAATAAAGTGTATTACATCAATCAAACATGGAAATTTGAAAAGTAGGGGTCCTGTTGGACAAGGTCTCTCCCCTTCAAAAGCGAGTGCAGATTCTGCAGCAGATGGACTGATACTAACCCAGACTACAGGCAGGGGAACCTTTGGACTCCAAATGTTGTTGAACTACAACTCCCATCATCCCTGGCCACTGGCTATGCTTGCTGGGTCTGAAGGAAGCTGTAGTTCAGTCACATCTGGAGGACCAAAGTCCATATCTGGACTACAGCAATCTGCTTCTCACCAGCATTATCTCTGATTTGCCAGAATTCAGCTTATCGGCTCAATAATTTTTTTCTGAACCCAGCTGCAAAACCTGGTTAAAAAGAGAAATGTTAGATCCTGGATACTTACTTAATAAGATACAGAACTGGGCACCAGTGTACTGATGACACCAAAAGGTGATACTCCAAAAGTCTGGAGGAACTTGCACAATGATTTCATACAGATGTTAAACAGCAGTAAAACCCTGAGCCCTATGAAATGCAACACAGCATTGTCATGGGGCTAAAAGCCTCTCCAATGGTCTCCCTCTTGGTACATTCAAACTACAAGGAATGAAACCACTGAAGAGCATACCTCAAAATGCTCTAACAGGTGCTGGAGACTGACAAGGTCCACAGTATCAAAAGCTGCAAAGAGCTCCAAGAAGGTCAGCAAGGACAGTGCTTCCCATGCTGATCTCCAGGCACAGATCTACCACGGCCACTTCTGAAGGCAGACTGAAAAGGTATCAAGGAAGAATGCAGCATCAAATAACACCTGGAATCTCTCTGCTATCATCTGTTCCAACAACTTCCCTGAGGAGGGAAGGGCGGACACAGGTCTGTATCTGGCTAGGTCTTCCTTATTCAAAGATACTTCTTTTGGGAGAAAGCAGATGACAGCTTCTTTCACAACAGAAAGAGCAAAAAAGAGCACCCAGCTGTATCCTGAAGGCTCACTAAGGACACCTGCGCAATTCAGATAACCATATCTCAGCTTCCTTTGCCTGTTTTTTCTGAAGGTAAAAAAAATCATTTAGAGCTCTCATTTCTGTGCTTCTGTGCTATAAACAAGGAAGGAAGCACACTTTTGTTTGTGACAATCTTCACTGCTAGGACAAGACACCAGGATGTGTCAATCTAATGCGTTATCATGCAGAGCAACCATATGACCTACATATATTATAATAGATGAAAAGCATTTAGCAATGATCACATTCTAAAACCATCTAGACTAATATAAAGTTGATCAAGATGGTAGAAGGATGTATTCTTTGAAGCATAACTGACTGAAAACCTTGAGGGGACGCATTCTCTTTGTCCATGGTTATGTTCTGCAACTTCATGATTTAAAGTAGAGTATACACACCTTACAGCAACAAATGCCTCCTGGATTATCTCTGCTCTCTAATCTGCTCCCCCATAACTGCTAAAATGTTTACAGTGGTACCTCGGGTTAAGAACTTAATTCGTTCTGGAGGTCCGTTCTTAACCTGAAACTGTTCTTAACCTGAAGCACCACTTTAGCTAATGGGGCCTCCCACCGCCACTGCGTGATTTCTGTTCTCATCCTAAAGCAAAGTTCTTAACCCGAGGTACTATTTTTGGGTTAGTGGAGTCTGTAACCTTAAGCGTCTGTAACCCGAGGTACCACTGTACTACTACAAGCTTACAAGAAGAGGATTTGAGGCTACCAGCAAGACAGACTGCTGTTCATTTTGCTATAGCATCTTACACAGAGGAGCTCTAGACGCTTAACCTATTGCAGTTACAGGCTTCGCTTTACACATGAAGTCAAATGCTGGTGCCAAAAGAAGCAGGACTGTTTAGCATGAATGGGGCACACCTATCCAATACTGCAGAACTCATGCAGAAAGGCAAGAGAGCTATGGCAGCAAAGTTGTCATGGTCAGCTTCTTATCCACCACTACACAGCAGCTTTAAGTGATCAAGGGTCCCTCACTTCACTTCCTTAACAGCCTATTCCTCTCAACCATGCAGTCTTCTCATTTGCTCATCCAACCATCACCTCTCCCATCAGCCATGAAACATCGCCACCCTCCTGCACATTCTCATTTCTCACCAAATCTCCCTCCTCAGAAAGAGCACTAGAGCAGTTCCTCCACCATAATACAGCAGCCTAATTCCACACCCTTTCCTTTGACGCCTTACCATTTTTAATTGCTCCTAATATATAGATACCCCACTTCCCACTTCCATGCAGAATGCCTTTTTAAAAACTCCTCTCACATTCCTTGGCATGTCTCTGGAGGCGAGGGAAGCTGGTGCGAGCCCACCAGTGTGGCTGGCAGGACAGGGAGGCAGATGGTCAGGAGCCCACCTCCCACTTCTCACCTTTTCCTAACCGAATCTGCGTTTCGGGAGGGCATTGTGGAAAAATCCCAAGCAGGTGCCGTTAACGGTGTGTGATCATGTTCACCTTGTATATAGACCCATTACCTTGGCAGGCAAGACGATTTCCTTTCCTTTCTTTTTCGAACCTACATGCCCTTTTTGTTGCACGGGCACCTGGCCGCCGAGACTGGCCAATGGCGGGATGGCACAATGTGGGGAAAGCTCCTCGGCCAGAGGCCATGTTCTTCCGCCCCCTCCTTCGGAAGGGCTCCTGTGTGGCACAGCATCCCCGGCACATGCCCGCCGGCCTCCCCGGGCCTCTGCACGGGCAGGGGAGGCGCGCCTGCGGAAAGATGCGGAGGCACCGCACCCGCCCTTCCCGAGAGGCGCCAGCAGCGTGGCCCCTCACGAAGGCCCTGCCCGGAGCTGCCCCCTCGCCCACCCCCGGCGTCACCCGCCGCCCTCCTCACCGGAGATACTGAGCGCAAAGCAAGCTCATCCTCCGCCGCCGCCGCTCGCCCGTTCACGCCGGCCCTGCCTTGGCTCTCACAGCTCGGGCCCGCCTGCCGCCCGGGAGCCGCCGCAGCCCGCGCTGCCGCTGCCGCCGCCTCCGGCCGCCGCCATCTTCCCGCGTCGGGCCCAGGCTCTTCCTGGAGGGGGAGGGGGAGGGGGCGAGGGGAGGGGAAACGGCGCCGCTCTCCGCCTCCCGCCCGGGAGGGAACTCTCGCGAGACCCGATCCAGACGCCCGCAAACGCCTCGCCCGCCCGCGCGTCGGGGCCGCCCAGCAGGCAGGCGCTGCCAGGAGGGTCGGGCCAGCTCCGCCGCCGCCGCCAAGTCCTGCCCCCCCCCGCACCCCCGCACCCTCTCGCCCTCAGCCCACACTTCCGGGCGCGGCCCAGGCTCGGGCCGACCCACTTCCGCCTCCAGTGCGCCGCGGAAAGCCTTCCCCGTTCGCCCTCGCGCCCGGAGTGGCGGCGCGGGGGGAAGAGGCACAGCCAGCCCCCCGTCCCGCCTTCCGATTGGTCGAGGCAGCGCCATGGCAACGGAGGGTGCTTGGCGGGGGGAGGAGGGGTGTGCGCGAATAGCGGCGTGAGCCGTCGCCATGGCAACCGCAAGCGCTGCTCCGGCCTGGCCCGCGGGGGCGCGCGCGGGATCCTGTCCCTCTGCCTCCGCCCTCCCGCCTGCAGGAGAGACCCCGATGGCCCCCTCAGGATCGCACCCCCTTCATCGAATCACCAGGTAGCGCACGAGGGACTCTTCCCCGCAGGGTCGCGGGTTCGAGCCCCATGGTGGGCAAAAGATTCCTGCATTTCGGGGGGTTGGACTAGATGACCCTCGGGACCCTGCCAACCCTAGGATTCTATGTGCGGGCAGTTGCTGCTGCAAATCTTAAGAGAATCTGAGGGAGGATACTTGTTGAGTTGGAAGGGGGCTATGAGGGTCATCTAGTCGGACCCCCTGCAGGGCAGGAATCCTTGGTCCAACCTGGGGCTTGAACCCAGGAGCCTGAGATGAAGAGTGTCTCCTGCTCTACGGACTGAGCGCCTTTGAGCAAGAGGTTCCTGGGGCATCTCCCTTGCCCGCCTGTTGCAGAAGCCTTGGAATCTTAATGTTCCCATTCTAACAATTGGAGGCTGTTGGTTCATATATGTCACTATGCAACTCTGGAGCCGCCAAACAATGCAACTGTTTGGTTTTTCTTGGTGTTGATAACCAATAGTGGCAGTAAATTCTAGAGCCTGCCAAGCTCTTTTGTGGACCCTGGAAGCTGCACACCCATAATCTGCCAGGTTTCACCACAACTCTTTTCCTAAATTGCCAAATTCCGCCTTTACTCAAAACCCCAGCACCACCACCTGCCAGATTCTCTGGCTCTGACCCTGTGACCTGCTGGATTATTTTAGGCTCTGCCCTGCTGGCACCACTTGACCTCCTGGCTGGCCCTTTGGTCTTGCACAGTGGACCAGGCCAGGCTTCATCACTGTATCAGTAAGATAGTCCTCGTGGGCTCTCAGGCAATTCCATGTTGTTCTTACCGGTTTTCAGCATATGTCCTATAACATCCAGCTCTGCCTGGTACACTAAAAACTGTCAGAGCATAAGGGTTAGAAGGCTGAGCTACAAATCAAGAAGTTCCCTCTTTAGATCTTGTCCGTGTCATGAACTCATTGCAGTATTGATACACTGCATTGTTTGGGACTTGGATTTCTACTTTCTTTATACTGTATTGTAATCTCATGGATCTCAAAAGTGGTTTATAAACCCTTTAAATAAGCAAAACAACTAAGTATATGCAGGTTTAAATCAATTTATTATTAAATGACATATTAATGACCCTCCTTAAATTTAATCATCATTCTCGACAACTCTACAGATGGCTCTGGATTCATGTCTTATTATTAGTGCAGAGAGAGTCCAGAAGCAAAAAAAATAAAAATAAATTCAATACATTTCTCTCTGAGTCAGGAAATGCTTTCTGCTGTGTCATAGTTTTAATGTGGGACATGAGCAGCTCCTTGGTACACAAGCTACCGCTATATCGCACTTTCCCTGGGAGTGATTTCACACTGAAAGGCCATCCGTGTCTCATTTCAAAATCCTTCATTGCAAAAGGGAGTCATCTTCCCTTTCTCATGTGAGACTAACCATGTCTACAAGGCTGAACACCTGCCTTAATATGAATCACAAAGCTCATTAAAGAGATGGTGAAAAGGGAGAGCTAGGGTGAGTTTAGCTATGTGACTAAAAATCACATTGGATGTGAAGCTGGACTTAAATGAGAGAGACCTTGGCTTAGCCCCCACTTCTGCCAAAGACTCATTGTGTGGCTTTGGGCAAGTCACTCTGGGTAGACAGGCATGTGTGCACATTTTGGGATCCTCGCGTTGGGGAAGAGGATTTAATCAGTGAGATAATAGTTACCCATATGATGGTGGTGGTTAGGAATCCAGGATGTTGCCTTACACTGAGTTAGACCATTGGTCCACCCAACTCCATATTGTCTACACTGACTGGCAGTATGGTCTACACCAGCCCTCTCCAAGCTGATGTTAGAAGGGGGAAATCAAGCATGTAGGAAGCTTTCCACGTGATGTAATTGCCTCTCACTTGAAACTAAAAATGCAAGCAGTATGAGCAGAATACCAGAGGCGGATATGGCTGTCCTGTGCTGTCAAAAAGACTTATAGAGCACAATGGCATAGGTTTTAACCATGCACATTTTAAAAAGGAAACCAAAGGTCTTTGGGGTGCCACATAGTCTGGGGTGTGTGTGTGCTGTGGTCTAAACCAGTGTTCCCCTTGGGCCTCCAGCTGTTTTTGGACTACAATTCCCATCATCCTTGACCACTGGTCTTGCTAGCGAGGGATGATGGGAGTTGTAGTCCAAAAACAGCTGGAGGACCAAGGTTGGGGAACACTGGTCTAAACCACTGAGCCTCTTGGGGCTTGCCGATCAGAAGGTCTGTGGTTTGAATCCCCGTGACAGGGTGAGCTCCCGTTGCTCATTCCCTGCTCCTGCCAACCTAGCAGTTCGAAAGCATGTCAAAGTGCAAGTAGATAAATAGGTACCACTTCAGCAAGAAGCTAAATGGCGTTTCCGTGCGCTGCTAAGGTTCGTCAAGCTGGCTACATGACCTGGAAGCTGTCTGTGGACAAACACCGGCTCCCTCGGCCACTAAAGCGAGATGAGCGCCGCAACCCCAGAGTCGTTCATAACTGGACTTAACGGTCAGAGGTCCCTTTACCTTTACCTTTTATAGTCTAAATGCTCATGAAAGTTGTCATTTCTGCACACATGCAAAAAGCTCATCTGATGCAATGCTGGAAAATATGCACCTTATTCAAGTAGTTAATACAGGCTCTAAAACTATGAGAAGCATATCCATAAAATCAGATGAGTTGCAGTCCCATGTGCAGAGCCACCCAAAAGAAGCAAGTGCTGTGTTCCTCACAGTTAGAGGCTTTGTACTAAAAGATTAATTTCTTCTCTGGAGCCAATCAATTTAATACAGGTTAGAGATCTAGGCAAGTGTGTTCCACTCATCCTTTCCTTCCCTGAGTGTTCCCATTTCTTAACCAGCGGCATATTTTATTTTTCAGGGGTGGGGGAATCACCTCATCTAGTTCTCAGAGTGAAAGTTACATGCTTTGATTTTGCATTCATTTTTCAAAGTAACCAGGATTGCTCTCTTTAAAAAAAAAAAACCCTGGAAAGGTTATAAAGGGTTTTCCATTTATGCTCAGAAGAGGAAGTGATAGTACAGCTTCCACAGTGTCACTAAAATAGCTCAGCTCTTCCCAGAAGAGATGGGATTGTTGGCTATTTGCAGGTTAGTAGCTCTGCAGAGAGCTTGCTGGGGAGACCATGCATGACAAGGAACTCAAAAATAACTTTAACAAGGTTTTAATAGCAAAAACAAAACTCCTTTTACACTAAAGATAACAACAACAAACATAACCCAACCACTAACCCATCCCCCAGGGTGATGAGAGAGCTAGGTGCTGCTCCTTATATACTGCACCCAATTGCTGACACAGCTTAATTAACTCAGCTTAGCAGCACCTGCTATGTTTCACAGCTGCAAGACTGGGTCTCGTTATCTGCCCTGGCCCTTAAAGACATACACAACTTGTGAAACAATGATGAACCTTCACATTTTAAAGTGACCATTCAACAGGGATGCTTGGTCTGGCCTTCTATATCCAATATCCCAGAAAAAGATTTCTGTAAGGGGAATCCTTAGCAAATGACCCTTCCCAGGATTTCTTGGGGGAAGCCATGACTGTTAAGCATTTATACTGCTTTAAATGTATAGTGCAGATGGAGCCTTATTCTGACTAAGCATGTATAAGGTGGAACAAGAAGAGTCATACTAGGGTTGCCATCCCTTCTATTAAGTAGTGGGTGGAGATGGCAGACGACACAGAGATTTCTCCAAGTGGTTCTTTAGAGTAAGCTGGAACTGAACTGTACTGAACAGCTCAGCCAGCCTGCTTTTATAGGCAGCCGGCTGTCATCATTGTAACAAGAACACCCCAGGGTTTCCCACCTAAATTAACTGACGTGGACCTGAGTGGCCAGTGACCAGGACAACACCCCTGGTGGCCAGGGTGAGAACTTCAACACATAACACCTTCCTCCGAGGGACTGTAGCCTGGCAGGTGGAAATTCAATATGTGGACATTTCTCTATAGCTGCATTTCAGCAGGGAGCAGTCTGTTCCTAATTAACATTTAAGTCTCCATTGGAGGGAGAACTCTGCCAACCCAAGGCACACTTTGCATGCACCCTTTTCTACTCAGGGCCAAGCAAAACGCGGTGCTAATTTGGAAGTCCATCCCCCCCCCCACTCTAAATAGCTGTGGGGCGTATGTGGCATGATCAGGATCTGGGCTCAGGTGCAGAAGGAGGGGGCCAGATGGCCATGTGTATTACACCAATTGTTTAGCACACAATTAACATTCCCCCCCATTCCATGCTTTACAACTGCTTCTGTATTCCTAATATAGCTGTAATTAAAAAGAAAGCTCTATTATAGTTTACACAATATCACATAATCCTGTATGAAGACAGCTTTAATTACTTCTGGTGAAAACTCATAAGATGGCATAAGAATTTGCTGATCAGGCATCAGTTGCTGAACATGGGCAATATCAGTACAGAGGTTTATTATTGCTAGTTGTTCTCAAACCCTTAAGTAATCTAGAAAGCCAGTTAAATTCCAGCTGTGATTTTGGAAGTTAGTTGTGCCACTAAAAAGGGCAGAATATCTGAAATGTTGAAATACGCTATACCATTACCTGAAGTCAGATCTTCAGAAGGACTGTGAGTATGTATGAGAGAAAATGTAAACTCAGGGCCACTGAACTTTGGAGCACCGTGCCATAAAAATTCCCCCATCAATGCACTCTAAATGTTTCTGTCACCAGTTGAACTCCAGCGGTCTACACTCAAGTGTGAGATGGGGATCCATGCCCACTGGAATGTGTTTTATGACCCAGGAGCAATTTACTGAGCAACAGTGCATAGTTTTGAGTCCTTTAGCTTCTGTTTTGCTATGGAGATTGGTCCCAGTTTGAAGCCTGCCTCCACACCAGGGGAATAATAATGACTCCCATTTACATTTTGCAGGGTGGTCCTGTACCATACTTTACAGATGACAAGCCTTTTTAAAGGGCTGTAAGAGCAGAGTCTCTATTCTTCCAATCTTATTCTCAGTTTGAAGAGCTGCCTGGTCAAAGTCCTGTTTAAAGATAAATGGGCATCATCAGAAGGGAGAGCAGGGTCATTGAAGTGCCCATCAGCAGTGAGCACTTGGACTGAGCAGGCACACAGGTCACAGTCTTCCCCACCTGGTAAGATGCGTTGTATTTCTATTTAGTATTCCCCCCCCAAAAAAAAATATTAGATTATGCAAATTTTAAGCAAATATTTCCACCCACTTTATTTGTTGGCACTCTGTAGGTTGTTGTTGTTTAGTTGTTCAGTCGTGTCCGACTCTTCGTGGCCCCATGGACCAGAGCACGCCAGGCACTCCTGTCTTCACTCTGTAGGTGGCCACCCTAAAATTCAGCTAAGTTAAATCAATTAAATCTGGATGATGCATTGCAGTTTCAGGTCCTGGTGCCACACCAGGCTAGATCAATGGGATAGCATGGATAAACTATTTAGGGAATGCATGCAAGGAATCCATCCAAATACAGATTTTGCATGATCAGAAACTAGGTTTGTTTTGCAACCATAACAAGAAGAGGGATCAAACCTTTCTAAAACGTTTGCAAGGATAACAACCACCACCACAACAACAGTAGCTGTATAAAAAGAGTGTATTCTTTATTCCCAATGTAGTTTATGGCTAATCTTTTTCAAAGGATGTGAACTCTACAATTCTGAAATGAACAAAATAAAATTAATGTGTAAATGCATATTAAAAACCAATGTTAGTATTTTTCAGTAGCATCTCCCATAATAGATTCAGGTAGGTAGCAGTATTGGTCTGATGCAGTCGAAATAAATAAAAAATTAAAAAATTGTCCAGTAGCACCTTAGAGGCCAACTAAGTTTGTTCTGGGTATAAGCTTTCATCTGCATGCACACTTCTTCAGATACACTGAAACAGAAATCACCAGACCCTTGTATAACAGTCATCAACAGGTTTACCATACCCATCTCCTACTACCCTTCTGATAAAAACCCCACCCCACCCTCCCACTATATATAAGGGCCTGGTGACTTCTGTTTCAGTCTGTCATGCACACGAAAGCTTACACCAAGAACAAACTTAGTTGGTCTCTAAGATGCTACTGGACAATTTTTTAATTTTTTAATTTATCTCCCATAATATGAGTCTCAGTCACTTAATACATATTGTCAGGGGCTCTGGAGCAGAGGCGCAGGGGAGAGAGGAAATGGAGAGCGAAGGGGAAGAATCTGAGGGCAGCGGAGGGCAGAATGACAGTGACCCGAGAGATTCCATGAGCCTCTCCAGTGAATCAGAAGATTCCCAGAAGGGGGCACCGATGGCCAGGGCAAGGGGGTCCCAGGGGGGGGGACACCAGAAGCAGGGGGCCAGCGGAGACTCCCAAAGCAGTAGCTGGAAATCAGGGCCAGCTTCCCCACCAGAGCGTAGTGAGAGGGAAGAGCCCCATAGGTCAGAGTCAGCGTCTCCTCCGGCAAGCAGGGAGGTGGAGTCAAGCCCAGCTGGCATCCCCGAAGAGGGAAGCAGCGACAGGAGCAGTATAACGGTCAGAAGGAAGGTGGCAGGCTGGGCGCGCGCGCCAAGTTCAAATGTACAGGCGTGCGGGACAGCAGAAAGCACGGATTGGGAACCAGGTCCTAAAGCTCGCCGGAGGGAGGGGGAAGACTCAGGGGATTCAGCCTCAGAAGAGTCTAGGAAGGGCAAGACCTCGGCGGACAAGCGGACCCAGAGGAAGAGGGAGCAGAGGAAGAGGTGGAGCAAAGCTAGGGTCTTAAACTGGTGTCTGGGGGGAGGAGACTCAGACGGAGCTTCGACGGTCTAGGGTTTCAGACGTAGGGCTGCGCGCCACGGCTGTCAAACCAATAATGAACTTCAATAAAGACTTCTGTATTTAAAGAGGAACTGGCGTTGGTCCTTTGTGAGCTGGGACCAGGGGCAGCTCTGACAGTTCTGACACATATGATTTCAAATAGGCTCTGGTATGGTAAAAATAACGTACTTCACACAACACAATTAACTCAAAGAATTCAGAATGTGTGTTGCTTTAAAATAAAATATTTTAAAATAATTCAATACATTAATTGACCATAAGCATATCAATGGCTATTAGCTGTGATAGCTATATGGAATCTCATGTTCAAAGCTGTATACATCTGAATATTAAATGTTGGGACCAAAGAACAGGAGCTTTTGTCTCACCATTGATGAAAATACTGGACTAGTTCCTGTTGGAATATTATTATACTGGCACAAGCCTATAGAGATAGTCTCCCTAGCATCAAATTAATCAGCCAGGGGCAGAACCTGGAAGCCTTCCTAAAGTCAAAACAATAATTTTAGCTCATATTTAATGTTTGCCCTTTCACTCAACGACAAATAAGTAAAAGTGGATATTAGTAATAATTAGTGCTTTGGGGTTTTCTCCTATAATGATGAAACACACACATTTTTTCCCTAATTCAAAGGTTGGTGGAGAAGCTCACCACCTATTACAGGTTTCGCATCAGGTGTTAAATGGAAAAGAGGTTGGAAAACAGCAGCCCACTGCTTGAAGCTAAAGTCATGAGTCAGTGGAGCTTTGTTCAAAAAAGTCTGATAACAGTACTTCTGACTCACAGTCGGGGAGACCATACGTGAATGTGTCCAGGGATTTTTACTTTCTGACTCCACTGTTATAGCTTGGAAATGTCAGGAAAGTAGTAGGGTGGTAAGATTCCCAAGAAGAAATGGGCAAGAACAAAGGTCAGTTTCCACAAACCACTATGTAGCAGCTGAAAATGACATGACTCATTCTCCCCATCTTTCCAGAAAAGTTTAGGATCATTCACTCCATGTTGTAATATCCAGGGTTCTACAAATTCACTCATCAGGTAGACAGTAGAGCAACTGTCCTTCCCCTAAGTTTTCTGTGAATTGAAGAGAATGTGACGAAGGAGAGGAGACTGCCATATTTCACAATATACAATGTAGCCGCTTGGTCAGCCATGGCCTCTGACTCTTCCCGAACGCACCCCAACAAAGAGGGAGTGCGGGTGTGGCGGGAGCAAACTGTGCTGGTCCCAGGGGGGATAAGGTACTATTACCGTAGGCCAAGATCAACAGGGAGCCGGGCGGGGTAGCAGGAACGATGGTAGGGCAGAAGCAGGAAGCCAGGCGAGGAACAGGAACACTGGTAGGGCAGAAGCAGGAGTCCAGGCGAGGAACAGGAACACTGGTAAGGCAGAAGCAGGAATCCAGGCGAGGAACAGGAACACCGGAGAGTCAGAAACAGGAAGCCGGGCGAGGAACAGGCACACTGGGAGTGCCGAACAAGGACTGGGTAAAGCAGATACTTCACAACGACGTTGCTCCCGCAACCTGGGACCGGGCTGCCTGACCTTTATCTTCTTCTAAGGCCGGGGGCGGTCCCGGCCCCCAGAAGCCCCGCCTCTCTTGGCCTTAAGGCGAGCACTCCTCCTGGGAGACACCAGTTCCCTTCGCCTCTCTGCCCTAAGCCTCTGCAGATCAGGAGAGGCCGAAGGGTTACTGGGCCCCGGGGGAGGCTCACCTGTAGCCACTGAGTCTTCCAGCACCTCTGGGGCCTGAATGATTTCACCTGGTGCCTGCTCTTGAGTTTCCTCAGCATCTAGGCCTTGCCCCAGTTCAACCGGCCCTGGAGGCGGGGACTCCTGTGCCGGCTGGGATTCCTCCGGATCGCTCTCAGACTCGGAATCCCAGGCCATCACACCATCCCCCCTCCCAGGCCCCCCCCTCACTTGAGGGTCCGGACCCGGCTTGCTGGGGTACGCTGCATGAAACTCCCGGATACAGGCAGGTGCGTGGACGTTGACCGCTGGTTCCCAGGAACGGTCCTCTGGCCCATACCCCTTCCAGTCAATGAGATACTGCAGCCTTCCCCTGCGGTATCGGGAGTCCAGAATGCGTTCCACCTCGTACTCAGGCTCTCCCTGCACCAAAACTGGCTGCGGTCGGGGACGGTCCGGGTGGAACTCGTCGGGTGGGGCCACCAGACTCAGAAGGGACCTGTGGAATACCGGGTGAACCTTCAGGTTTGCTGGCAACCGGAGACGGAATGCCACAGGCGAGACCTGGTCCACGATAGGGAACGGGCCGGTGAACCGGGCGTCCAGCTTCCGCGAAGGTCGAGAAGGGTGGAGGTGGCGAGTGGAAAGCCATACCAAGTCACCGACGTGAAGTTCCGGCCCCACCTGGCGGTGGCGGTCGGCCTGGACCTTGTACGCCTCCTTGGCCTGGCGCAGCTGCTCCATCAACAGCTGTTGCTGGGACTGGAGCTCCTGAAGCCACTCTGTCACCGCAGGGACCGCAGATGCCGGCAGCACATCCGGAAACAACCGTGGATGAAGGCCATAACTGGCTTGGAACGGGGTCTGCTGGGTGGACGCATTCACCGCGTTGTTATAAGCGAACTCCGCCAATGCTAGGTGGTCGACCCAGTCGTCCTGCTGGTAGCTGCAGTAACACCGGAGGTACTGTTCCAGCACCGCGTTCGCCCGTTCCGTCTGGCCATCAGTCTGTGGGTGGTAAGCAGATGAGAGACAGACCTCTGTTCCGAGGGCCTGGTGCAAAGCACGCCAAAACCGGGACATGAACTGAACGCCGCGGTCGGACACTACACGCTCAGGTAGGCCATGCAGGCGGAAGACATGCTGAAGGTACAGCTGTGCGGTTTCCTTAGCTGAGGGTATGGATGGGCAGGGGGCACAGTGCACCATCTTCGTGAAGTGGTCGGAGAAAACTAGAAGGCAGGTGCAGCCACGAGACGGGGGTAACTCCACTACAAAGTCTAGAGAAACTGTGTGCCAAGGACGTGGTGGAACCGGCAACGGCTGAAGAAGGCCGGGGGGTCGCCCGGTAGGCCCCTTGGCCCGCCTGCAGACGTCACAACCAGCGACGTAGCGAGCCACGTCAGCCTTCAAACGGGGCCACCAAAACTCACGGCTTACCAGATGGGTGGTCCGATACCGCCCAAAGTGCCCCGCCGCTGGAGCGTCATGGGTCATCCGGAGAACCTCAGCCCGCAGCGGCCCTGGTGGGATGTACAGGCGCCCGTGGTGCAGCAGAAGACCCTGATGCGAGACCAGCCCTGGATACTGAGGGCATGATCCTTCGGCCAGTTCCCGGAGTCGTTCCTGGGCCCAAGCGTCGACCCGCTGCTGTTCCCGCACCCGAGCCTGCAGTGGCTCAACCTCCTGGGTGGCCAGGAATGCAGCTGGTGGTAGGATCGTGGTGGGTGCTGCTTGCTGAACCGTGTCTGCATTGTCTTCAGGTTTCCGGGACAGGGCATCCGCCTTCTGGTTTTGGGAGCTAGGGATGTAGCGGATCCGGAACTGGAACCGGGAAAAGAACAACGCCCACCGGATCTGCCTTTGGTTCAGCTTGCGGGTGGTCTGGAGGTATTCCAGGTTTCGGTGGTCGGTTCTCACCTCCACCGGGTGTCTTGCTCCTTCAAGATGGTGGCGCCAAACCTCAAAGGCCACCTTGATGGCCAGTAGTTCCCGCTCCCACACGGTATAGTTACGCTCCGCTGGAAGGAGCTGGCGGGAATAGAAGGCGCAGGGTAAGAGTGGCGCTTCCGGTTCGTGCTGCTGAGACAAGACGGCACCGAGAGCCGTACTGGAGGCGTCAGTCTCTACCACAAAGGGTCGAGAAGGATCCGGATGTTGCAAGATTGGTGCTCTCTGGAAACAGGCCTTCAACCCTTGAAATGCCTCCTCCGCCTCCTTGTCCCAGGAAAACGGCGTCTTGGGGCGCAGAAGCCGGGTCAACGGGGTGGTGCGGTGAGCATAATCTGCAATGAAGGTCCGGTAATAGTTGGCGAACCCCAGGAAACGCTGTAGGTCCTTGCGGTTCCGAGGTGCCGCCCATTCTCGAACCGCTGCCACCTTCCCAGGATCCATCTGCACCCCACCTGGTGAGAGTCGATGACCCAGGAAGTCCACTGACTGCTGATGGAACTCGCACTTGCTGAGCTTTGCATACAGACGATGCTCGCGCAAGCGCTGCAGCACGGTCCGGACATGGCCCTCATGGCACGCCGGGTCACGGGAGTAAACCAGAATGTCATCCAAGTACACCACCACGTACTTGTCTAGCAAGTCCTGGAACACGTGGTTGATGTACCGTTGGAACACAGCAGGCGCGTTGCACAAACCAAAGGGCATAACCAGGTATTCGAACTGTCCGTACCGGGTCCCGAATGCTGTCTTCCACTCATCCCCGGCGCGGATCCGAATCAAATTTTAGGCTCCCCGGAGGTCTAGCTTGGTGAACACCTGCGCCCCTTGCACCCGCTCCAGTAACTCCGAAATAAGGGGCAAGGGGTACCGGTCCGGGATGGTAATTTTGTTCAGGGCCCGGTAATCATGGCAAAGGCGGAGCTCCCCACATTTCTTTTTAACAAAGAGCACTGGCGCAGCAGTGGGCGAGGTAGAAGGTCTAATGAACCCACGCTCCAGGTTCTTGCGCAAGAAGTCCTGCAAAGCCTCGCGCTCTGGCTCTGTTAACGAGTATAAGCGACTCACCGGTAGAGGCGCTCCGGGCTGGAGGTCTATGCCGCAGTCAAAGGACCGATGCGGCGGCAGCTGGTCTGCCCCCCGTTCCTCGAACACGTCGTGATAGTCCCGGTACTCAGCGGGGAGCGTTGCAGCAGCCTCCTCAGTGGGCGCAGCTGCTAGCATCTCAGTCTCAGCAGGAGAACTGGGGTCTGGGAAGTGTACAGTCCGTTTGACCCAGTCAATCTGCACATTGTGAGCCTCTAGCCAGTCCATCCCAAGCACCAGGGGGAACCGGGGCATGGAGGCAATATCCAGAGTTCGCATCTCACGGTGCTGCTGGAGGCACAGGACCAGGGGCTGGGTCTCTTGAGTGACGGCGCCCGAACGCAGTGGCCGTCCGTCGATTGCCTCCACCTGTACCGGTTCTGGCTTGTTCCGAAGTGGCACCCGATGCTGGGCAGCAAAAGCAGCGTCCATATAAGAGCGGGTTGCCCCTGAATCCACCAGAGCATGGGTAAGAATCCATGGCCCTCCTGGAGGGTATAGATGTACCGGAACCATAAGGTGTTGTAATTCAATTGGTGCGGCCCCATTCTGTGCTGTTTGGGACCCCAGGTAGCCAGGGCCATCAGCTACTGGGGTTGGCGGTTTCTCAGGACAGGACCGTGCATAGTGTCCGCTTCCGCCACAATAGAGACATAGATTCCCCTCCCGACGCCGCGACTTCTCTGCGGGGGAGAGGCGTGGCCGCACTGCCCCAAGCTGCATGGGTTCCTCCAATGACTCAGCTGGGCCTGTGGGGCTGCTGGTAGACACTGGGGCCGAGAACTGGAGGTGCCGGCGGCCCCGAGCCTGACGCCGGTCCTCTAGCCGATCGTCTATCTGTAGACTCCGCTGAATAAGGGCGTCTAGCGTGGTGGGGCGTTCCATTGTGGCCAGCTGGTCCAGTATCTCATCTGAAAGCCCCTCGAGATACTGGTCCCGAAGAGCAGAGTCGTTCCAGGTCAAGTCCTGTGCCAGCAGCCGGAATTCTGTGGTGTATGCGGCCACCTTGGACTTGCCCTGTCTCAACCGCCGAA
The DNA here is from genome assembly GCF_964188315.1 of Podarcis muralis. Lineage (NCBI taxonomy): Eukaryota > Metazoa > Chordata > Lepidosauria > Squamata > Lacertidae > Podarcis > Podarcis muralis. Next base: position 2,621,306 of record NC_135659.1, read on the forward strand.
TCGCCCGGTTGGCTTGACTCCCCTTCTGAGGGTTGCCGAACGCGGCCTCCAACAGATTGCAAACCCCCCCGTAGTCCGCCAGCAAGGGGGAGTCTTGTCTGAGCAGCGGCAACGCCCACTTGGCCGCCTGGTCCTTTAACAAACTAATCAAAAAATGCACCTTGGGGCGGTCGTCAGGGAAGTTCCGGGCGCGCCCCTGAATATACAGCTTGGCCTGGGCAAGGAACATGGGAAAGCTGGCCGGAGCCCCATCAAATTTCTCAGGCAAGGCCACTGGGTACTTGCCAGAAGCTGGGGCGTCGGCCCCAGGAGCCGGTAGGGCGTCCAAACGCTGCTGTAGTGCCGTAACCACGTTACTGAGCTGCTGCACGGTGTGCCTCAAGGCCTGGTTCTCCTGGGCTATTGCCAACAATGTAGCCGCTTGGTCAGCCATGGCCTCTGACTCTTCCCGAACGCACCCCAACAAAGAGGGAGTGCGGGTGTGGCGGGAGCAAACTGTGCTGGTCCCAGGGGGGATAAGGTACTATTACCGTAGGCCAAGATCAACAGGGAGCCGGGCGGGGTAGCAGGAACGATGGTAGGGCAGAAGCAGGAAGCCAGGCGAGGAACAGGAACACTGGTAGGGCAGAAGCAGGAGTCCAGGCGAGGAACAGGAACACTGGTAAGGCAGAAGCAGGAATCCAGGCGAGGAACAGGAACACCGGAGAGTCAGAAACAGGAAGCCGGGCGAGGAACAGGCACACTGGGAGTGCCGAACAAGGACTGGGTAAAGCAGATACTTCACAACGACGTTGCTCCCGCAACCTGGGACCGGGCTGCCTGACCTTTATCTTCTTCTAAGGCCGGGGGCGGTCCCGGCCCCCAGAAGCCCCGCCTCTCTTGGCCTTAAGGCGAGCACTCCTCCTGGGAGACACCAGTTCCCTTCGCCTCTCTGCCCTAAGCCTCTGCAGATCAGGAGAGGCCGAAGGTTTACTGGGCCCCGGGGGAGGCTCACCTGTAGCCACTGAGTCTTCCAGCACCTCTGGGGCCTGAATGATTTCACCTGGTGCCTGCTCTTGAGTTTCCTCAGCATCTAGGCCTTGCCCCAGTTCAACCGGCCCTGGAGGCGGGGACTCCTGTGCCGGCTGGGATTCCTCCGGATCGCTCTCAGACTCGGAATCCCAGGCCATCACAATCTGATTGGCCGTTGGAGTTGTCCAATCAGGCTCCAGAGGGAAAGTTTGAATTAGCCTATCAGGTGTGACCTAGGGTGTGATTACAGGATATATAGCCTGGGTCTGGGAGGGGCTCACAAAATTGGTGGACTCCTAGTGGCTTCAATATTTTGTGTATTTCCCTGACAATATCAGCCAACATTGTGGAGCGAACATGGGAAACTCACAAAAGGATGGTACAAGGTACATTGATAAATAAGTAAACATTTGTCTTTCACCTGCATTTCAGTTACCCACCCACCCCTGCCAAGTGATGTGTAGGAATTAAAACACAGAAGCAAGTTTTTTTCTTAAAATGAACAGGAAGATAAAACACCACCATCTCAAGAGTAATCAGTTATCCTAAAAAGGCCAAAGGAAGAAGATGGTTTTCACTATTCACTGAGAAGAGGAAAAGAACAGGCCAACTAACTTCTGTTACTGCTGGTACACGGATCAGACCTCCTACGAAGATCCCAACTGGTGGGCCGTGTCTGCAAAATATACTGGGCTGACTAGTGGTGTGCTGTCAGTGGACTAGGTGACTAGGCTACTCTTCTAAACATTCCCGGTAAATTAAAGTATTAAAGTCTGGAGCCTCCTTCCCAAAGCCCTGGAAGCTTCTGCCTGGCTTAGAGAGGGAGGCGCAATGCTCATGGGCACAACGTTGTGACGTCATGACGCTGGCCCTAACTATTCCCCTATGAAAAAATTCATCACACGCCGCTGGGGCCGACTCTGAAAAGGGGAAGAGTGGCCACCAAGAGTCTCCTATTCTGTAAAACCTGAACAGGCACTGCCTGGGAGATGGTCAGGTGAGCCACAGCAGGTGCCTTCTCACGCACCAAGTTATTTGTGTCTACAAATCTGTGGCCAGGTTTTATTTTGTGCTTTTGGGTGCGTTGTGTATTTCTTTAAAAAATAAATAAATCGGGGCCATCTGGCAATCGTATGCAGCACCACATGTGTGTGAATCTGGAACAGCAAACTAAGCATGGGATTGTTGTCTTCTGACTGTAGCCCTGCAGGTGGCCCCAGTACCTAAGGGCAGCTCGGGTTTCCTCCTGTTTCGTCCCCCAAATGCATATGGCTGGGTTTGAGTTTCTGTATCCTGGCTTGGGGAAAATAGGAAGGATGTTGGTGGGCAAAATGCAGTGGCAGATCTAAGACCTAGATTTATGCTATGTGTCTGTATTTGTGCGTGTGCTTGCCAGAAAGTCAAGAAAGTTCAGCTGTGATCGAATACAAGCAGGCTACTGTACCAGCATTCTGTCAACATGCTGCAAGGGAACATGCTTGTATGGAAACAGTATACTGCCTGGGCATAATTAGAAGAAGAAGAAGAGGAAGAATTCGGATTTGATATCCCGCCTTTCACTCCCCTTCAGGAGTCTCAAAGCGGCTAACATTCTCCTTTCCCTTCCTCCCCCACAACAAACACTCTGTGAGGTGAGTGGGGCTGAGAGACTTCAGAGAAGTGTGACTGGCCCAAGGTCACCCAGCAGCTGCAGGTGGAGGAGCGGAGACGCGAACCCAGTTCACCACATTACAAGACTACCGCTCTTAACCACTACACCACACTGTAATTAAAGTTACAGTATACTCAACGGAGTATACTGGGAAAAGGGGCCATTGGGATATTGTCCCTCCTATATCTCCCAGGAAAACGACCGTCCTAAGGCATCTTGCCTTAGATGACACAACCTTGATGGCAGAAAGTGAGGAGGAATTAAAGAACCATTTAATGAGGGTGAAAGAGGAGAGCGCAAAATATGGTCTGAAGCTCAACATCAAAAAACCGAAGATCATGGCCACTGGGCCCTTCACCTCCTGGCAAATAGAAGGGGAAGAAATGGAGGCAGTGAGATATTTTACTTTCTTGGGCTCCATGATCACTGCAGATGGTGACAGCAGCCACGAAATTAAAAGACGCCTGCCCTTTGGGAGAAAGGCGATGGCAAACCTAGACAGCATCTTAAAAAGCAGAGACATCACCTTACCAACAAAGGTCTGTATAGTTAAAACTATGGTTTTCCCAGTAGTGATGCATGGAAGTGAGAGCTGGACCATAAAGAAGGCTGATCGCCGAAGAATTGATGCTTTTGAATTCTGGTGCTGGAGGAGACTCTTGAGAGTCCCATGGACTGCAAGAAGATCAAACGTATCCATTCTTAAGGAAATCAGCCCTGAGTGCTCACTGGAAGGACAGATCGTGAAGCTGAGGCTCCAATACTTTGGCCACCTCATGAGAAGAGAAGACTCCCTGGAAAAGACCCTGATGTTGGGAAAGATGGAGGGCACAAGAAGAAGGGGACGACAGAGGACAAGATGGTTGGACAGCGTTCTCGAAGCTACAAACATGAGTCTGACCAAACTGCGGGAGGCAGTGGAAGACAGGAGTGCCTGGCATGCTCTGGTCCATGGGGTCACGAAGAGTCGGTCACGACTAAACGACTAAACAGCAACAACAACAACAACAAGGCATCTTGCATCAGGGGTAGTTTCCTTGGAGAGAGCGTTCAACGAGTGGTGAGCCACCACAGAAAAGACCCTTTGTCATGTTGTCTCCCTCTGGACTCCTCATGGAGGGGGTACACATAGATTGGCCTCGGATGTTGATTGCAGGGTCTGGGTCAATTCATACGGGGAGAGGTGGTGCTTGAGGTATTGCAGTCCTGAGCCATTTAAGGCTTTATTAGGTGAAAACCCTCACTTTGAATTGCTTCTCTTCCTTGGCCACAATGGATGGGTAGCTGTATGCTGGGAACTAGCTTTGGCTGGCATAGCTAGATTGAATGGCCATTGTTTTCACAGCCTCATTCGGCAGGGATTGGGGTGGCTGGCAGCATTTCCTAATTTGTGAAATAAATAAATATAGAACTATCTCTACTTTATTCCTGACAGTGATGTAGGGTGTTGTTCACCAGTACTACAGAGGTCCAGGCCTTGTTTTTAAATATTAAATTGGAAAAAGTAATTAGATGACCTACATAGTATTAGACTGTGAACTTCAGATCCCCTTTTCAGGTTACAAGACCATCACGAGGTATCATTTCTTTCTGTTTCATTGCTTTTGGTCTCATTTGCCCTTTGCTCCTATTCAATTTGCTATTTGTGCCACAGCCGACTTGGGCTGAAAGTCCTGGGCTCATGTGAGTACAAATAACAGCTGAGCTCACAATAATGTTCAGGGCAATTATTTTCCTTATGTGGTCATTATTTTTAGCAGGGGCTGAATGTGCAAGATGGCTGAAATGGCTGAGCACCACGCCATACTTGGGCATTCATATCACCGCAACAAACTGAGAACTGAGCTTGTGGTGGAACTCTCAGAGAACCATTTAGCAGTGTACATGTTCGGTTGTTGCTCAGAAGAAGCTCGTATGGAATATGGTATGTGTGAATTATATTTTAAAACGAAGATGCATATGAATGGTGTGTTAAACAATCACATGGTTCCATTTTCTCTGCAGGGAAGGGGAGAGAGCAACATGGCCAGTAGTTAGAAATTGTGAGACATGAAGTCCAACATTTGGAGAGCCACAGATTTCTCATTCCTGGTCTAAGGGTACCCTGGTAATATTCCATTCATCACAGGTAAATTCAGCTCCCCATAGAATCAGAATTCCCCACTAGCCTGTCTTCTCTCTCGTCTGAATACAGCTTTCATCTGATTCTCTGCAACCATAGTTGCCATACACTGTTTCAAGATCAAGACATCTACTCCTGGATCCTTTCACTGGTGAAAACAGAGCTCACCATCATCAACATGTTGATAGTAGCCAACTCAAAAGGAAGAGATGATCTTTATAAAGGTACATTTATAACTATGGAGCAAGTTGTTATTTGTCAGCTTTTGAAATGAAAATGCACCAGAAAATGTTTGGCCTCTTGAAATGCACAAAATATTATCGTGATCTCATGTTTTCGACTTTGAATATGTACGCTTTCAGCATTTAGTGTTTGAATGTGCTTCTTTGTGTGCCTTGCAACATTTGTCTTTGCCTATGGATCCATGCCCCCCCCCCATGAGAGACCAACAGATATTTATAACCCTAATATCACTGCTGTTCCTGAGAGCGTTTTGTAAATTCCCCTCCAATCAAGCTTAGCTTAAATGCCGCATTTATAAGAGGCCTGGCTGATGCTTACAAACAGCTTGCTGTGCTTTGCATGTACAAGAGCTTTGTGCATCATTTCCCATCTTTTAATTTTGGTAAATTTGAAATATGCAAAGTCTTTCACAACTCTCTGTCAACAGCCTTCAGCCTACAGAGTTTATTCAAGCAAGGCTTGGGAACCATCAGACACCCTAAGTTTTCTGAAGAAGCTTGTCAAGGAGACAAAAGAGATGCTATGAATCCCAGCTCGTAAAGGGCCCCTATTCTTCAGTATTTCCTATACTGCAGAAGAATGAGTCTGGAAGCAAAGAAAGAAAACTTGTACATATTTCCCCCCTCTGACAACTGAAGGAGGACAGGATAGAGCTAAATAGTCATAGGTGGCATACAGAGACTGAATAGAGAACGTTATTTACCCATAATATTTTTTTTGAAGATTGATTTGAATTGTTTTTTAATTTATTTATTAAATTTGTCAGTCACTTTTTATTGCCCAGGGCAACCAAAAGCAATTTACAACTAAACAAATAGACATTAAACCCCACATAGATAACAATAAAACCAAAAGAGAAATACATTAAAAATATCCCGCTCACTTCTAGAAGGCCACAGATAGTCAAAGGTCAAAGGCCTGGTTATAGAGGGAAATTTTTGCCTGGTGCCTAAAGATATATAATGATGGCTCCAAGCAAGCCTCCCCGGGGAGAGTATTTCACAAACAGGGAGCCCCCTCAGAAAAGGCCCATTCTCGTGTTGCTGCCCTCTGGACCTCTCATGGAGTTTTCCCCCTTTGTGCTTCCTGAAAGAATAAAAGCAGGAGTCATGTGGCTTTGGCTCCCAGCTCCGCTGATCCTGCAAGCGAACTAAATCTCTTTAAAAATGGAGATTTTACAACCTGCATCTGTAAAAGATTTCCTGATCGTTTTGTAAGAAAACCAAGTACTTTACTTTTTAAGCCAAACATTTTTCTTCTTCATTTTATTGCTAGTAAATGGAGACTTGTTTGCTGTGAATAAAACATTCACTTATTTGTAAAGCTAGGTGTCTGTGATTTATTCCAGCCTAAGTATTTTAGTGGGGAACATTTATTTAAAGGTGGACTAGGGCAGATGCAAATCTACTCAAGTTTAAATGTGCTTGGAGCAATTGCCATTGTGCTTAACTCTGCTGCTTGTTAGTATGAATCTCTCTTTCAACTCTCTCCTCCCTCCAACCATTTTTAGTATATATGATTGATGCATTTTTTGAATAATTGCTTTGATCAATTAATTTTTTTCTTGATAATTTAGATGACACCTTTAGATTTTGTAATTATTTAAGTTATTGTTATTTAGTGATAGTATTACAGATGGACTGTAAGCCTGTTTGTGTATGTGTTTGCTCTCTAAACACACACACACACACACACACACACACACACGTTTGTGTGTGTGTACTTTCCAATACCAGAGTTCATGCAGACTACAGATTCTGCCTGGCAGTATGCTATGGTGTCAACTCAGTTATTTGGCAGTATCTTCAGTGAAGCTGTTGATGAGGGTCAACCAGGGTGAAGCTGTAGTTTGGGATAAGCTGGCTTGAGGCAGCAAAATCACAATGCTGCAGCAGGTGCTGCAATCAGTAGCACGAACAGCTCCAATTGCAGCTGCAGTATTGCTTCAACAAGGCTAGGCCTCTGATGTTATTTCAGCTGAGCAAGTATGATGATTTGCAAAGGTCCCCTCCTGAAACTGAAGATGCAAGGGTTTGGAGGAGGTGTTTCATTTGCAATTGCATGTTGTGAGGCTGTTAGATAGCCACGCGTTGCACCTATTGCTAGTGAGCAGACAGGCTTCGATGGACTGGCCATGCAGCTGGGTCTCCAGACTGATGGAAGGATCTCAACCACAACCAGTAACAGGTTTGATGTTTGCCAACCTGTCCCTTTCCTCTGAGGGAACTTCAGGTGTGATTCAAGTGCTATAAGCTTTCTTTAAGGAAAATGCTTCTTTGCTGAAATAGCCATGCAACCAAACATATTGGCCGACAAACATACCTGTAGCCAAAGAGCTACATTTTTGCAATTAATGCACACAGTTGTAAAACGTATCAGGCAAACAATGGACAGATCATAGGGAGGAAAGGGTGGAACTCTGCAATGAATAAAACATGACTAGTTTAGGACATTTACATTGGTTTCCAGAAGAAGGGGTCGTCTTATGTTTGTTCCCCAAAACTCAATTAAGTTTGAAGCAAAATGGCCAACAGAACTGCCTCCAGAAAAGAGGGTGGATTTGGAGCATGCACTGTTTACAGGATCCTGAGAGAGGATATATAATATGATGATGTTTTCCAAAGTGTTATTGTCACTGCCCTCCTGTTTTAATTATTGCTATTGTTCCATTCTTGCAAGGATTGCTGCTTCTGTGATGGAATTCCCCTTTCTCTCCCTCCAGTTTGTGCCCTCCAAATCTGTCCTGGGGTTTCCCTGACTCTACAGAGCAGGTTTGGGGAGAGTGCAGAGAGGAGGATGGTTAGTTCAGTTGCAGAAGTCTTGCCTTTGTTGGCTATGGAACCCTAGAATTTTATCATTTTGCTTTGCTATATTGTAATCAATCCATTAATCAAAAGCATTTCCAGATGTCTAATTTTAGTAAGTCCCTAAATGGTACGCAAAAATATGCTAGTTTATGTAGTTGTTGTTGTTTAGTTGTGTCCGACTCTTTGTGACCCCCTGGACCAGAGCACGCCAGGCACTCCTGTCTTCCACTGCCTCCCGCAGTTTGGTCAAACTCATGTTGGTAGCTTCGAGAACACTGTCCAACCATCTCATCCTCTTCTCCTTGTGCCCTCCATCTTTCCCAACATCAGGGTCTTTTCCAGGGTGTCCTCTCTTCTCATGAGGTGGCCAAAGTATTGGAGCCTCAGCTTCAGGATCTGTCCTTCCAGTGAGCACTCAGGGCTGATTTCCTTAAGAATGAATGGATAGGTTTGATCTTCTTGCAGTCCATGGGACTCTCCAGAGTCTCCCCCAGCACCATAATTCAAAAGCAGTACGTAGTATGTAGTACTTGATTGCAATCTGCTTTGGTTATTATTCTACCAGAAAAGTTGGGGGTTGGACTAATGATCCTCAGGAGTCCCTTCCATCTCTACAGTTCTATATATTAGCTAAACTACATAGCACTGTCTTATATGGAAGCCCATATAATAGCTGCCACTTTCTAGAACCTGTCAGACGCAGCTGCTGTGATGAGTGGGACTGAACTGGACAGTCTGTAACAGGGAATAGTAAAGTCCTGTGTTGTTCAGACCAGGGGGCAAGCTTCACAAATAGATTTTTAGGGGTTAAGCAGTGCCCTGTGCCCTGTAACTCTTGAGAACCTTCATTGGTAAGTCTGGCTGTTATTCTGGTAGGTCTCTTCTCAGACCAGAGAGCTTGGTGGTGGAACACAGGATAAATCCCTGCATGGAGCACCTTGGATTCGGGATCTGCTAAGCTTGCTCGAACCCTGACACAATCTGAAAATAAAAACCATGTTGGTGGATGTCTTCCTTCATCTTTGAGGCTTTGAAGGAACTTCAAAATGAACAAGAAAATCTGAAAACATTTTGCCTGCCCTGTGCATGCTTGCAGTCTCCATTCAATGAAAGGTCATCATGAGCATTTTAAAACAGAACCTTTTTCTTTTCAGCTTTAATAGCTATGGAAATACCGGTTTAGAAGAAGAAAGCAGAATTCCTCTGATGCAGTGCCGAGGCTTTAATAACACTCTCTGGCTTGGGCAAATGATCTTGACTTTCTGTTTCCTGACGCTGATCTGTTGCCCCTAAGGAAAGCTTATAAAATAACAGGATGGAGAAGAAGAAAACCCCAACCCCAGCCTTTTCAATAAGCAAAAAGGGATTTTGCTGATTTGGAATGAGAGCCATAAAGGGGGAACGATAGATCAATAGCTCCATGTAGATCTTTATTGTTCTCAGAGATGAAAAGCCTGCATTTTTTATTGTTATTGTTTTTAAAGAATAGAGCAATGCTAGGATTGGTGGAGGAGGAGTTGCTGCTGCTTACAGCATAAACATTATAGGCTCTATGCTTGGAAATTTGAAGGAAGAGATACCGGTACTTGCAATTCTTGTTTGAACCCTCCCCCCCAAATGCTAAAGAGGGATCTGTATGACAAATCAGTCTTTGGCTGTGGTTGAGAGAGCTTCATCCAGCAGATGGGAGATCACATTGCCACCAAAGACGGAGAATCCAAAGGTTGGAGAGGGGGGCAAAGACTCTGATTTGGCATACACAGATTGCAGAACACCTCTTAGGTTTTGCTCTGAGAAGGCATGCAAAATTGTTGCTATTATTATCATTGGATTTCTAGCCTGCTTTTTAGAGGGGAAGTAAGGTAAAGGGACGTGGGTGGCACTGTAGGTTAAACCACAGAGCCTAGGACTTGCCGATCAGAAGGTCGGCGGTTCAAATCCCCGTGACGGGGTGAGCTCCCATTGCTCAGTCCCTGCTCCTGCCAACGAAATCACGTCAAAGTCCAAGTAGATAAATAGGTACCGCTCCGGCGAGAAGGTAAATGGCGTTTCTGTGCGCTGCTCTGGTTCGCCAGAAGTGGCTTAGTCATGCTGGCCACATGACCTGGAAGCTGTACGCCGGCTCCCATGGCCAGTAAAGCGACATGAGCGCCACAACCCCAGAGTCGTGTGCGACTGGACCTAACAGTCGGGGTCTCAGTCACACTGGGGAACTCAGGATTAAATGCTAAATCACACAAGTGTGCATGCAGATGTGGGTGGCAAATGGGGAGGGAGGGGGAGAGAGAAAGGGAGGTGTATGAAAGACAGACATTTTTGACTCTGGAACCACCCACCACCAGCTTCAGTCCAACCAAGCTACCAAGATGTGGTCCTCAACAGTTCTCAGAATTTCTCAGACATGGTTCTCTAACTGCTGGATTACAACTCCCATCATCCCTCACGGCTGGTCCCGTGAGCTATGGATGATGGGAGTTGTAGGCCAGCAACAGCTGGGGACCCAAGTTTGAGAAATACCGAAAGGGACTGCGGCCCTTGGCAGAAGAAGGGTTCCCCATCCCTGGCCTAGTCTAAGGGTGTCAGGAAGTGGCAACAAAAGGGAAAGTTATTAATATGCAACAGGCTACAGTGGTGTGTAGGGATTTGGGTTTTTGAGCAGAGGCAGAAGTACCCAGTTCAAATCTTCCCTCTGCTGTGAACTCACTAGCTGCCCCCCTCCCCCTGTCTCAGCCTCAAATGCTTATCTGCAAAACAAAGGAGTTCCTCTTTCAGAATCCAATCCAAGATCCCCCCCCCCCTTATTTTAAGACTAGTACTCTCTGAGGAGAGGAACCTGTGTGTGTGTTACAGGTAAGAATTTGCATGGCAGAATGCTGCCCCCCAAAAGGAAAAAAAGAATTCATTCCACAAAGAAAATTCAGCACCAGCCATCCCTATCTCATCATCTCCATGACAGGCTTGTTTTCTATGTGTAGAGATTTTCATAGAATCATACAATTGTAGAGTTGGAAGGGACCCTGAGGAACATCTAGTCCAACCCCCTGAAATGCAGGGATATTCAGCCATACAGAGATTGAACCTGCAACCTTGCCATTATGAGCACCACACGCTCGCCAGCTGAGCTGATGATTATTGCTGATGTTAAGAACATTAAAAGAATGTGAGTCTGCACCAGCAGTTTAAAGTGATACAGCCTGAACAAATCACCTGATTGAGGTATAACCCGACAATAGTGTAATGAAGGTTGTTGTTGGTTGGCTTAAATTCGTGCCCATCTCCTCTTCTCTTGTCTTCCATCACCACTAGATCTTATAGGTAAGATACACACAGAGAGAGACACAGCACCTCTAGAACTGTGTGCTTCTGTAGTGTCTAAAATATGACACTTGACAAGCCACTGGTGCAGCAATAAAACTGCTAGCACATTGGCAAAGCTGAGCAGGGTGCAGTCTGGTTTCAAACAGGTTAAACCCCGTTGAGGCCCCTAGGCAGTCACACTCTCCAGGTGGGGGTGAGGCAGGGCTCGCAAATTATCTCCTAATATGTTTTTGATTTTACCAACCAACAATTTTTAATAAAGCAATTTTATTTCAAGATCAATTCAATTTTATTTTGATCCGTTGTCACAGGGCCCCGAAAAGGCTTGGGGCCCATAGGCCTACTCTGCCTATTTGGTAATCCGGCACGCAACCCTGTGTTGAGATTGCTGTGTTGCAGGTCCCTTCCACCTCGATGCTGCTATGAAAAGAAAGTAAGTTAAGAGGGCTGCTTCAGGCAGCGGTGCTGCCCCTCCCAGAGCTCTAGCCTCCTCTGGGAGGCCTGGGGAAGCGAGCAACTCCCGCCTGGCGCGCAATGCGTTAAGCGCAGAGGGAGGGGCGCTGCTTGCGTCGGGGAGCGCGCAGCCTTCCCTCCCTCTGCAGACCCATTGAGACACACAAGAAAGGAGAGCGAGCGAGGCAGCACCATGACCGAGACGACCAAGACTCACGTTATCCTCCTGGCCTGCGGCAGCTTCAACCCCATCACCAAAGGGCACATTCAGATGTTTGGTGAGTCCTTCCTCTGCGCGCCCTGGCCAGGGCTCCGAGCTCTCTTTGCTGGCGGGGCTCCTGCCTTCCTTTCTTCCAGGGTGGCGTTGCTTGATTTGCTGGCTCTGGTCCAGGCGTGGGGTGGAGGATGCTGGCCGGACCTCTTGCCGGGCTTGGCAGATCTGGAGGAGGAGGAGAGGTTTTCTTGCTAGGACCAAACTGCTGCAGAGCCGGGCAGGAGGGCTGTTTTGCGCCCTGGGGCCATCCCAGGGACGGCCGAGGCAAGGGAGGGGCAGCGGCTCTTCTGGACCCAAGGGAGGGGGGCGCAGGAAAGCTTAGGGGCTTCTTGGCTTGCGTGCGTGGGAAACAGGATAGGGAGCGTTTAGTAGCGGCGTCAGAAGGGAGACAATGTGGGGCTCTTTAGACCGGGAGTGCCAGAGCTCCCCGAGGAAGGGGCGTGAGAGAGGCGATGTATTGGCGGTTGGGTTCTTCTGGAGGAGGTTTTCTGGGGGTTGGAGCAGCCGGGAGCGGAGGTGGGGGGGGGGGAGAGAGCAGGCTTGGGGGGAGGAGGAGGGTGGGGTGTGTGCGGCGGCGCGGGTGGGGGAAGATGAGATGATGGCTGATGGATATGCAGGAGGATGGATGGATGAATGAGAGGTCTGCCTGGTAGCTAAGGGAGGGCGGTTGGTGTCAGCAAAAGGGAAGGCGTTTGCAGATGGGGAAGCTCTTCTCCTTGGGAAATGTCAGCCTAGTCACCTACCACTGAATCAGTGAATGAAGAGCCCGGGATATGAGATCTCCAGCTTCCTCCTCCTGATCTGGTTACCTCTCTTAGTGGGGTAGCACCTTTATTAGCCACTGTGCTGGCAGAGAATGCCACCCAGTACAATCATACAGAGAGCCAGATTTGCCATGGGATGTACATTCTGCAGGCAAGAGCTGAATGCTGAAAAGCCTACTGGAGTGACAATGTGTGTTTGTAAACATGTACTTGTTGCAGTCAGGCTTTACATGCTTAGAGATATACTTCACATCTTTGGCATACCCACAGAACAGCCCCTCTTGTATATTTGCACATTGAATTAAACTGGAGTATGCAAACTAGGAGGAGATACGATGCGTTTTTGTTGGGGGAGAGTATCTGATATCTTGGTTCACAACCTCAAGAGGGAGTTTCATGCCAATGGCTACCTCTAGTCTCAGGCTGGAGTGTCAGCTGTTGGTTGCTGTATCGACAGTGGCATGATGTTGCATGCGTGTTTGTATGTATGTGTCAATCCTGTGTATACACAATGGCTGCTTCAGTTTTGGAGGCCATACTAAAGAGAATTAAAGGATGATAATGAGGGTGTGGGTGTGGTGTTGCCTCCCCTCTTTTAAAAAGCATTTGTGTAGATATGGTGTGCTGAATCTAATCAGTTATAGCTATTTTGCATATAGAACCAACCAGGGTCAGTGAGTGTCATCTTGCATGTGTGTCTTTGAGGTCTGTATAAAAGAAGAGGCTTTTTAAAATGGGGATTGTATGGATGGGCAGGAAGGTGAAGAGCTGTTTGCTGTCCATGACTGTAAGTGCTGAAATTACTTCACAGTTGAGAACGGGAAACACCAGCCTTTTTTCCATCACTAGAAGTCTAGAGAGATTGTTGTTAAGAGATTGACCGGCCTTGGAAATACTGAATGATATTGATGATAAGGTGCACCTGCTTGGCACAAGCTAAGCAGCTGACTCATTGAGAAATTAGTGAGGTCAAAGTGGGAATTGCGATAACAACTCATTTCTCAGAAAAAACGTGTGCCTATAATCACAACAGAAACACACAGAGTGGTGGTAAAATTCACCCTATTCTCATTTGGTTTGTAAATACAGCTCAAGTCTCAAAAAAGCTGCCTATGCGATGAAAAATCACTAGACTCTTTCAATGCAGCCAGAGGAGAAGACTTTCCACCAATTCACACCAGAAGGGGAAAATGCACAGAATTATAAATAATGCACATGTTGTGCATGTTAAAAATTGATTTGTGCCTGCTCTGAAGACCACTCTTCTCCTTTCTTTTCAAGAGAAGGCCTGGTCATGTGTTTACAACACTGGGAACATTCTGTGATCCACCCCCCCCAAAAAAAATCAATCAGAGTTTTGGCGAGGGTGAGGTCAGGGTTGTATTTAAGACACAGCCCAACATTTAAAGCAGCTTCAAGAAGAGCCACTGCTCAGAGATAGGAGGATTTTGGCTTTGTACATCAGCATATGCTAATACTGTTATGCAGATGAAATAAATCTGAATGAATGCAATAATACGTTCCCTGATTGTAAAATGGCGCATAATGAGAACCAGGAAGTCATTCCCCCCCTGCCAGGTGCCTGCTGGCTTACAGATGCTCTTATTTCCATTTAATATGAGCTCTCACAAAGCTTCCCACATCTGCATAGGTTCCCTTTAAGAGCACATGGCACTGCTGTGAAATGCCAGGACCTGCGTCCTAGGAAGTGAAGGAACATCCTGTCCGCGTAGCCCTTTCATTTCCCCTGTGTCAGCAAAGTGGATGAGAGGCCCAGGCCAGATCTCTTGCACAGAGGCCTGCATTGCCCACCTGCTCATTCCCAGCAGAGTCCTGATCTGTCTTCAAAGGCAGTTCCTGCAGACTTAGACCCAGGCTGAGGGATGCTGGGTTATCTTACTGAGATAAGCCAGGGAAGACTCCCAAATAATTCAGGCCTAGGCAAGATCTGAAGACCAGACAGGGATGGAACGGAGAGATGGCATATCGTAATGTCTGAGATGCAACTAGGCAATTCCTCAGTTCATATATATATATATATATATATAATCCCACATGGTTTTCCTACTTGCCTTTTTATATCTCAGGAGCCAATTTTACCTCTTCCACCCTTTCCTAGCTCAAGGTTTGGGAATGCCTAATTCTCCAGCAAGCTTGAGGTTCTTTTTAAAAGCCATATAGTGAATAACATCTGTCATTAAAGATTACTTTATTATATTTGTATACCACCCGTCATCTGAAGATCCAAGACAACAGAAAGCCATTTTAAGCTGGAAGCTGATTGTAACCCATGATATTGTGGCTTTTGGGGTGCTGAAGTGGGGAGAGAGAACAACTGTGAACTACGAGCTTGTAAAGTAAAATGTGGGAAATAGACCCTTGTCTCTCTTCTTGTCCTCTTTTGATTTGTGTATGTTGCAGGGAAGCAGCCAGGAGGCACCCACTTGTGGTGAACTTCACAATCCCCATCTTCGACCCCATTAGCGAGGCCAAGAAGGGGGTCTTGCTGCCTGGGCAGCCCAAGACCTCCAGACCCACTGCCCAGGCTTGCGCCCCAGGGAGGTCACTTCAGTGCTTCTAACACAGCAGTTTGACTTCACCCCCAGAGGCGCATGCTATTGTCTCTCAAGACAGACAGATGCCAACAACCAAATGATAACAACATAAAGAACAAAAGCAGGTATAAAAAAGATCCACTGAGAAGAGACCCATAAAATAATTCCTAATCCAACATTCCAAGTAAAACCAATAAACAGTTACATGATTTAAAACCAGCTCATCATTTAACCTAAGGGAAAATAATTCTTTTGAAAAGCAAAACAGGGCAGAAACTGGCCACACCTAGGTTGGGAGGAAGTTCCACTGACATGGCGTGAGACGTGGGTGGCGCTGTGGTGTAAACCACTGAGGCTCTTGGGCTTGCAGATTGGAAGGTCAGTGGTTCAAATCCTGCTGCTCTGTCCCAGCTTCTGCCAATCTAGCAGTTCGAAAGCACACCAGTGCAAGTTGATAAACAGGTACTGTTGCGGCAGGAAGGTAAACAGTGTTTTCATGGACTCTGGCTTACATTACTTGGTTGTAGAGGGGTGTGTGTGTGTTGTGTTTCAATGTGCGTGTAAGAATTTGTCATTACACATACTGTGTAAACAAACCAAGTAGTCTTCTTTTTCAACTTAATACACACCAGGAACTGTGGACCTTTAAAGATGCTGAAGTAGATTCTTCCTGCTCAGAAGCTGCTGTGTCACAAGCCTTCTGGCTGTTGTTGCTCAGTGTGTTGTGCCTCTGGTTTTTTCCTCTTCTCTGTGGCTAAATATGCTTTATGGTGTTAGGCTACTGTCATAAGACAACTAGTAGCTGCAATTGTGGTATCTTCCCTGGCCTGCTACTCTCAGTAAAACTTCAACATTTAATGTTTTATTATGTTTTATATTATGGAAGCCGTCTGGAGTGGGTGGGGTAATAATAATAATAATAATAATAATAATTTTATTGCAAGGTTGCATCCATGACAAATGCTTCTGTTGCTCATCTCTACCTATACTGCTGAATCCCCAAAAAGCATTAGTTCTGATCCCAGAAATGCAGATTTATGCTATTTTTTAAATGCCTTCCAAACATTAAACTAGCACAACAATATTTTTCAGAGACTGGCCCAACAATTTCTGGAGGGGCTTTGTCTGTAACAAAGACCCACCCAAAGCATATTTTGAAGACATAATTGTCACCACCAAGGACAAAAATGTGAAAACTTGTCAACAGAGACTATAGCCTGCTCAGCTCTGCTGCCCAAAGAGTACCAATGCTGGCAGAGTGCCCTGTGCCACGTTCCAGGTTTTGAACGTTAAATAATCCTTCCCCTCTTACAGCCGGTTCACCCCATGTCATCTTATTCTGCTATTGCAAGAGAAACTGGAGGTGAATTTAATTTGAAACCAGAAATACTGCTCCGGCACTGGCCCATTCTGTTTCATTCGGTGCTTATCTGGAAATGGTGAAAAGTCATTTAGATTTTTACAGTCTTGTGGAATCAGTTTGTAGCAGCAGAACACTCTGATCACATGCTGCAATACTATTACATTAAGAGCTGGTTTGTGCATTCATGTTACAACACTTGATTACTATTCACTTGGGGCTGTTTCACACACATTCATATTTTGATTTTTCTGTTCTTAATTATTTAAGCTGTGGTCGTATTTCTGCTAACTGGGAGTAAGTCCCATTGAAAACATGCCTTTTTAGGCAAGCATTCTCCAGATATGAACTTCTGATTTTATTGTTTTAGAAGGTTTTTTTTACCTGTTTTGTTATGCTTTTTATTGTTTGATTTATTGTATATTTTACTTACTAATTGAATTTGTATAGTGTATCACAGGGAGGTTTACAGTATAAAAATACAAAAATATGTAACACAGTAAGAAACACAAACAATAATGCCCCCCAAGTGTTAAGGATGTTTTAATGCCCAATGGATTTCTTATTGTGTATTTTAATTATGTATTGATTTTATATTTGTAAACTATTTTGAAGCCATTTTTGAATATAAGCAGTGTATAAAATAAAAGTAATACTATAGTAATATTAACAACCACAACTTAATAGGTTCTGTTTCAGAGGAAACCTGTAAAGCATTCCACTTTTTCATTTATGCAGATGTATACTCTATGCTTCTACAATAGAGGAGCAAGGTATAAATCTGCTTAAATAAATAAGCGACTACATGACCAGCAGCTGACCAAATTGCCTCCACCAAAAGGCACCGTATTTAGAGGCAATGCCAAGTGAATCAAATGCTCTGTTTGTGGTATTAGATCTATCTATATGGGCTAGTTGTTGCTCAATGATACAGTCATCAAGGGATGAACATGGATTCCTGAACCAGCCTTTGATGACTGTGACTGCCAGATGAATCAGTTTACAATTGATGTGTGTGCTGTTCCCACTGCTGTATTCTGCTGCGATTAAAAGTGATTTTATTTTGTTTTAGATTGAGTGTTGTGGTTGAAACTGGTTTTATTGTATCGTATGGTGTCTGATTGTGAGCTGGCATGAAGACCGGCCTGGGTCAAAAGACAGGGTGTAAATTAAATAACTCAATGGCGAGTCAGCATAGTCTAGCAGTATAGTCTAGTATTGTGGACTGGAAGGGCACCCTGTGGTCTCAGGCAGATAGGGAGACTGGAGGTCCTAGCATAGAACCCAGGATCCTGTCCATGCCAGGCATCAGATGCGGTAGAGTAGATGCTTTGCATCTGTCAGGTCCGGCACCTGGGGCTGCTCTCCAAAGAAGTCCTTGGGTGTGATTCCAATGGAAGCATGGCAGTGCTGGACATAGTCAAAGTTCCCTGTCTGGTGGTGTTTATTTGGGGTGAAGTGGGCTGAGACCAGAGGCACTTGCAAGCTGCTTTTCTAACCATTATAGGGGTGAGGGAAAGGAGAAGGAAAACTTTCTGGCAGGCTGCAGCCAGGATCTTACTCTAGCAGGATAGTCAAAGGTGAAATAGGCTGGAGGTCAGGCACAGGATCAGGTAAACACGGACCAAGGGATGGAGGAGGAAGAGGTAAGATCAGAAGATAGGATGGTGGTCAGGTAATGGCTGGCCATATAAGAACCAAGGCAGGAACGTAGGCAAGGTGAAGCATTTTGATGGACAAGTTGCTTCAAATGAGAAGTATAGGTTGGAACAGAAGTTGTATACAGGAACTGAGGTCCCTGTTGGTTCATCAAGTCACACGATCCTGACTTGACTGAGGAGCTGCACAGCACGATTCTTTCACATCAGGGATACGGTATGTCTGTCCCTCCAGATATTGTTGGACTGCAGTTCCCATCATCGCCCATGGTACCTGAGGCTGATGGGGATTGCAGTGCAGCAGCATCTGTAGGGTGGTAGCTTTTCCACCCCTGTTTTAGAATGACCTTGCTATGTGATTATCAGGTTTAGCCAACTGGTCACATTTTGTGGCAGCTGCTCAGCTTCATGCATTCTCTCTCGTTTGAATGCAAAGTGAAAAACAAAACCAAACAAGAGCAGACAGCACTGAGAAAGAAATACCAGTATGGAGCAATGCCACCATAAGCAGTGATCAAGAACTATTCTTGCCAGGGGGGTGCTTTTTGGGGGACGCAAAGATCCCTGCCCTGCCTCCCCAGTGGCGAGCTGCCAGGTTCTGTTGGCATAGGAAGCTGCCTTATGCTGGCGGAGTCAGGCCACTGGGCCCAGCTACTCCGTATTGTCTGTCCTGGCCAGCAGGGGCTCTTTGGGGCTTCAGAGAGGAAATATTCCCAGCCTGGAGATGCTGGGAGTTGGCCATGATGATTGTAAGATCAATTGTTCAGATGCTAACTGGGGTTAACAGGGAATTTCAAAGCCCCCTCTTGCTCCCCCCATCTTTTGGCACTTTATCTTTAAACTGGATCTGGACAGGACAGGACTGTCCTCTGTAAAACTGCACATGCAGTCGCCCTTACTGAAAATAAAATAGACATTCTAGCCCTTTCTTCTAGACAAGGTTTAAATTTCCGTGACTGTGTATATATGTGTGTATATATATATATATGTATATATCTGTGTGCTCCATCAATGTCTTTCCAGTCTGCTTCCCTACCCCCAAATAGCCAAGCTGAAGACTTCCTTTGTTTTTTGAATGGCAGATTAAGCCAGCAGCTATCCATCTGAATCTACAACAGACTGTGCTGTTTACTCTGTATGCCTAGATGAAAGTTGTGTAAGCTCGAAAGCTTGCAGCATTTCACATGGAAAGATGGTCCAGTGAAACAGAACATTTTACCTATTTCCTGACCCTACTCTGTCAGCCTAGCACTGGGAGGAAAATTGCTATACCTTCAAATTAATCATCTTTTCTGTCAGCCTAGAGTTGTTTTTTTATATAATATAATAAATATAAAAAGGAGCTGCATGTATATACTGTAATCTGAGATAGCTGCTTTCTGGCAGAGGTAAATGCAGTGTAGACTCTTTGTCCTTCACACTAGGGGGGAGTTTCATCCTCTCATAGCAAAGAGGTCGGTGCTTCCTCAGCCTCGTTCAGACCATAGAGCGGATGACAGATTATTTCCGACCGACTTGCAAATAAGAGCACCGAGTTATTAAGACACAAAAAATAAGTAAATTGCTTGCCAGCCTGCCTACGTATGACCAAATAATAGTGCAAGCCTATGCATATTTACTCGGATGTAAACCCCATTCAAGCTAAACAGGTCTTACTCCCAAGTAAGTATATATTGGATTGCATATATAGTGAAATGTAGCCTAAAGGAAAAGAGTTTGTTTGCGTGTCAAAACCCCTCCCCTCAGAAAGAAAGACACGGGACACAGCGTTTAAGATTTAATGGGCTTGAAATGGCCACAACTTTATTGATTAAAGAATTGAAGGTATTGGCCCTAGGCATTGGCTCCTATCTGCTACCCGGCATGTAGTCCGGGAAGGGTTAACACAAAACCGTGGGGAACCCCTGTTGGAGTACGCCAACTAGGGCCCCCGCGGGTGTCACCGCTTGGGGCGTGCCGGGGGCCCTTACCTAGCCAGGTTTCGGACAAGACAACGCCCCTCGGAGTCCTGTACCGGACTACCCCATTTCCTGGGGAAGGTGATGGCGTTCCTTCCCCCCCATCCATTTGACTAACCATAGAACCCCAGCCAATGCCTAACCGCCAATACAAGGAAAGTTGTGACGTTTGCTACGAGGTAGGCGAAAAAACCAACTGGCCAAAGATTGCCAACTTGGAAAAATTCCTACCAGGCCCCTTGCGGCGACCAACCGAAGTCCATAGCAAGGTCATGACGACCTACGACTGCCTACGCCTCTAAGGGTGGGTGGGATGGGAAAACCTCACGGCCGATCAGGGGAGAAGAGGGTGGACCCTGGGCGTGCCTGGCTTAAATACCTTAAGCCCCGCCTCCCCCCGGCCCGCCGATAGGCGGCCAGGGTCGCGAGCACGCCCAGGGATTCCCTCACCTCTCGCGGGGGCTACCTCAGCCCCCGCGCTGCAAGGGGGAGGGGCTAGACCGCAACCCCCTCTCCTGCCCAGAGTCAGAAAGGGCTTTGCGTGTCAAAACCCCTCCCCTCAGAAAGAAAGACACGGGACACAGCGTTTAAGATTTAATGGGCTTGAAATGGCCACAACTTTATTGATTAAAGAATTGAAGGTATTGGCCCTAGGCATTGGCTCCTATCTGCTACCCGGCATGTAGTCCGGGAAGGGTTAACACAAAACCGTGGGGAACCCCTGTTGGAGTACGCCAACTAGGGCCCCCGCGGGTGTCACCGCTTGGGGCGTGCCGGGGGCCCTTACCTAGCCAGGTTTCGGACAAGACAACGCCCCTCGGAGTCCTGTACCGGACTACCCCATTTCCTGGGGAAGGTGATGGCGTTCCTTCCCCCCCATCCATTTGACTAACCATAGAACCCCTTAAGCCCCGCCTCCCCCCGGCCCGCCGATAGGCGGCCAGGGTCGCGAGCACGCCCAGGGATTCCCTCACCTCTCGCGGGGGCTACCTCAGCCCCCGCGCTGCAAGGGGGAGGGGCTAGACCGCAACCCCCTCTCCTGCCCAGAGTCAGAAAGGGCTTTCTTGTAATGCATTGCTATTCGGTCGCCTGGCAACAAAGCTGGCCACAGGAGACCACCAGCCCAGCGGCTATTTACAAGCCTGCATTTAGTTCTTCCAGCCAGGGCTGTTCTGTTGATACCTGAATTGCCAAGCACTGCAAATGATGGTGGAATTTCACAAGAGCACACTTCATAAGGCCAGAAACCAGTGCTGGCTTCTGGAGGGGTTTTTTTTTGGGGGGGGGGCTCTTGGGAAAGCACCCTCAGTGGTCCCCTAGTGAGTCTACTCCATTGCTGCCATGGTTGCCAACTGCTGCTGCTCCTCTGCTTCATCTCTCTGTTACTGCCCTCTTGCCTGGCAGAGGCAAAGAGTGGGCGGGCAGCGGGTACCTCCTTCATTGCTCGCTTGCCCATCACCTCTGGGCCAGAGCAAAAGACAGGTGAGAATGCAGGGTGCCATTGTCCGGGGCTTATTCTCAGTGGGAATCCTCCTGAGTTGTGGGTCTTTGGCACTGACTCTGCCAGAAGCTCAAGTTTGCAAGCAGTAAATAAATCTGAACTCTGCAACCCCAAAATCCAAATTATGTAAGAGAGGTAAATAGTGCAAATAGATCAGCTTGCATAAATTACCAAGTGAGCGTTAATTTGGTTTCGGGTGGGAGGGAGGGAGGGAGTCAGACTAGTTTTGTCTCTAAAGGAGGATGGAAATGTAGAGAAATGAGGAATCTCCAATTAACAGAGTTGGGAATGGAGGTCTATAAAAACTACAAATCATTATCCCGTCCCCCTCAGTCATCTTGTTTTTCTAAAACTTCAAGAGAATTATACATTGCAATTGCCGCAGCAAAACAAAACAAAAAACTTATAGTTCAGAGAGCTACCATAAAGTATATGGATGGCAATGTAAATTTAAGATCCATATGCTTTGCAATTTTTCCAGTGGTTTTTTTTAAAAAAAATCCACATCCCAAATTTTTATCATCTTTTCAAGTGTCAACAAGGGGATAAACTCTGCCACTAGCTATTTCAGAGGATCTTTGAAAAAAATGTTCATACGGTTAAATATTTATTTAGCAGTCTTTATTGCATTCTGTGAAATATTGTCTCTAACCTTAGCATTCAAAAAGTAATCCCATCTTTCTGTTTCATTTACATATTCAAAGAAACCAACGGTAATATTTTTTTAAAGGGCAATACTGTAAATATTAAGATTGACAATATTTCCTGTTTAGACAGAGTATTACATGGTTACTTCCCACAAGCAAAAACAAAACTTCCTGCACAAAGAAAAGTAGCTCATTATAGAAAAAGCAGGGATGACTTGTTCTGGTGCTAGTCGTCTTGTTTTGTGTTGTGTTTTTACTTTGTATGGGAGAGTGTTAAGGCATGCCAACCCCTCCCCCCTCCCAATCTATAGCCTCAGGTGGCACAGTCCAAGATTCTGCTGAAGATATCCACAGCCCATTGTTGTGGAACGTGGACAGTATGCTTTGCAGTGGAGGCTGATCAAAATCAGCAAATGGGGCATTGCCCCACCAACTTGAGACTGCCATCAGCCAGCCCCCAACTGCTTCCCTCCTTACTTACAAAGAAGCGAATGGCTCTATCTGTCATTGGCTCCAGCTCCCCCTACTGTTGACCTCCCTTCCTGCTGCCCTACCAGTCCCAGTAGCCACAATCCCCAACTGATGGAGGTCAACTGTAAAATAAAAACAATATTCTTTGCACTCTGCCCTAAAAAAAGAAAACATTTCTGTACCAAGAAAAACTTAATTCTTTAACCTCTATAAATTATGCACAAGCGCATTTGCATAATATCTCCTATTTCACATAAATGCATTCTGCAGTGTTTACAAAACTGTCTCATTAATCCTGGGTCTGCTCGTCATTGGAAGGGAGGCACAGGGAGTTGAAGCTCTCTGTTCCCAGCCAGGCATGATCTTACTCAGTTATCCCGCCAACTTTCAGTAAACATGGCCAGGTCATGTGATTTCATGCATCTCTTGGTAACTACAGGGGTGAATAACTTGCAATGCAGTCCTCAGTGTGTTTGCTCCCACGTAAGTTCCAGTGAATTCAATAGGACTTCCAGGTAGGTACCAGGACTGAGCCTTGTTTGCGTGTTCCCTTTCTTTCTTTCTTTCTCTCTCTCTTGCTCTCTCTCTCTCTCTCTCTCAAAAAAGATTCTCAGCAATCTTAGCCATACTTACTCTTGTGCTTGTGTAGTATCTCAGAAACCCAGGCCTAGTTAAGAGGGTGTGTTCCAGTGGCAACCTCAGTTGTAGAGGGAATTTTCAGCAGAGACCATTTGCATGAAGGCTTCCCTTGCTGAACACCCCCCTTCTTACCCCGCCGCTAAAGGTGTCCAGGCCCAGTGCTCTGTTGCAGCTGAAGGATGGATAATGCAGAAAAACCCTGCAAAGATGTGTGATTGCTCTTTCTGTGCAGAATTATGCTTCGTTCTGAAATTGCTCAGCATCTTAAGCAGGCTAATACTATCCTTCTGACTGAAGCCCTGCTACCTACAAATACATGCAAAGTCTTCTTTAAGAGCTGCACTTTATATCATTACCTCTTCCCATTAGAAGAAATTCAATTTTTAATTACAAGCTTCTGTAGATTATCTGACCCTGTAACTCTTAAAATCTCTATCTATCTCCATTATTCTTGGCAAAAACAATGATCAGCCAAACCATGGTTTACCAGGGTGACTCAAATATGCTTGCACTTACACTCTTCCTCTCTGGTCTTTTTAGCTCAGAGTGGTGTAGCAGCTAAACCAAGGTTTGCTTTAGTGTTATCTGAATCCTGGTTTATGGTTAAGGTCTCCCCTTGGATCTCTCTCAGAAATTTTTTTCCTTTACGCATCACCAGGATTTTCAAGCAGAATACTTCAAAAGGAAAATCAGGACACAGAAAGATGGGTACTCTGCTAGGATTTCTTTTTCTTTTCTAATTTAAAAAGCAGCAAAGTTCCTGACATCATTTAAAAACCAAGAGATTGGCTGCGATGCGAGCCAGAGCCTCTTGGGGGACAAGACGCAATAATTCTGCCCTCTTTCAGTTGCACACATGGGCTTTTTATGTTAAGCAGAAAAGACTGCCAGAAGGGTGGTAAGATGAATGCAGTGTGTGTGTATTTTGCACTTACTATTTCTGCATACTTTTATGCTCAAGAAAAATCAAACACATTTCCAAAACGGAAACCAGCTGGGATTTGCATAAGACCTTTTCCGTAGGAGTCAGTAAGTTATTTTGTCACTGATTTGCCTCCTTTGATGGAGAAAATCTCGGATATCACATAGAACATATAGTGCCCAGACAGACCATTGGTCGATCTAACCCAGGATTTCAGACAAGGGTCCCTCCCAGCCTTACTGGGGGATGCTGGGAACTGAGCTTGGTACCTTCTGCATGCAAAATTCAGGTTGCACAATTAATAGTTGATTGCAAGGTCTTGCGCAATAAACCCACTTCCCCAAAAGATCAGGCTTCTTGCAGTGGAGAAAGTGAGGGAGAAATGTGTTGGAACATATGAGACAGCACTTGTTTTGACAAAAATTCATCTAGCCTGTTCGCAAACAAATTGGAATGAATGCTCATTAAATAGCCAATTGTCTTCACCTCCCTGCAAACAAATGAATGTTCAATAAATGGGTCACCTGGAAACAGTGGCGTAGCGTGGGGGGTGCAGGGGGGGCCGGCCGCACCGGGCGCAACATCTGGGGTTAGGGCAAATCCACAGGTTAGGGGGCGCAAATCCATGGGTTAGGGGGCGCAAATCCACGGGTTAGGGGGCGCAAATCCATGGGTTAGGGGGCGCAAATCCATGGGTTAGGGGGCGCAAATTACTTGCCTTGCCCCGGGTGCTGACAACCCACGCTACGCCACTGCCTGGAAACACCATAGTTCTCTGCTACCAAAATAATTTATCCCATGACTTCCTTCTTTATATGCCTACAATATCTTCATGTTTGCTTATATAGCAAGCACATAATCCTTCTTTCCTTTCCAAGCTCCCCTCTCCATGGCCTTGCCTCCTTTATCTCTCTGCGATCCTATCCTGCTCTATTTTGGCCCATGACATTTATTTCTCCCAGTCTTGATCAACCCCCATCACCCAGAGGTTTCCTTCTCCCTTGCTCCTCTTTCTGCCTGGAATCCCCCCCCCCCCAACACCTCTGTCAGATCACTTCTCTTTCCCTCCTTCCAGTTAAGGATGGACAAATCAGTCAGTTTCTCCTTCTCACTTTTCCATCTTATTATTTTGAAGTCCTCATAAAAAGTACATATTGTATGCATTAAGCATGAAATAGAGCACTGGATAGTTACAGGTTTAGTGCCTCTTTCTAACACAAAATTTGGAAGCTGATTGCAAAAATGCTACCTCTGTGGATCTACCACTGTGAGTCCTTGTTACAGATAAATGAAGTGCTTTCCCACACCAAGTAATTTGTTCCCTGCCTCCAAAATCTCTTGCAGAAGCCATGCCACTCCAGGGTCAAATAAGTAAATCTACTCTCAATATATTAGAAGCAATCAGCAGCTAACATCTGGTGCTTATAAGGATTTTATTAGTCAATCACAAGGAGAACTTCCTGGGCCAGGGTTAGGTCTTGACCTCTCATGTGCTGTGCCATGTGGCTTGAGTAGTGAATCAAAATCAAAGCTACCATCCCTGCTAAAGCTATTTCCAGGTCTTTCCAATTCATCAAGTGTAACACATGGCCAACTCAACTGTTACCTTATTTTGGGAGTATTTTTAATACAAAATTCAGTAAATGCAAAACCAAACAGAAAAAAGCAATTTACATTTCAAAAATTGCAAAAGCATCAGCAGTTACATGATTGTGTGATGATTTTGCTGGTTACAACCCAAAACCTTTTCATGGATATCATATC
The DNA here is from genome assembly GCF_964188315.1 of Podarcis muralis. Taxonomy (NCBI): domain Eukaryota; kingdom Metazoa; phylum Chordata; class Lepidosauria; order Squamata; family Lacertidae; genus Podarcis; species Podarcis muralis. The sequence goes on from NC_135659.1 coordinate 2,647,424, forward strand.
AGTGGTGAAATATTGATCCAGATGCACATGGCGTTGAATTCATATACCTTTAATAGTTGTCTAGCACAGTGAATTTCAGCAAGTGCAATTTGTCCTGCAGGGGTGGGGAAAAACTGCATTCATTGAAATTCCCTTTGCGTGGAATAAATACTCTTGAAGTTCCTTGGCTGGAAGCTGTTGCTCTTAAACAGGCTTGGAAACTGGTTTGAATGTGTAGTGTGGAGATGTTCTCGTATGAAGGCAACTGCTCAGAGAAGCGGTGGGCCAGCTTAGAGTTGCATCCTTACTGCAAGCTGTCAGACTCTGAAGACTTCACTCAGAAAAAAGGTGAACCGAGGGACGATGACTTGGGGTTCACACCAATGGGAATGAAGGGAATGAAGATCACCCCCAAACACTAAAGCTGAGGTGGGGAAATATTTTCATCCCAAAGGCCACATTTCTTTCTGGATAACCTTCCAGATGCCACATGTTTATAATAAGTGGGGCCACAGCCAAAGCGGGGTGGGTGGAGCAATGGGTATGAATTTATACAGCAGAGTAGTTTACACACACACACACACACACACACACACACACACACACACACACTGCTTTCTCTCTCTTCCATCCAGACAAAGAAAAGGCATTATCAGAGTTTAAGGACATGTTCCAGGTAGGCAAAAACACTTGGGGCATGTCGCAGGATCAGTGAGGGGTTGCCTAGGGTTCCCCACCCCTGTCCTAAAGCCAATGAGATAGATGAGGAAGGACCGTTTGCTTGGCAATTAGGTGGTTGGGTGTGGCATGGAACAAAGATGCCCAGTTGCAAAAGAGGGCATGGCTTCTGCACCTATAATGGTTGTGTGGAATTTGATCATGTGTCAAAGTACACTTAAATTCCCTCTTCTACACAATTAATAGAGGTGCAGAAGCCATTTCCTCTTTTGCATTTGGCCACCCTGGCTGGAACACTTGGGTAAGGTAAAGGTAAAGGTACCCCTTCCCGTACGGGCCAGTCTTGCCAGACTCTAGGGTTGTGCGCTCATCTCACTCTATAGGCCGGGAGCCAGCGCTGTCCGCAGACACTTCCGGGTCACGTGGCCAGCGTGACAAGCTGCATCTGGTGAGCCAGCACAGCACACGGAACGCCGTTTACCTTCCCGCTGGTAAGCGGTCCCTATTTATCTACTTGCACCCGGGGGTACTTTCGAACTCCTGGGTTGGCAGGCGCTGGGACCGAACGACAGGAGCGCACCCCGCCGCGGGCATTCGAACTGCCGACCATGCGATCGGCAAGTCCTAGGCGCTGAGGCTTTTACCCACAGCGCCACCCGCGTCCCTATGGAACACTTGGGTATAATAATATAATAATAATTTATTATTTCTACCCTGCCCATCTGGCTGGGTTTCCCCAGCCACTCTGGGCGGCTCCCTACAAAATATTAAAATACAATAGTCTGTCAAACATTAAAAGCTTCCCTAAATAGGGCTGCCTTCAGATGTCTTCTAAAAGTCTGGTAGTTGTTGTTCTCTTTGACATCTGGTGGGAGGGCGTTCCACAGGGAGGGCGCCACCACTGAGAAGGCCCTCTGCCTGGTTCCCTGTAACTTGGCTTCTCGCAGTGAGGGAACCGCCAGAAGGCCCTTGGCGCTGGACCTCAGTGTCTGGGCAGAACAATGGGGGTGGTATTTCTCCAAAGCCCCCAAAATGTATAAGGACAATCATCATGTCATGTCTGTTTGACATCATTTTGGGGGTTTTCCCCATTGCTTTGCTGGAAATGTTAAGGTCTTTATTACCCTAAGAAGCTGCACAAATAAATTCATCATAGCATAATGTGCTCAGAAGCACATGACAGGCCAATATTATATATGGACTGTAATAGCGGGAAATAATTCTTCAGCGCAATTAATTTTGACATGAAAATTATTACCTGTTGTGGTTTACAGGACATCTTCATTTAATCAGGGCATCCCTGAGCAAGATTAACTGGATGACTGGGGGCAGGATTTAGCAGTGCAGCAAGTTTTTAGTCATTACTCCTGTGGGAACAGGATCTGGCTCCTTAAATATTTTCACCAGCAATGTATTATTGGTATGAAATGAAAGGTTTTCCACTGTGCTTTCTAATCTGTAAATCAGACTGCATGACAGAGGTTGGAGCATCCCATCTCCTCTGCCTGTATAAATGCCAGTTCCCAGTATTCCATCCAACTCTTCCAATATTCCATTACATTTTAGTGTGTCCAAGGCTTAGATCTCACTCAGGTGGGGAATCTGTGACTACCGATGACCCATGTGATGGAATGCTCCTCTACATCACGTCTGGATGAATTCCTGTAACTTTGTTCCAGAGCGGGGTGGGGTTGGTGTTGTGCAAGGGCTCCTCTCTAGATGGCAATAATGTGATACCATTGGGGAATCACTGCAGAATAACTAACACAGTGGAATGTTGTGTGGACAGCCCAGTATAAATCCACAACAAACGCACTCTTATTGTGCCAAGGGTATGTTGCAGAATGCACCTGCAAAAAACCCCCAGTCTGGAGGGGTCCTGAAATCATCGCAGTATCACTCCTTTAAAGAGAGCTTGTGAAGAGGTGAAATATACCCACAGTGAAAGGCACCCCCATGGGTTATATAGGACTGTCTGTTCTGCTTTACTGATTGCACTAGCACCCAAATCCACTGCCTGAGGCAATCTTGCCTCATGTTAGGGTCCACCTCGTATATTTCTTCAGCTTTTGCCCCTAAATGATGTGAGTTGACACTATAGAAAAATTGCATGCAATCCTCTGAACTCATTGGAAAGCAGTGTGATAATTTAAAACTGTCCTCATCTAAGCTCCTACCCAAGGCTGTAATTTAATTGGAAAACAGTGCTGATTCGATAAACTGAGATCAAAATCTGTATCCATGATGGAGAGAATCAAAGCCCCTGAAGCAAATTTGAAGTTTGGGTCCCCTCCATTAAATATTTCCTAAAGAAAAAGCATGAAAACCATTTAACTTATACGTTGGGACAAGTGCGGCTTTCACTAGAAGCTGGGAAAGTTGCGGAAGAGAGCAGTTTTGCTAACTGGGAAATAAGAATTTTAAGCATTGTTTTCACTGTGGTTGTGTGGCTAGATTCTCTAATTCTGAGGTCGGCAAGGTTTACCTCGCCTGGGCCGGTTCACTCCAACGGAGATCCCTCCATGGGCCGGATCGCATGCGCGCATCAGTGTGTGCGCCCGCGATTTCTGGCATCTGCGTCTGCGCAGACGCAATTTCCAGTGCCGCAGAAGTGAGTCCCCGTGCCACGCTGTGCCGGTTTAGTGCAGCATGCGGGGACTCACCGAGTGGGCGGCTTGGTTCGGGGGTGGCTCGTGGGCTGGTTAAACGACCCCCATGGGCTGATTGTGGCCCAGTGGCCTTAGGTTGCCGCCCCCTGCTCTAATTAAAGGACATTGAAAAATCTCAAAAGGAGCAGTGAAATCCATTTGGTTCAGAATGATTCCTAATCATTAAAACATCGAACTTGCTACTAAGAAGTAAAGAGCATAATCGCCTCATCAGTGCCAGCCAAGATCAGATCTTACCAGGAGGACATACAACTCAGTGACCAGAAGGCAGATCAAGTCAGAACACAATTAAAGCCTGCCTTATAGAACAGAGTGGGCTGTGTTTCAGCATTGCTAATCCCACTGAAACCCCATTAAGAGAACATAAAATATTGAACGATAATGAGATTGGCTTGGAGCCATGGTTCTGAAATGGTGGAGCAGGCCTCCTCAAGAGGCACAAGCAGTTTTCAGACGGGGTGTGTGTGCTTGTTTTTACCCTCAGTAACAGCACAAGGCCAGTGTATGTGTTCAGGTAAATCACATGCTACAAATATGTAAACTCCCCTATTCAACAGTATACCTGGGGGAAAGGCATGTTTAAGTGACACTCGTGAGAAAATTCCCCTTCCTATGGAAAGCTGTCGTGCCTCTGAGCTTCCGGCCAAGCCTAGGGCCCTCCAAATGGCAGGGATCATAGAATCATAGAATCATAGAGTTGGAAGAGACCACAAGGGCCATCGAGTCCAACCCCCTGCCAAGCAGGAAACACCATCAGAGCACTCCTGACATATGGTTGTCAAGCCTCTGCTTAAAGACCTCCAAAGACGGAGACTGCACCACACTCCTTGGCAGCAAATTCCACTGTCGAACAGCTCTTACTGTCAGGAAGTTCTTCCTAATGTTTAGGTGGACTTGGGATGGACTTGGGGCTTTCAGATTTCAGCAGCACGCTGTGTGAGGCCAAAATTTGGTGCCCCCTCATCTCTTGCCACCCGTTCTGCTATATTCACTGTGGGCGGATCTACACTCATGGTTTTTAACGTTAAGGAAGGGTTAGGGAATGGTTTTGATAACGTAGATGGGCACATGACATTCTACTTTTTACGTTCACAATGCGTTATTACCTTGTCTTTTTATTGCTTAATTTTTAATTGCTCTATGCTGATATATTGGTGGAACCCTGCTCATATGCCCCTATGTGGTGTTTTACCATTTCCCCCCCTGCATTCTAACACTGACTCCCCTCCAGTGGTATTGAAGGGGCAGATAGCAAAGGACACAGAGGGAGGGAGGAAGCATTAAAATGTGACACCAGAGGGCAGAGCAGAGCAACCAGTATCAGGGAAAGAAATACTGCCGTGTTTTGGAAAATGGGGTGGCCAGGTATTACTTACATTTGACAAAAAAGACCAAAGTAAAAAACTGTTTTAATTAACAAGTATGCCCTGTGATGTTTTAGAATGACCTATCTAATATTGTTCTAATAGGGGCCAATAACGTTAAATAGGTCAGTGTGGATCCAACCTATGTCCTAGTTGCGATGCCCTAGGCTTGGTGCCCACACTTTTGTGGAACCGGTTACGCTGCTCTAAATCTGCCTCTACAGGTCGCACCAGACTCAAGTGTCGGTATATGAGCCCACGCCGTTTGGTCAATAGTGGTCAGGGATGATGGGAGTTGTTGTCCAGAAATCTGGAGGGCCGCAGATTCCCATACAAGCTGTAGCTTGTCTTCAACTCTGGGTTTCGTGAGCCATGCATGTTATAGAATCCTCCGTTCTCGCTTTGTAAATCAAGCCCTCTGCTCCATAGACATGGGGGGCTGGCAGAGGGGGCTATAAAGGAAAACCAAGGAAGAGGTGGAATTGACCGGAGTGACCAGAAACCTGAACAGGAACATTTGTCACATTTTGCTGCAAGTTCCTCTTGTAATAATCATAGTTCAGCGTCTTCCTGATCCACTGGTTTGTTGCATAATCACATGTTTTATCTGCCCTCTCACCTCCAGTCTGAAACAGTCCAGTCCCCCAGGAAGTCTGTCCTCCTCTGAGCCATCTGTATGGGCATATCAGGTCCAAGGCAAGTGCAAAAACCTGAGGGGAGGAAGCAGCTGATCCTCCTTCAGTCTCTGTGTTGGGGAGCACCTGAGCCTTCCGCCATGTTGAGTTGATTGGGAATGCTGGGAGCAGCCTGTAGTACAAGCTACAGACAAAAAAAATTGAGTGGGGGATTATATGGGGAGAGGAGGAAACACCAGGATTATTTAAATACCTCCAAGTCAAATGTTTGTCTGAAGCACTGTCCCTTTTCTCAAAACAACTGTGGCAAAAAAACCTGCTTTATTATTTGTTTTTAAAATGCATGTCCTGTTTTCCCACCAAAATAGCTAACAATACAACTTCAAAAAACACAATAAAACAGCACTTTAAAAAAAAAGATAGTTAGATAATGCTTCAATGAAAACAAGCAGTTGAAACCAAATTTTTTTTGTCCTGCTTTTTCTATATTGTATTTATTTTTATTTGTCTAATGATAGCTTCTTCTTTTTAAAAGAGAAACTTCAACTTATTTTCAGCATGCTGTGTGTGGTTAAGCAGTGGTTTGGGTCGAAAGGTCCACCGCCCTCCCTAACCTTCACTGGTGGTGAGGCAGGATAGTTGCTGAGAAGCGACCTGCCACTGCAGATGGCATCAGCAGCTAGCCTTTTCCAGAGAGACAGGCGGGCATTTCTCTAACACCTCAGCTGACGCACTGCTGTCACCCTAAAGCCATCGGAGAGCAGGAAATTCCAGCGTTATAACCCAGAATGAGGACCCTCAGGTCTGTTCTGACAGCTTAGCAATTAAGTGTCCTCAAAAGAGGCTTTGCCTCTGGCTGCCGGGGCAGCTACTTCACATTCGTAATGGTTATACAGTGGTACCTCGGGTTAAGAACTTAATTTGTTCTGGAGGTCCGTTCTTAACCTGAAACTGTTCTTAAACTGAGGTACCACTTTAGTTAATGGGGCCTCCCACTGCTGCCACACAATTTCTTTTCTCATTCTGAAACAAAGTTCTTAACCCGAGGTACTATTTCTGGGTTAGCGGAGTCTGTAACCTGAAGCGTCTGTAACCTGAGGTACTAATGTAATTCTAAAATCTGACTATTTGTCCATCTATTAAATTATCCTTGTCTCTACTTTCTGCTGTGCTGTTTCCAGAGCTGGGATCAAAACCACTGTACCTTCCCAGTGGAAATTTTTCTTTGAAGAGCTGCTTCATTCATGCCATACTACAGATTGCTTTTGAAAGTTGTAGTTCACACTATGCAACATGGTGGTGGGCTGATCTTCAATAAAATACATCTAGCATTCCCATGGAAGCCCTGAGCAAAGGAGATAAGTAATCACACAACCTTTAGAAGACACCTAAAGGCATCCCTGTATAGGGAAGTTTTTTAATGTTTTATTATCTTTTTATATATGTTGAAGACGCGGGTGGCGCTGTGGGTAAAACCTCAGTGCCTAGGACTTGCCGATCGCATGGTCGGGGGTTCGAATCCCCGTGGCGGGGTGCGCTCCCGTCGTTCGGTCCCAGCGCCTGCCAACCTAACAGTTCGAAAGCACCCCCGGGTGCAAGTAGATAAATAGGGACCGCTTACCAGCGGGAAGGTAAACGGCGTTCCGTGTGCTGCACTGGCTCGCCAGATGCAGCTTGTCACGCTGGCCACGTGACCCGGAAGTGTCTGCGGACAGCGCTGGCTCCCGGCCTATAGAGTGAGATGAGCGCACAACCCTAGAGTCTGGCAAGACTGGCCCGTACGGGCAGGGGTACCTTTACCTTTTACCTTTATATATGTTGAAACTTGCCCAGAGTGGCTGGGGCAACCCAGTCAGATGGGTGGGGTATAAATAATGAAAATAATATTATTGTTATGGAATAGGATGTCCCTATTTTCATCAGAGAAATGATGGAGGGTATGGGGATATCAGGCATTTTTCTCCTTTCCCTGTAATACAGTGGTACCTCAGGTTAAGTACTAAATTCGTTCTGGAGGTCCGTTCTTAACCTGAAACTGTTCTTAACCTGAGGTACCACTTTAGCTAATGGGGCCTCCCTCTGCCACCGTGCAATTTCTGTTCTCATCCTGGAGCAAAGTTCTTAACCCGAGGTACTACTTCTGGGTTAGTGGAATCTGTAACCTGAAGCGTCTGTAACCCGAGGTACTACTGTACTGACATTTGTGTGTGGTCGTACTCTTTCTTTAGTATGATATTGCATACCCATGTGTTGTGAACTTAGCCATTTTGAGTCTTTTTGGGTTGAGAGCCTTTGGGGGGCATTTAGAATGTAACTGGAATCTGGCTTTGTATACCGTATTTGGTTTTGATGGAGGAAGGTGCTGGATTCAGAAACAGTGAGGAATTCATATTGATTTCAGTGAGTAACACTTAGTTGCGTCGTTATGATACCACCCCACGGTTGTCTTAGAAACAAGGCAAGAGTGAATTCTAAAATGATCTATTGTGCACCTAATTTAGGCTCCTGCGGACTATTTCTCCCGATTCAAGCCTGCATTCCACATTGCAATCAAAGGCTTAAATTATGCACATGAACAGTTGGAAAGACAAATTTAGAGAAGGGGAACGTATTGAGAAGAGTAAGGAAGCACTATTCAAAACACAGAGAATTTTTAGCAGAAAGAAGAAATAAATAAAATGGTGGGATGAAGTGAGATTTATTGGGTGCTGGGGGGATTTTAGAAGCCAGTGTATCAGTGGGAAATTATGGTGTTTAGTGGCACACAAAAAACTGAAATGCAGAACGCTGTAAAGTGTGATTCTAACTCGAATTAAGTCTAGGGCCATGATCCACATCTTCTTGGGAGTTCCAGCAAACTCAGTAGGGCTTACATTCAAGTAAGAATTGAGCTGTACATGTATTTAAATTCTCCAGTTGAGGCCTACTTCACATGTGTGCATGTACACATATGCCAGGTGAAAGTGTACAGTTTCCTGAATTGTACCCATTCAGACGTCAGGTAGAATAAATCATATGACTAAATGCTTCATCAGGAGAAATATTCCCTGCACATATAAAGTTGGCATGTTGGAGAGATAAACCAAATCCTTTCCCTGGCATATTGTTTGCATACCCTTTGAGTATGCAGTTGAACATGCCACCTCTCTCCTGTAGTCGAAAATGGTATTGTCCAGGAACAATCTTACCATTTTTTCTGCTGTTTATGTGAACTCAGAACTCAGTAATCCATTTGTATTTATAGATTAACAGATGGGAACCACAGCATGTGAGATTGACTCCACCTTTGTGACACAGCTTTCCAGCCTTGGGGAGCATGCTGGCCAAATGACAAAGAGGGCAGGGTTTCTGCACAACTGTAGAAGAGCTGCGCAGGAGAAGAGATTACAGCTGGTACAGTTTGCATCACAAGCTATACTGATGCAGATTTCTGCAGGCTTTACCTGACTTCTGCAATGCAGGGCAATGACTTTTTTGGGATGAGAGGCAATTTATTGCTAGGGAACAGGTTTTTTGGTTTGGTGATGGCATCTTGACTTTGCCAGGTTGTGAATGAACCCCATCCAAAGAAAGCATCATTTACAAGCGCCTTCTCTCTTAGGAAGGTCTGTGATACTAATTCTATACTATGTATAATGTTTCAGATGTTTGAAACATGCTAAGTAAAGACAACAAGGGTTTCAGGAGAGCGGCAGTTTTCCAATCCTACCTTATTCCAACTCTACAATTCTACGATGTTATGATTCTGGGAACCCTTTCCATATCATCTCACCTGCTTAGGCCCCCCCCCCCCCGTGTCTTCCATGGCACTAGGGAATTGTAGAACATTCTGAGATACTCCAGAGGGACATGCAGGTAACATGGGGCACTGATGAAGTCTGTGGTCTCAACATAATTGTGTACATGCTGAAAGTGTGGTCTAAAACACACCTAACCCTCCCCACAAAGGAGATTAGTAATGATGAGTGAATAGGGATGGGGAAAGTCTATGAACTTATTGACTCTTATTTTTTTCTGTCTTAATTTCACCTCTCCACACTTTTACATCAATTTGCATTTTTAAAAGTCATTATGAAAATTCACTAGCATTTGCACATAAATTTCTCACAATGCATTCTTGCAAAGCATATTCCCAATATATGCTATATGTTATGATTTTAATATAACACGTTTGTATATTATTTTCACTAACATATGCATTTCTGTGCACATTTTGGTACATGCATTTTTTGTACACATTTGCAGTAGTGTGAACTTCAAAGGCTGGCTCTGTTCTGTTCACGTATTGTATTGGAAAGTGCAAACTGTTGCACACCACCCCAATCTCTGAGTTTTGGAAACAAGGCACAGCAGAGACTGTGGTGTATTTAGGATAGATGGTTTATTTACACATCTATACAACCTGAGCCTGTGATGGAGGGGGTTCCCAGCATGAACACTGCATAAAAAAGAGGGTCTTGTTTCTCCCATAGCTGCAGCCTTGGATTCAAACAGACATCAGACATGGTGCTCTGCATCTCTGACTTTTTAGCTTGCTGTCTTTCTTCTCAGTGACATCACACACATACACAAACCTGTACTCATAAAACTCTGGCTTTATATGTTGAGGGAGGGAGTCCTTTGTTCTTTTAATGGCCCATTGCCCAGGGCTTATCACCTCAAGAGGAAGCTAGCCTGACTTAATTTAGCTTTTAACACTTGCTAAATCCAGGGATTAGAATAGTCCAGCACCCATCTCAACACCCAAGGCTTGAATAAATTCTAACACTTGCTGAATCTGGGGGTTATAGGAGTCTGGCACCCACAAATTCCTAACAATGCTAACTTTTCTCCATTATTCCAAACTGCAGGCCAGTCTAGAAGCTCCTGTTGGGTTAGGAAATCACAGAGCTGCAGTCAGCTCAAGATGGCTGGGCATTGCATCTATTTCATGTTGAACTAGACAGTGAGCCACGAGAAAGGGGTCCTGTTTATTTGGCAAAGTCTGTTCCTTGACTTTTAACTAACTTCATTTTGCTTTTTGATTCTAAAGAAATCCAAGACTGAAATGCAGCAAGGCCTTATTATCTGAAGGTGTCAAAATGCCAGGAGTGATCTATTGCTTTTGTTCCAACAACGTGAATTAATTTCCATGGCAACTGCAGTCCTATTCCTGTTCTGTGTTGAGTGTCCATCCAAAGCAAGAGCTCTAACTCTGTTATAAAAAGTACTTTTAAAAAGGCCATGCTGACAGCTTCCCAGTTGGACCTGGGCCAGCTTGGGTCACTGTAATAGATTTTAAGATTCAGGGCCCTTGCATCCCATCATCAATCTCAACAGAAATGGTGAAATTAGTTTGACTTTTAAGTGACCTACTGCGCTGCATCTGGTAACTCCTGCACACAAGAGTTTTATGTTAAAAGCTAAGCTTCTTCCCCTTCACTGCAGTATTATGGGGTGGAGGGTGAGTTTCTGCCCATTAAATCCTATCCTGATGTCATCAGCTGCAGACTTGACATTTCTCAGCAGCCAGAGAAGCTTCCGTCTGTGAAAAGGAAAACATAACTCCTGCCTGTTATTTCGTACTGCTAATGTTACAACGAATCCTCTGACTTCCAAATGAACTGTGCCACCTTTGCACCAGTGACAAGACTTGTCTGTTTTCTACTCTGCCCACATTCCTCCCCGGCCCTGTGATGTGGGCCACTTTCTAACAGCCCAAAGCAGGGGATAGATATAACCCACAGCATCCTTTTTCTAGGGCACACAAAACTTAGAAGGAAGGCTGTCAAGGGGTGAGGACCAAGATGGGGAAACTACACCTACCTGGCCTTGCTGATCTAGCAGAAAAAAATGAAATAGATGGATGGGAGCTGTGATGATGGCAGGTGTGTCCAAGTGCTGTGCTCCCAGACTGAGTGTCCTGTGGGTTCCATGTGCATGGAAAGAACAAGTTGGGGTGACATCTTCCTCTGCCAACATTGTGTTCCTAAACCCATGTTTGCTAAGGTCAGGGCTTTTTTCAGGGGGAACTCACCAGAACTCACTTCTGGCTCCTCTCAGGTTGGTGCCATTGCCATTCTAAGAGAAAGAGGGAGGTGCTCATGGTGAGTTCTGGCACCTCTTTTTCTAGTAAAAGAGCACTGGCTAAGGTTACAAAGATGTGGTGGCAGAGTGGGCTTAGGTTGGGGGGGAATTGGGAGTAGGGAGAAAGAGTGCTTAATCCTTCCTACCAGCCCTTTCTTTCCCCTACAAATTCTTGTTTTCTCTTCAGTCCAACTAAAAAATAAAATAAAAGTCCTCATAATTTTTTTGTTAGGATTTCATTGTAAATTTAACTGGATAGACCCATTTTTGTATGCAATTTTGCTTAATAGACACATCCTTGAAAGTAGATCCCCCTAATTTAATGGATTAAAAAAAATACCAATATATGCATTGTTTATTTTTCACCCTAAAGTCCCAAGATGGGTTACAACATTAAGATGTTACAAACAGTTTGAAACAACTTACAACTTGTATGCACATCTTGATATAAATGTTCATATACATATTTGTGTATGTTTGTGCACACATAGCTCTGTATTGTGAAAATTTAGAGAAGCAGGAACTTTGGAAAAATATCTGCCTTTCAGTCTGCATGTTGTTTTCAGAAGTGCAAATAAGGTAATGTAATTGCTCCCCCATTGTTACCTCCCACCCCAGACCCAATATTATATTGGAATTACCTGCCTTCCTTGTAATGTGTATAGTTTCTCCCTTTATGATTATAGATCGTTCCACAACCTGTAGCTACCCTACTAAGCTCATTGAGCTCATGTGAGCTCAATGAGCTTAGTAGGGCCTGCAAACAGATAATTATTTGATGCTGCCTCCGAACTTCTTGGCTGCTGTCTCTGCAAATTAAGAATGTCAGTGCTGTTGGGGTGGGACCCTTGGCCACTCATTCTTGGCACCTCCAAAAAGGCACTTGACCTTGCCACTCTCTAAAACTAGCCTTTCTTATGAGTTGTAGTCAGACACTGTTGTGCTGTGTTATGCATTACAGCGAGCAATTCCTAGCTGCAGGCTGGTGAATGTCCATCTGGACCAGGGGTCGGCAATCTCAGGCCCATGGGCCACAAGCAGTCCACAGGGGTCGTTTAACTGACCCCCGAGCCGAGCCGCCTGCTCGGTGAGTCCCCACACGCTGCACTAAACCGGTGAAGCAGCGCAGTGCGGGGACTCGCTTCTGCAGCACCGGAAATTGCATCTGTGCAGACATTGAAAATTGTGGATAAGTTTGCGATCCGGCCCACGGAGGGATCTCTGCTGGAGTGAACCAGCCCAGGCGAGGTAAACCTTGCTGACCCCTGATCTGGACAAAGGACAAAGTGGGTAGAATTTAGCATCATGCTGTTCCGGTTGTTCCATCTGTACAAGCATTGCAGCTTGGCAGATGGATTGACCCCCCCCCCCATCCACCCTGACTTCTCCTCTAAGCCAGTGGTGGGGGTGGGAAGGTGGGGCAAGCAGAGCTCCTTGTGCAGGGCTTCTGCTTAGGGGGCTGGTTAGGTGAACCCTTCCCCTCCAACACGTCTGAGATGAAAATTGGGGTGCACATCTTTGGGTGCCGCGCTGCTGTGTGAGCCAGCAGGCTGGTGGGTGAAGCACCGATGGGAGCTCAGAGGAGGTCAGAGGTGAGGAGGTGGAGGTCAGAGGTGAGGGAGAGAGGGAAGCAAACACCCCCCAGGACTCTTGCTCCTGGTAGCCACCGCATGGCGAGGTGCCGGGTGGCTAGTAGCTACTTGAGGCACCGCTGCGCCTGGGAATTGTAGTTTCTCCCTAGCTGCTCTCTTACTGAGGGAGGAGGAGGGCGAATTTTTCCCTGCCCCACCCCGCCTCCTCTTTCCATTGCTTGGGGTCAAGAGGAGGCTGGTGGGAGTGAGCAGATGGGGGGGGGGGGCGTGTGGGGCAGGGGAAGCCCAGAGCCTCCTCCTTGGCCTCCCTCCCTTCTGGCAGCAGCAGGGGCACTGCCATGGCGACCACGGCAGCCCAGCCGGCTTCACACTCAGGAGCCACAGCAAGCCCAGCGCTGGCTGTAAGGGCCAGCGCCTCCTCCTCGCCCCCCCCCCCGAGCCCGCTGCTGCTGCTGCTGGAGGGGAGGGGTCAAACCAGAAGCCGGGGTGCCTTCTGTAATTCCAGAACCACCCCAGGAAAATCGGGACACTTGAAGGGTATGGGTGAACCCCACCCAGAGACAGTAAGGCCTAGTTAACTATCTTTCCCTGCCACCCATTTGCAAGCATCTAATCACCAAGAATCAGGGCCAGCCTGAGAAAGTTTGCTGCCTGAGGTGTGGGATGAGCGGACAAGCAGCCCCCATTCCCGATATAGAAGCCGACTGGACTGACAGTTGAGTCTTACTTTGCCAGCTGTGATGAGATGGCCTCTGCCCCTGCAGCTGAATGGAGACCCTTTAAGAACACACAGGTTTTGCCCAAGGCTTTGCCACTGATTCCCGTCCTGGCCCACCCCCAAGAATCTGCTGTCTGAGCCAGTTGCCTCACTCTGCCTAATGGAAAGGTCCGCCTTGCTTTAGCCCTTCTTTAGCCACGAGTTGTGAGATTTGGCTGATAGTTATTGTGACAGGGTAAAAGAAAGCAGTCCTTTTTTCAGAATCTCTAATCCCAGGTTGTTTAGGATGTGAAGTTAAGAACAGCTGGGGGACAATTGCAGGTGTTTTTTGCTAACCCCCAGAGTGCAGAGGGTGGTTTCTCTCTATCTCTTTCTATTTGTGGATATATATATATTAACTGGGAGGCCAATGACAGCCAGAATTAAGAGCAGAGATCCAACTTTGTGTGAAGGTTTTGACAAGGGAACGCACAAAGCTACAACACTGAGATCTAAGGCTGACAGTCTGACTGGCTTGCAGTGCCTGTACTGGAGTTTTGGCAAGGACAGCCGGGATAAAATTAAGGCAGAGTGACGGCCTGAGCTTTCTGAATTCAAAAGCTTTAGAAGATTTAACGTACAACCCTTTTGTTATGTACTAGGCAGCATTTTTGTTTGACTGAATTCCAAGTTCTCTCTGTCACAGAGTCTCTCATCAGAAATGTACCATGTTTGGGTTTGTTGATTTGTTTTTTTTTGCTGTAGTTTCAAGGCCTCAGCCATTATCCAGATACTGTAGTCTTGCTTTTGAAATAGCTTGCATGCAGATGCTAAAAATACTGACTGCGTATCTAGTGCTTTGCTCTTCAAAGCACTTTGCATACACTATCTCAGTCATCCTTGCAATAACCCTCCAAGGTAGGTCTGCACTATCATCTGTAGATTGCAAGGCTGTGGCTAAGAGGGAGCAGTTGGTGTAAGGTTACCTAGGAAGGTGAAGGTGAAGGCAGATTTGGACTGGTGACTTCCCAGTCACTCTCTTAGCTACTGGTTTGTTTGTTTGTTTGTTTGTTTGTTTGTTTGTTTGTTTGTTTAGATTAGGGCCATCACCTGATCAAATAAAACATTTTTATTAAAAAAAGATCCGCCCAATTTAATCAAGGGCAGTCTTTTGTTGTTGAAGAATTTTTAATTAAACTGCTTTGAGGTTTATTCATTTTTTACTATCAAGCGTTATATAACTTTTATGAAAAAGATGAATAACATTGATTAACCAATTAATCAGCTAACCAGTTAATCAACCAAAGAATCCTTCTGACTCCCATAAAGCTTCCCCTGGCTTTCCCCGGCAGCTTCAGTTGTTCTTGTCCTTTTGGCTTGAAAATTACCATCATATATTGCTGCTTCTTGAATATTTGCAAACCAAAGTGTATTATGCAGGTTTGTCCCGTCATAGTTGTGATGCCTGGCCTATATTTGCTACTAAGCAAACTGTGTCAGTAGGATAAGGCTTTGTGGTTTGGTTTGGTTTTAAAGTGTGCAGACGTTCCTTTAACGTGATAATTGAGTCAACAGATGAATGCAAAGTAATGTCTGGCATGATTTTGCCAACTGGACAATACGTCACTCAGTTGCTATTTAATTTATATATAACATATATTTAAATTAAAACTGATGTTTTTATGTATTTTTAATCTTTTGTTGGAAGCTGCCCAGAGTGGCTGGGGAAACCCAGCCAGTTGGGTGGGGTATAAATAAATTGTTGTTGTTGTTGTTGTTGTTGTTGTTGTTGTTGTTTATTTATTTGCAAAGTTGGTAGAAATGCTGTACTCCCTGAAGGCGTAGGGCTAGATATAATCACAGGGTACTTAGGGATTCAGGATTGTTAGTCATACTGCAAAAGAGAGAGATGGGAAAAAGGGCCACTCCATCAACTTAAATATGCTATTAATTTTGTGATTGGACACTTAACTCGGCAAGTCTGTGTTTGAGGAAGAAGCACATAAACTGCTTTTGGGAAACCAAATAATTTTATTTATACCCTTTGAAAATGTTAGGTAATGTGAAATAATAATAATTAATAATAGCAACAACAATTGCAAGTACTTGGCAATCTTTTAAAAATATTTCTATGCAATTTTACACACCTTTTACTTACCAAGCAAAACTAAATTTTATTAATTTAATCACAATATCTTTTGAATTCCAAAGTCATGTTTCAAATTCCAAAAATGAGGAGTTAAGTTTAAAAATTCAACATGGCTGCCATTGCAATGGGCACAATGACTTTAGAGCTACCAATATTGCCTTGCTTAATTGGGGAAATTAAGAATAAAACAATGAACAGGGTGGTGATACAATGACTACTGCAGTCGATACAAGATAATATCACTATGGCAACTATCTGTAAACAAGTAGTAAATGTCCATAAAAATGGCAAAAGTAGTTTTTTTCCAAAATAGGTTTTATCTTAAACAACTGCAAACACAGTAAATAAAGAGTTTCCTCGATTTAAATAATTTATCTTACAGAGATAAAGCTGGGCAGAGAGATTCCTTAAGGCTGCGTCCAGGTGG
Source organism: Podarcis muralis (assembly GCF_964188315.1). Lineage (NCBI taxonomy): Eukaryota > Metazoa > Chordata > Lepidosauria > Squamata > Lacertidae > Podarcis > Podarcis muralis. Next base: position 2,663,680 of record NC_135659.1, read on the forward strand.
GTCCTAGGGAACAAGGCGGAATTCATTGATGGCTTTTGTACAGATGTAGAGATCCATTGTTTTTGAAAAGCGTTGCAGTCCTCTGTGCACGCATATTTGGACTGGTTTGGCCTGCTTTTTCATATCTGGTGAAAAGAATTTAAACACTCTTTTGTTTCTCTCTCCTCTGCCGCCCTTTCCTTTCTACTAGAAAGAGCCCGGGATTATCTGCACAAGACAGGAAGGTTCATTGTCATTGGTGGAATTGTCTCACCTGTACATGACTCCTACGGGAAGCAGGTGGGTCAGCCCTTTTATTCTTTCCAATGTTTTTAATGCTGCCAATATAATATCCATTCATGATGAATGCGGGTGGCACCCAGAAGCAGTTCCTAAGGTTTCTAGCTGAATAGGTGCCACTTTTTTCCTTTTACAATGGTGGTAAAACAGGCAGAAATTCTCAACAGGTGCAACACTTTTTGTCATGAAGATGCAGCAGTGAAATGCTGTACCTGCTGAACATCGGCCTGTCATGAGACTGTTCAAGGTACAGATTCCCTGTGAGGTAAAATAGGGCTGTCCTTGCGCAGAAGTGATGTTGTGATAAGACTATGAACAGAGTGGGAAAGAGCCGATCACAGCTGATTCTAGAACCCTCTAGAGTGAGAGGGAGTTTAGGCGGCAGCTTTATGGACCAGATAATCCTGTTATCAATTGCTCATGTGCATTTTTGTTTGTTTTATGGCCATCCTTTAAAGCAGAATTTGGCATACTACCATATTAGTATGCAGGATTCATACAAACACCCTGCAGTAGCCCTAGCTGAGAGGGTGGAGGTACCTATACCATAGAAAAATGTATAAGTAGTGACTCAGTGTAAGGCAACTTCATATTTTTGAAATATAGTTCATTGCTAAATTTAAATGTAGCTACAGATGAGGCTCGTCAACCTGGGAAAGTAGCCCATCTAGGAGAAGGAAAACTCTGATCCTAAACCTCTGTGCCTATATACTCATTCATGAGAAAGTCTTCCAGAGTAAACCCTGAGGAAAAATCTGTACCTGCTGCCTCGAGGGACATCTTCGGGAGAAGAAAAGGCTAAGGAGTAGCCCCTACGCAAATCCAGAGTGGAGTCTCTAAGATGGCTGGATGGTGTCCTGTACACCTCCTTCAAGCAATTCCTGCAGCCAAGCTCTGCTCTGCATTGCTCTGGTTTCCTTTGGACCACATCAGCGAGCCTGAGTGGGGAATGGGTCTTGTTGGCTGGGCAGCCCAGGACCTCCATACACAAAGCCCAAGCTTGTGCCCTGGTGAGGAGGCAAAAACGCAGGAGGCAGCAGCTTTGAGTTGCCAGTCTCTACGGCCACAGCAGGCACTGTGATTTTCCAGCAGTTTGACTTCACCCTTGGAGGTGCACTCCATTGTCTCTCAAGGCAGACAGATACCACCAAAGTAATACCCTACAGAAGATCTAGGAGCTGTTTGTGTGGAACAACTCTGTGAAGTAGGTCTGCCTATGAATTGGTGACCAATTAAGACTGATCAGTGAACTTAATGACTAATGGGAACTTAATGGCTCATCCAGGTTTCCCCAGTCCAGCTCTTACCCATTAATGCTGCAATGGCTTCCAGGCCCAAGTCTAGTGAGCCACTTAAGTCAAGACATATTTAACTTTCGAAAAGTCCATTGCTGTGGAATCTCCCTCCATTTCTTCTGCTGACAACCTTATGTTCTTTACAGGGTCTGGTCTCCAGCCGACATCGCCTGACAATGTGCCAGCTGGCTGTTCAGTCCTCTGACTGGATAAGGTATGATAGGGTACCGCATAAAGCATGCTATCTGCAATGTCTGAGTGGTTGGAGCACATGAACATGCTCCCTCCACGATCTAACACCCAGGTCTTTCTGACTTGGCACTACATTTTCTCCTAATGGAAGCAGAAACATGCAGACAGGCATGCAAGCAGCGACTTCAGATGCAACAAACGATGAGGGGTCAACTTCATTCAGAGAAGTATTCTGTACAAGAGGCAGTGCCCATGTCACCATCACCAAGTTTCTGGCCTGAGCTTATCATTAGAGCATGTGAATCAGCTTTTACACCACAATTGAAAATTATACACACAAACATGCAGGAAAGATGTTTTTCAGCAATATACTGTGCAAGCCTCATTGGTGTTCAGAAGTAACTGTGAAGCTAATTGGACCCATCCTTTCAGAGTACAGGAAATGTTTTTTACATATTCTTCAACCAGGAGTGAGAGGCAGCTGCCCTGAACACAGTTATTAGGGAGAAATCCTCACTGAACATAGTGGGGCTTACTTCTGAAAAACCACGCATAGGCTTGCTCTCTTAACAAGGCTTGACATATTAAGGGCTCATCCAGACTTCCTTTAGTGCTGTGTTTCTAGGCACAGGACCATGCTTCAAACCTGAATTTTTGTTTGTTCCAATGCAGCGTTAAAGAGCAGGTTTTCATGGGGATAGCGCCAGGGCAAAAGGTAAGGGTCGATGAGCCCTACTTGAGGATGTAATTAAAGAGTACTGAATTCCTTAACTACCTGAAATATTTGTCTTAGAAGAACCTTCAGGTTTCATGTTACCGTTTCTCAAATATATGCTTGATTTGTACATGAGCTAAGGAAAGTGGCAACGTAATCCTGCCTGAGTATTATGATAATTAACAGAAGCCCTTCTGCCCGCCCTTTAAATTCATGCCTCAGTAACAGTGGCGTAGCGTGGGGGGTGCAGGGGGGGCCGGCCGCACCGGGTGCAACATCTGGGGGGGCGCGCTCGCACTCGCAGCTCTCTGCCCCTACCGGGTTAGGGGGCGCAAATTACTTGCCTTGCCCCGGGTGCTGACAACCCATGCTACACCACTGCTCAGTAGGGGCAACAGAGAGGTCATTTTCCCAGTGGTGGCAGCACCCAAGTTCTGGAACTTGCAGCCTAGAGAGGTCTGCCTCACTTCTTCCTTGGCAGGTCTTCTGCTGCAGTGCAAAGACCTTTCTTTTTAGGAATCCTTCTGTTCTTCCTGCCTACATTGAGGCCTGCTTGTTTGCTTTTCACCAATGTTCTTAATTGTTTCATCTGCTGGTCTTCTCCTGTTTTATCATTTGTCATTCTTTTGTATTACTGTTGTATTTGTATATTCCTTTCTCAGCTGCTTTGACCTCTTTAGGAAAAGGGAAATAAAGGTTTTCAGTAAAATAACACCTTAAGGAACAGCTAGAACTACAGTAACTCTTTAGCAGGCAGTTTTCTCATTAATAGTAGATTTACCCAGAGAGTAAATCTTTGTGTAACAGATGATCTCAATTCATCATTCTGCAAGCATTTTCTGGCAGGCAAATCAAAAACTTTTGGCTTTAGGTTAGACTTGGGATGGCCAGAGCAAGAGATCACAGATCTATAAGGATCAAATAGAATATGAAGATATACATTCAGATCCATGTTCCTACATCAAGGCCAGCAAGGGAGACAAAGCATCTGTAGCTGTTGGCAAACACTTATTAGCTTGTATGGAAAACAAAATTGCCACTCATTTTTTTATTTTCTTGCTTAAAAACATACACACAAAAGTAAAAATTAACATAAAAGATAAAATAATAACAGAAGAAGAAACAAAAACATGTATACAAATTCCCCCTGTGGCTTCCCTCCCCCAGAGCTCAACATTCTTTATTTTTTACAGTCTTTTTAATATTGCATCTTTCATATCTTAGCCCTGAAGTTCCTAATATATTAAGTCTATCTATTTCAGCTTTACATACTTAATCTATGCATATTAGCATGTTATCTTTTGACCAGTGTTTTTTCATACAGTCTTCAAAACATTGCCATTCACTCCCTAGTTTCTGATTGTTCTGGTGTCTTATGGCAGCTGTTAACTTTGCCAGTTCTATATAATCACATAATTTATTTAACCAATCTTCTTTTATGGGATAGTACCTCCTTTCCAATTTTTTGCCAGTACAGTGGAACCTGAGTTTAATGCAGGTGGTCTGCAGCATGTCTGTAGATTTGTGGTTGAAGGGAGATAGCACATCCACTGTATTTAATTTTTATGTTGATATTTTAATTCCATTTTTTGTGCTTTTATATATTTTATTTTATTCTAAATTCTATATAATTCAAATTGTGATGCAATAAAATACAATATATAAAAAGAGGGGGGAATACAATTAAGAATCATACAACATCTGGCACAGCACACTACAATTGCGCAGCAGGCAGAAAAACCATTAAGTGGTCCATCGAGACCCCCAAAGATTCTCAAGAGGTTTGTGGTGAAATGCTTTTGGGAACCAGTCACCTCTAAGCTCTCCAGGAACTGGAGCAGCCCATCTAGTAAAGGTCAATTCAGATTAAGCCCACTAAATGTTGAGCCACTAGCTCCGTGGTGGGCAAGCTATGGCCTTGCAAATGCTGCTGGATTCAAACTCCCAGGAGCTCTGGCAAGCGTGGCCAGTGCTGAGGGAGGACAAGATTCGCAGTCTTGCAACTTCCAGGCAGGTTTTTCATCCCTGCACTATCTAAGCCAGTAAGGACCAAATTTCCCTGGGGTAGCCCAGTTCCTTCAGGAGCATTTACAGATAATTAAGTGCTTTCTTTATACAGTGGTACCTTGGGTTAAGAACTTAATTTGTTCCGGAGGTCCGTTCTTAACATGAAACTGTTCTTAACCTGAAGCACCACTTTAGCTAATGGGGCCTCCCGCTGCTGCCGCACCGCCGGAGCACGGTTTCTGTCCTCATCCTGAAGCAAAGTTCTTAACCCGAGGTACTATTTCTGGGTTAGCAGTGTCTGTAACCTGAAGTGTATGGAACCTGAAGTACCACTGTATTTCACTTTTCTTTAATTTTACATTGTTAAGAAAATCTAGTGCTGCATTTCCCACCTTGTGGCTCACCCAGTGCTCCTCACCTCCACGACCTGCTTGGTGCTTTGCATCCCCATCTCCTGTGTTGCCGTTGTTGGTAGGTAGCAAAGCTAGGACATCTATTGAGTCCTTGGCAGTCTGTGATCTGTGACTGGTCAGCAACAGAGTTTGGCTTGTTTAGTTGCAATTTCTGCAAACCTAACCCAGTTGCTTTATTATGCAGTAATGAAAGTGCCCCAGTACCTCACCTGGGGTGAGTTCACCTGGGCTAACCTCTTTTCCAGCCCTTCTGTTACCTTGAGATAGCGTACTCTGCATGAATGAACCCTTACAGTATTATTAGTGAGAGTGCCTTAATTAGCAAGTTCACAACTCTGAAAACCTCAGGTGGAGAGTATAAGAAAAGAAGTTGAGCTGCTAAGAAAATGTTTGAGAAACAGCCCAGTTTAGTAGCTCATTAAGTTTTCAATTAGGACCTTTATGCTGTTGGCTCAGCCTATGAGATTTTGATCCTTCCTTCCTTCCTTTCCAATCTGAGTTGGATGTAGAGGAGCTTAGGAATTTTGGCATTCTTTTGCAATGTGCTCCCACATCCTGAAAAAGCCCAGGCCCTGAGATATGTCAGTGAGGAAACATCCTGGGTTTCAGGTAGAGTGGGGCTGGAACTGGCGTTTTGCCACTTTAGGGGGCTGCTGCAACTGCCTTTTAGGGTCAAGCTAGATGGGATGCTTGTGCCCGTATGTTTCCCACTGTGGGACAAACAGCAGGTTTGGGGGTAGGATTGAGATGATATAGGAGATGATATAGGAGGAAAGGGTTAAACTCTCCTCCTGTAATGTTGCCTCCTCATTACAATTTCTCTCCTGCTTCAAACCAGGGGTTATAATAAATACATATTTGGTATTGGGAAGGGAGGGTATAAGAGAGGAAGGCTGTTGTTGGAGGAAGAGGAAAATGTAAAATGAACAGGAATAATGAAGGAAATACACGATTTGCAGGAGAATAGGATACGAGCTACCATAACTGTGAAAGGAAGGGGAGAAGCAATTACAGGAGATGAGTAAATGTACTTTGAGAGGCACAGGGAAATATAAAATAAAATGCGAGGGCAGGGGGTGGCTAACTTGCGACCCTCCAGGTGCCAATGAACTTTTACCACCCTGAAGCATTTAGTGGCATCCACATACTTGGCCAACCTGCTGTTTGCTCCTAATTCCAGGTCTTATAAGAACAAGTTAAGCGGCACACGTCTCAGTGCTTCTCCTTGGGGGAATCCCCTTCTTATACCCCTCCAATGGGAGATCTGCCCATTCTCTTATTCTCACCTCCTTGCTTTAGCCAGTTACTGAACCATAAGAGGATTTGTCTGTCCGCTTATCCCATGAATGCTATGCCTAGCCTTTGGTGTGGCACTTTATGGAAAGATTTCGGAAAGACCTGAGTGTAGTGCCATATAAAAAGAGGATGCAAAATAGAATATTGACATTTTGGTTTCCATCTAAGATAGTGGGCATCAGCACTTTTTTTTGGTCATGAATTCTAGGGTCAGTCTTGATTGCGTGAAGTCATTTGCATTGTTGGTGCAAGTGAATTTCATTGGGTGATCCTGGGTCCTACCAGAGAGAAATCCAAATCATAATCTCTCTTAATTCATTCAGTTGCATAAACTTTTGCCATATCCCCACTTTGCAGTTTCCCCACCCCAGACTATAAATCCCCACCTGCTTTAGCCTTTTCTTCTATGGCAAATACCCCAGTGCCATCCCTTTTGTTACCTTTCACAGGTGCAACCCAACATAGCCAGCTAGGAAGACATGATGTCATAGAATCATAGAGTTGGAATAGACCACAAGGGCCATTGAGTCCAACCCTCCTGTCATTCCCTCTCCATTCTTTTCTTTTGCCTCTGAGTTCAGTTGGCTCCTCCCTGAAGTGGGAACATGTAGCATCTCTCTGGTGGTCTGGTTTGGTCCAAGGGCTTCCAGTTGCTGAACCCAGTTTTAGAGTATTCTTTGTGCCTTGCTATTTCATTCTGTAAGAAGCTGGCTTTGGTTGACAGATATTACTCTTGCCAAGTAGCCTGTTAGCAGAACAGTCCTGTGCAGAGTCCTTCTGCGTTCCAGCTTGCTGTCAGGTTTGCTCATCCACTTAGGAGTTGTCTTTCTGGAATGCAGTGCACCCACAGGAAGCATTTTATTCGCACCATTGGCTAATGAGCCTGGCATGATGATGGGCAGAACTGCAGTTACAAGCCCCAAGTCATCTGCCCTTATTCATCTCTGAGCTGCAATCTAATCTCTGGCATTATCCGTTGAGGGAGGGAGCTGCCCCATCCATTTGCCATCTCAGGAGGAGTCCCTTGATCCTTTGTTCTTCTTAATGGCCCATCACCTCACCAGGAAGTTAAAGGTAAAGGTAAAGGGACCCCTGACCATTAAGTCCAGTCTGGACAGCTCTGGGGTTGCGGCACTCATCTCGCTTTACTGGCCGAGGGAGCCGGCTTACAGTCATGTGGCCAGCATGACTAAGCCGCTTTTGGCGAACCAGAGCAGCGCGTGGAAACGCCGTTTACCTTCCCACTGGAGCGGTACCTATTTATCTACTTGCACTTTGACGTGCTTTCGAACTGCTAGGTTGGCAAGAGCAGGGACCGAGCAACGGGAGCTCACCCCGTCGCGGGGATTCGAACTGCCGACCTTCTGATCGGCAAGCCCAAGAGGCTCAGTGGTTTAGACCACAGTGCTACCCATGTCTCAGTACCAGGAAGTTAGCCTGGCTTAAATAGCTGTTAACACTTGCCTTAATTAAAGGGTTAGAAGTGTTTAGCACACAGCTTAATAAACATGGGTCTGTCTTAATTCATGTTGGCATAATAAACACAGGTCTGGCATCCAGTCTAACATCTACTGGAACCAGGAATTTAGGGAAGTCTGGCACCCACAAACTCATACAATATAAAAATGAACCCCTCGTTTGAGCAAGTTGGGAATGAACATGATTTAACTACATTCATATAATTATTTCAGTGAAAAGAGAAAGAAAAATGGTTCCTATAGCAGGAGAGATCAGCCTTCCCTAAACTGGTGACCTCCATATATTTTGGCCCAGATGATCATTGGTGGTGCTGTCTGAGACAGATGGGAATTGTATTTTAAAGGATGGGGTTAAAGGCTAATCACCCTGAACCTGGAAGGGTTGAATGCTGTATGTCTAAGTAACTGGGAAATATATATATTTCACAAAAGTGAAAGTTAAGGAATTTGAAAGCCAGGGCAGTAAAGCCCAAATCAAAGGCATAGATTCCTTCTAAGACTCCTGGGACTGTCACCCTCTGATTAATTACTTGATGGGAGTAGAGATGACCCCTGAGATTTATGCTGTATTTAATAATCAGCAATAAACTGGAGAGTAGAGACAACAATACAGCTGATTGATATATCCCTGTCTCCCCTGATAAGGTTTTTAAAATTAGTACTGTTGTGTGTGCATCAGATGAATAAGAAGCATTTTAACCACCATGGAGCCTTGCAGAAGTGGCCAAGCATTTCAGAGACTCCCGAAGCTGCCCGAGTGTGGATCTAATCAGTAATCTGGGTGGAAGACCAGCGGGAATCTCTCGGTCCAACTATAATAAATGAATATTTGCAAATGGACAAGCAGTTTATGTATTCGCACTGTGGTATATTAAATTAAAATAACCAATTATCATGATTCTTGATTGTCAAGGCAGACTTTCTTTTCCTTTTCTCACTGTAGGGTGGACCCCTGGGAATGTTATCAGGATACTTGGCAGACCACCTGCAGTGTACTGGAACATCACCGGGATCTGATGAAAGTGAGTTGATTGCTAAGAAAGATAGAGGAGGCTGGGGGAACCGGGGCAGGTAGCTGAAGAGCTAAGGGGATTTGTTTTAAATATAGACTTAGGTATCGTTGCTTCACTTTCCATTTTTACTTTAATCACAAATTATTAGTACATTGAGGTGTTTTTTGTCTGATGTACATATCTAATTTAATTTCATTGCTGCTGCTACTGCTGCAAGTTGAATGGATTCCTAGGCAATGTTACATAACTGTGCATAAACACAGAATGTTTCATTAGAAATAAAAGTTCAGTATCCAGAGAATTTTAGCTTTCTTGTAAAAGAAAGAACTAAAGAGAAAGAAGGAAAGTTTGTAGCCCTTGGGCTTGAAAGTACTTGGGAATGCCTGGTGAAATCGTAGTATGTTCAGTACTGGCCAAACAAACAAGCCCCAAAACCTTAGTACTTTGCTATATGTATTCCCTGTAAGCATTCAGCTGGCATAAATGCAGCTATATTGTATTTCAATGGTGGCAGTGAAGCCTCTGATCCAGCAGAGTTCCACACGTTCAGTTTGGAAAGCAGTTTTAGTAAGTGAAGGAACAGTTGCCGTGTGGCTGGGATGAAGATGTTTACACAAAGGAGTCCTCAGTACTGGGAAGAAATGCCCAGGCATGCTGAAGTACAGGGAACCCAGAGGTAAGGAAGCTGCACAGATGATAAAGAGCAGAAAATGAAGTGACCAAAAAAGAGCCCGGAGGAAGGGTACCTGGTGGCTAAATTTCACACACATTTTTTGCTAGACTGCTCTTACTGTCACTCGCAAAATGTCAGTGCTTAGTATTTTATTATTTGGCATGCACTAGCAAAGTTGTGAGAGGCAGTTCCCCAAATTACCTTGTTCCAGCCAAATTGGGACACTTTGCAGGAGCGCTTCATTACTGGGGGAAACCCAGCTCATATTAACAGTTTGGACGTAATGCCAATCCAATCCATGACTTAGCACAAACCAGCCAGTGAACAGGTTCCCAGACTGGCTTCGCTCAGCATCCTCCCCCTGTTTGCTGCTGCCGTGCTACCTGGGGCTGCACCACGGTTTGGCTTTGTATTATGTCCGTACCTCGCACAGTGAGCAGTAAATCAAGAGCAAACCTTGGTTACAGAGAGCTCATGGTTTGTCTGGCATGAGATAAACCACAAGCTCAGGTGTGGATAGAAAGTAAGGCTAAATCTTCTCTGGGTAGCATGGCAGCAGCAGGACTGGGGAAGGAATATTGTGGCACTACATCAATAGTCTGGGAACCTGCTCATGTGCACAATAAATCTCTCTCCCTCTTCTGGAAATTGTAGCTGTGTGAGGGAAATAGGTGTCTCCCAACAGCTGTCAGCACCATTACCAAATTACAACTGCACGACTGGTATGGTGGTATGATACTCCTCCTTAAAATACCCATGCCAACCTCCCAATGCCATTTCACATGTTTCCAACCATTCATTAATGACAAAGACTCTGCTTTAGCTCTTAGAATTCATGCTCAAGAAAATAATTCTAAACACCTTTCTTCTGTCCATCGATCTAGTCCTGGCAAGGAAGGGGGGGAACGGGAGCAGGCAGCCCAGAGTACCAAGCCTAATGGCATTGGGGAATGCGTCAGAGAGGGAGAGAGGCACCAAATCCAGTGCTTCACCTGCCAGGAATCATTTATAAGGGTGCTTTGGGCCATTTTCAAAATGGTCATCTGCTGCACTTGCTGCCTGTGCACCCATATATAAACAAATGCATTTGCTGTGTAATCTCTGAGCACTTAGAGATTGAGCAGTGCACTGGGAGAAGGCAGTCCAGCGGCAAAAGGATCATATTCAGATCACAGGTGAAATTTCCAAAAGCCAATTTCAAGTTAGCATTTTGCCCCAAATTGTTGACTTTTTAAAATGGACTTCCTTTCCTTCTTATCCTGTCCTTTAATAGAAGAAGAGCAGCTAGATGGATGTCCCAAACAGAACAAGCCCTATACATTTACCAGGAAATGTATGAAAAGGCTCCCACAACCAATGAGTGCAGCCGATTAACATCCATGAATCCTTATGGAAGAGCTTTGTCTAATCAGTGCCAGATTTACGTATAAGCTAAACAAGCTATAGCTTAGGGCCCCACTCTCTTGGGGGACCCCCCAAAAAATTTAAAGGAAAAAACCTGGATGTACATTTCCAAAATATAAGATAAAAAACAAATAAAATAAAACCTACATTAAGCAACAGTGTTTTGTGTTGTGTAGGCTCCTATGATGTAAGTAATGTTATTAATATACTTCTTCTTAATTGTATTTCACTATTAATATACTACTTCTTAATTGTATTTCAGTTCAACAATTACTTTGATAAAATACATATTTTGTTATGTGCAAATGGCTTGAGATACCTATTAGGTCCATCAATTACCATATAGCATATATTCAACACAAAAAACAGCGACAATTTATTGTTGACAAAGGACAGCTGGACATATCAAGGGCCCCATTACCTTCAGTAGCTTAGGCCCTCATCAAACCTAAATCCGGCCCTGTGTCTAATATATCAGGTTCCTCTTCCTTAATGTCAAAGGACATGCTCTGTGGACTGGGCCAACCTAAGGCATTTTGCCGCCCAGCTGCCCGCTGCTCCCCCAATTCCACATACAGAAGTCAGGCAGGCTGACAGTTGAATCTTACTTCATTACTGGCAAGGAGACAGCATCCCCCCCCCCCACGCCTGTGAGCGACAGTCTAGCTTAGGGGGCACAGGAGAGGCTGTGCCTGGGGCACATAGCTCTGTCTTTCAGCACCTCACCTCACCCCCCAACACCCCCCATCTGCTGCCTAAGATGACCTCCTCACTCTGCCTAATGGTTGCATCAGTCTTCTGTTTGGAGAGCTGTGGTTTAGTCCTGAGATTCGGTCACACTGCAGTAGTGATTCATGCTCACTCTTCATGATGCTCGGGTGCCAGGCTGATCTTTGCATATTGTTTCTCTGTGAAGTTTTTACATTGTGTGACAGGTTTTTCAACACCACTGATGTTGGCAATTCATTTCTAAAGCAGTAGATTCACCTACCATTTTATATGCACAATGCATTGTATCTTCTGTTTCTTCAACTACAAAAAGAAGGAAAGAAAGAATTGAGTGCCCTCTGGCGGCCAAAAGAAAGACTGCTTACTTCAGAATGCATTTTTTAAAAAAATCATTTGGTTTAAGGATTTATTTTTTAATTATTTTTTTACAGAGTAGGTGTGCTGACTTCAGTCATGAGGGATCAATACTCCTTCCTTCCCCCTTTTCCCTTTTCCCTAGAATCTTCAGGGCCCATCAATGGGTCATAAATTTAACAAGCCATATTGCATACTTGAGATCTCCCAGCAGTGAAGGCTTAACTAATCTGTGTTGAGTGGTCTTGAATGTGGACTCTTGCTTAGGAAATGCCTTGATGTATCAAATCAACATCCATTTTGTTCAATGCTCTTTTTAAGAATACCAGAACTATGTTAATTGTGCTTTACCACGCCTTCCTTGGAGAGGATGTCAAAATCTCGGTACTTTGATCCATCTCTGGGGGGGAATGACCAAAAGCACATTTTGGTGGGAGCTCTAGTTGAGATTCCTGCATTGCAGGGGGTTGGACTAGATGGCCCTTCATGGCTCCTTCCAACTCTACAATTCTGTGATTCTATGAAGGATAGGAGAGTTTTGCAGGCACATGAGATATTTGGATAGTGATGGAGTGAGCGTTCTGTGTTGAGGTGCTCGGCTATGCAAGCACCCCTGCAAGGAGAATTGGAGGAGGCACAGGCCACCTCCAGCAGATCTCCCACCCTGACTTCTGCTTACAGTCTCTCTTCATCAAGCCTGCCTGCCTGCCTGCCTTTTGCAACCTGAGATTATGGGTCACTGCTGCTGCTGCCAGTGGTATGATCTTAGGCTGGAAATCCTGCAGCTCCAAAAAAGACTGTGCAGAACAAAAAAGCAGCCCAGTGCTGAAGACCCTCTTGCCCCAAAGATCAAAGATCAATCAAATAGCTTGATTGATGAGCTACTCTTTGCTGCCGCTATCCACCTCCCCAGCAGATGCTTTCAGGCATGCAACAAGATTACCTATTGAAGTCAGTGGTGATCCACTGGTTTTATTAGACAGGTCAGAGTCTTGTGAACATTTTTCTTTCCCAAGAACTTGCAAGAGCCCTGAAACTGAAGGAAATGTTTTCAACGACTCGGATTCTTTTGAGCCAGACATGAGGCTGTTCCTCCACCCCTGCCTTTGGGTGGCCAAGGGGGGTGGAGTTGGGCGGATGAAGGTCGTGGGCAGGGGCTTGTCAGGAGAGCATTGGCATATTTTGCAGGTCAGAGAAAATAACTTGGTGAGTTCAGTCACATAGACATCCCTAAGATTGCCGACGGATAAGCAATGAAGGCATAAATACCAACTGACCCTCTCCGTCTCTTCTAGCGAGTGACTGGTTGCATCCTCTCCAACGTGAACACACCTTCCTTGACCCCAGTGATTGGACAGCCTCAGAACGAGTCCCCACAGCCTATCTATCAGAACAGCAACCTCTCGAACAAGCCCACTGCAGGTAGGTCCCAACAGAAGGCAGCCAGGTTCTCCAAAGGTGCTCCAATTTCTGGGGGAGACAGCAAGGCAAATGGGAAACTGCTCAGACTAATGCCTAGAAAGCTCCTGGATCCGTGCTCTTTAGCCACGGGACAAGCCAAGTGTGGACGAGCTCTCCTGGGTCACCTGCAGTTGCTCAATACTAGTTGCATTCAGCTTTGAATCAGGGTCTAAAATTAGATTATTAATTCAAATGATGTCTATACAAAATAAACGAAGGCTACAATGCTACACACACTTTACTGAGAAGTTAATCCTGTTGAATTTAAGACTTACCTATGAGTAAACATGCATAGGATAAGACTCTACATTGCTAGCAAATGTATGTAGAAAAGTCCCAGCATATTTTTTTAATGAAACGGGAGGCATGGGAGATTGGGATTTTGAGTAAATGAGCAACAAGCTGGAGGGATGCTTAACTATTTCCCACCAGCCATTTTCCTGCTCCCCAGCTGCTTCCCACCCTGCAGAGTTCCAAATGCACAATCCTCCATGCAGGCTTGTAGCTGGGATCCCAGGAACTTCGGAGAGGAATTTCTGAGAGCAATTTTGTTCAGGAAAAGGACTGGTGGAGAAAGGGGCATGAAAACATGTCCTTTCAATGGCTGGGCTCCCAGAGAAGAGGCACACTTGGAGGAGAAAACAATTTATTGCGTGCTCAGGTGGGATGCAAGTAGCACAAACCATACAAATACACGAGAAAGCAAACAATTATAACTTCATAAACCCACAGAAAGATTCAAAACATCCAGTCATAGCATTCTATCTCATAGCATGCATGATCTTTTAAGCCACTTTGTATATATCACCCCACCTCTGGGCATGAGCCCTGTGATCAGGCAGTCTTCTGCATACTCCCTACATGACCAATGTGTGGACAGTTGCCCATATCTCAATCCATGTCTGACATTCCCTTCTTGTAAATGGGCATTTCCCATCCATAAGTTAATTGCCATTGTTTATGCTTCTCATTTTGCCTCAAGAGCTAGATATTTGTTTTGCTCAGCCAGCTCATCCTGTAGCCGAAACCACATCATTAGCCTGTCATTTTCTGCTGTCTCTACAATTCAAGCCAAGAGGGCAATTCTCAATTAAAGGTATTTTGTTTTATTTTATTTTATTTTCAATATAGATCTTTTCTTTAGCTTCATATACACATGCAGCCATTCCTCAGCTTATGAAGGTTGTTCTTCATTCTTCATTTAAAAAAGAAAAACACCTACTAGGTTTTAGTTCTATATATTTTTAATGTGAAGTATGTAGTTTGTTCATCAGCCTGGAATCCAATGTGGAATTTATGTAGAAGTAACTTCTGTTTAAATCAGTGTAACTTGCTTTCAAGGAGAGGACTGGGTTGCAAAGCAGCAACATTGCATATCTGCAGTTACTCAGACTTAAATCTCATTCTGCTCTTTTTTACTCAAATGTAATAAGCATTTTTCACTCTGTGATACAGTGCAAGGAAAGAAATGTGGCGATGAAAAAAAACTAAGTTTGGCTAAAACCCTCAGAGATAAACAGTGATTTCAAAGGTTTGAAAACGTGCAAAAAAACTGGTTGTTTCCAAAGGTGATAAAGCCGTTGAATTGAGGCAAAGATTGTTTCCTTTTGAATCACAAGGCTGCTGTCGGCCTGTATCAGCTGCTGAGCTCTCTCTCTCTCTTTTTATGTCTGATTTCCCTCCTTGCCTTTTTCAGCAAAGTTTTTGGGGAAGGTGGGAGAAAGCCTGAGCAGGATTTGCTGTGTTCGTCCACCGATGGAGCGTTTCACCTTTGTGGGTATGTTCCAGAAATGCAGCTGCTTACAGTTGTGACCTGTTATTGAGAAATATATTATTCTTGCCTGGTTCTCATTTCACCCAGCTCAGTTCTTCATCCTGCCCCCCCCCCCCACCATCAACATAGCAGTGAGCGGGTTTGCACACAAGAGCCCCCAAGTGGTCATGGCAGTGCCTGTCACAGCACATTCCTGATTTGAGACTAGAGATCTTTCCTGGAAGTCTTACAACCTGTCCTGGTGCTTGAGCATCTGGCTGAACATCTACACACTGGTTGAAATTTTGCTCAAGAGAGATGAAATTCCCTTTATTTGCTTCAGAAACATTCAAACAAAGCAGAAGAGTTACTCTGAACAACCTTGCTTTAATTAAGGTTGTTCTAAACAAACTTGCTTGAGTTGAGATTCGTGCATTGCAGGAGGTTGGACTAGATGACCCTGGGGTCCCTTCCAGCTCTGTGGGTCTGTGATTCTAATCAGTGTTCTGAATTCATGGACAGAATCTCCCTTCTTGCTGGTCTTCTGTGAAATCTTCACCCTGACACATATTTTTTTCTTTTCTTTTGTTTGTGTTTCTCTAGATGAAAATGCAAACTTGGGAACAGTGATGAGATATGAAGAGATTGGTAAGTAAACATTATCCATGAGCCAAAATGGGTACCATTTCCAAGTTGGGGGGGGGGGGGCTGCTCTCTTCCCCAGCAGGGTTTCACACAGGCAAACCAAGTGATGGAGATACTCAAGGCTCAAACTGCTTGTGATTTGAGAATAAGAATGGGGGATAAATTTCTTCTGTTCCCACATGAATGTGGGCTTTTCTAATTTCCACTTATCCTTCAAATTCCACAGTTCTCTCATTGTTTCAGGGCAGTTCTTCATTTAAATAATGTGTACAAAATGCCCATATCTGTAGAAATAATGTACAAAAAATGCACATATTAATGGAAATGATATACAAAAAAATGCATCAGGCATGGTTCACCTAATGAACCCCCCCAGTGTAAGCCCTGCACAAGGGCTTCTGCTTGTGAAATGGGACTCAGAAGGGGGCTTGGAAGACCCCTAGAGAAGCGCCCGGGGGAGAGGAGGCGGGTCTTGTTCCTCCTGGCAAGCTGATAGGCTATCACCATCAGAACATCTATTAGCACAGCGTTGAATTCCACCCATTATATTGGGGGGGGGGGGGAATTAGAAAGGGCCCTCCTTGAACAGCATGTTCTTCAACTCAGTCAAATTGTGCAAAAGCTCTTAATACCAAATTAACTGCGCACAGCTGAACTTATACATTAGATAAGATTATTATTATTATTTATTAAATTTCTATATCACCCATCATCTGAAGATCAGAGGGCAGTTTACAATGTAAAAACACAAAAATACATACCATAATAACAAACAAAAACAATACCCCCCCCCACTGTTTAAAAGGCCATAGATTGTTTAATTAACTAAAGGCCTGAGAGAAGCAGAATGTTTTTGCCTGGCACTGAAAGATATGTCACCAAGGGACCAGGTGAGCCTGCTTGGAGCAGCCAAATGCGTGAGAGAATTCACATCAGATTAGACAGCACAGGAACACCAAGCGCAGCAGACAAGTGGCGCTGGGTGTAATTCTGCAAGCCGACCCTGCCATTAGTAAGGCTGAGGCAGCTGCCTCAGATGGTTTATGGTGATACAGGTTACAGTAACAGTACTAGCCTAAGATAGACGGCTGTCCTGTTGTCAGTGTTGAAGTCGGATTCAGCTGCTGGTCCAGTCAGATTCTGTCTATAGAATTGGGGGTAGAATCTTGTCCCTCAGGCATCAACATGTCTTGGTCTGGCCACCTACTCCTGCTATGCACAGGATGGTCTGCACAATGTGCATTGACAATCCCAGATTAATTTCATGAATGACTGAAAATAAATGTGCATCCCCTACTTTTTGAACAAATACCGGAGAATGCTGGTAATTGCATTAAAATGACTGACAACATTCATGGGTATAGCTCTTGAGTTTTGAACTGTTCACAGAATTTGGCATTGATTCCTAATAGCTACAGGTTGCCATAGAAAATCCCACAGAGATATAATTTGGAAGACCCAGAGTGACAGGAGTCTTAAGTCTTATTGTTTTGCTCTGGTGGCTAAATTGGCAACGTGGAGGGAGAAATTTCCGTTCTCATCAAGCCCTGGAAGAGCAAGGGTTGCATTTGCTTTAAATTCCAGAGATTGTTTTTCCACGATTGTGCAGTTCAGGGCCTGGGAACAGATATAATCAGAATCATGCTGATTTAGTCAAAGAAGCGAAAACTCATTATTAAGTACTAGATACTTTGTGCAAAAATAAAACGAAATCGGATGTGGCTTGCATTATAGGACATTCCCACAGGAGTCCCTGGTTAAGTAGTGACTAATTTTGATTCTTCATTATTTTCAGAGAATGGATATGGTAGTTTCAATAACTCATGATCTCAAAGCACTTTGTAAACAGTTATCCTTTAGTTTTAAATAATTTTAGTATACAATTATACAAAATGGATACTGCAGCTTTTAACAGCATAGAATGCTACACAAAAGAACTCTTGCATCTTTTATCAATTTGAAGCTGTAGGGGACGTTTCAGGAAATATGTTTCTCTCTTGAGCTGAGGCGAACTTTCACTAGGAATACTTCTTTTGTTCCATAAATGGACCTGGAAGTAATTTCTGTCCAAGCAAAACACATCCTTCCTGAAGTGGGCAATATGCCCAACCGGCTTCGCCAAACACTTGCTCCCTCCATCACTCCAGAAGTAGTTCACAAATTGGTCCAAGAGACATGGCAACACTGTGTTCATACAAGACATTTTTACATGTGTGCATGAGTAGTAGATAACTTGCAAGCAGTAGCCCACTTCTGACAACAGAATCCAAGCCGCAGCTTTGTGTCCAAGCCTCGTTTTTGCTCCCTTCTTCGGCACCTCTCTCTCCCTTTCCAGGCCTTTGAGTCTGTGTATCTGAATATCTGTGTACCTTTTTCTCCAGAGCTCCGAATCTTGCTGCTGTGTGGAAGTGACTTGCTGGAGTCCTTCTGCATTCCAGGCCTATGGAATGAAGCTGATGTGAGTTGTTACTGGAACATGGGTGAAGCTGTGCTCTGTTGTTATTGTGGGGTTTTCTCCCCGCTGCCTGACTCCTGATCATTCACTCGCTCCATTTTCACACATTCACATTCATTCATCATCATGTTCTCATCAAGGATTCTTGCTTTTAGTTTCTTAGGTGGTGGGAAATCACAGACCATATCACAGACCACCTTTCACTCTGTGTGCATGGCATCTCCACGGCTAGCTCCAACAAAGGCAGAGGGGCTGAATGCGGGGGGGGGGGGTTACGAATGCAAGGGGGGGTACTCCTCTTGGACAGCTTGTCTTGCAAACCAGGGTGCCGCTTCAAATCTCACTGGAGTTGTGCAGATGCACAGGAAGGTCATGAATCTCATTAAATGGCAAGCACACAGCACCTGCTGCCTCGTAGCACAGGAAGCCATCTTTACTCAGATTTATTGTTCATTCTGAACTATCTCCAGGCAAGGCACAGAGTGAGATGGGGGGGGGGGCATGTGATGTCCCAGTCCCAGGAAGGTTGCAGTCTAAGTATAATCAGTTTTGCTTTATGGACCATTCCGAAGACTCTTCTCTCTTCATCTTTCCGTGCCTCCTTCGCAGTGTGAGACTAGGTGGTTCTGCCACTCAGCAAGGCTGTTGCTCACAAGAGTGTACATGTGGGTGATTTTGAAAGGCTCCATCCCAAACTGCTGCATTAAAAAAGAGATGTTCACATAATTTTAGCCCTAAATTTAGCCTGTGGCCCAAGAGAGCCTTACAGGCCCTAATATGGCTAGAAATGTTTCCACGACACTGCAAGAAATAAGGATTATTTAAAAACTGAAGTCAGCCTGTTGCTGCAAGCTTAATAATAGCCGCAGCAGATCCCTCGTGCTTCACAGGGAGGGTTAGACTCAACCCCTGCCAGTCTGAAAGGAGCCCTGAATACCTCTGAGATCCACATTCAGGGCCCCTCCAGCCTGGTGCTTTATCATGAGGGTATTCTGCCACATGTTCCTGGCACAATAATGGTGAATTTATTCTGTTTTAGTTTGTTCTGCAATGCTTCCCCAGTGCTTCCACATTATTACTATCTGAAGGGAACACCCTGCAACCAGATTGTACGTGGTATTTTAAAGTTACAGGATTTCAACAATACGTTACAAGCTATGCACTAATTAAAATGTTTTTTTGGGGGGGCTATTGGGTTGTTGTTTTATTTTTATTAGGTATTTTGTGGTTTTATATCTTGATTTTATTCTGTAACCGCCCTGAGACCCTTGGGTATAGGGTGGTATATAAATTCTTTAATAATAATAATAATAATAATAATAATAATAATAATAATAATATTGCAATAATCAAGCTGTGTGAGAGCCCCAAAACTTTTGCAGGCACAAAAGTGGGGTCTCCTGTGACCACCCAAATAGCATCATGAGCATAAATACACAATAAAAAGGGAGTATGGAGGATTGTTAGGGGCATCAGTCATGACATCTGTAAGCCCCTCTCACTGGCAATAGCAAGGCTGTTGGCATCCATTTGTGCACCTCCAGAGGTGAAGTCCACCTGCCGCATTAGCGGCACCCAAGTGACCTGCCTGGGGCGCAAGATTGGGCAGTGTGTGTGGTGGTCCTGGGCTGCCCAAATGGCAAGACCACTCTCTCGGCCTTGCTGATGTGGCCAAAGGAAAGCGGAGGAAGACGTTTGGCACCAGTTTGGCTGACAGGAGTTGCCAGAAGGAGGTGCACAAGCCTGTCAACCCCACCTGCCCCTCACTTCCCTCTGCAGCACTGCAGAAACCACCTTCTTGACTGTTGGACCCCCACTTGCTTAATTTGCCGCAGCCTGTCTTCACATGCTGGGGAAGTTGCTAACACACCGAGGGTGTGAGATGGGTTTGAGACCCATCCTCTACCCTCAGCTGTGTCCCCAGTTGCATGCTGACAGCTTCTAGGAGCCACACAGGTGAGAGCTGAGTGCAGGGCGAACAAACAACCCCAGAAGGAGCATGATGTGTCCCCCACCACAGGTACTACTCCTCCCCCAACACCCCAAACAATTTTGACACCTAAAATCAGATGCTGCTTGGAAGGACAAATAATAAGAACAAGAGAGGATCTGTGAAAAGTCACAGGAGACCATAGTTAGTGTGCCAACTTCAAAGCTGGAGAGAGAGAGAAATCCCTACTTCTTTTTAAGTTATTTCACCTTTCATTACACTTCTTTTGATAAGCAAAGAGCAAGGCTGCTTCCCAAGGTTGTGGGGGTAGTAGAGGAGGTTGGACCCAGAGGATGGATGCATTCCAGGCTAAGTCCAGTCCCTTCCCATCTTGATTCCCAGTGAGATAACAGCCTGGAGTGGCTTGAGGGCACTGAGCAGGCAGGCTCCAGGCAGCTGGAGCACAACGCTTTGGGCTGGGGAGGGGGGAGGGGGCTGTCCCCTGCACATTTCTTTTTTACGAGGGAATGGGGGTTTTCATCATTGGCAACCCCCCTTTTCCTTTCCAATCCTGACTGAGCCCCCAATTTTCGCCCCTTCCCTTTGCATGCCAACGCCCCACGAGATGGAGAGACAGAGAGATGCTTTTTTGTCTTCTTAGGTTTCCCTCTCCCTTTCGCACATGTATTCACAGCCTGCTATGCTAGGAAGCATAGGAAGTCGGAGGTGGAGGACAGAGGTTTCCCAGGATTGGAAGACAAAGAGAGCAATGATAAAAACCCTGAGGCAAAGCAGGCCTGGTTCCTGTTAGAGGAGTGTCTGAAGACAGGAAGCAAGATTAAAGCTCAGGGATAAGCCTGTTAGAGTGATAAGGGGAAAGAGTCTCTCCTCCTCTTTTTGAGGAAAAACTCAGTTTCCTTAAGGAAATTCTGCTCACTTGCCTTGCTGCTGTATTTTTTGGAAACAGATTACAGACCAGGGTTACCACCATTAATGTGCCAATCAAAGCCATTCCTTCCTCTTTCCGCCTTTCCTGATCCAGCCTGTGACTGGAGAAAGCAGAACCTGAATTTGGGCTGCACCCACTCAGTGCTTTTTTTCTTTAAAAAAAAAAAATGTTTAGGAGTACTTTCATTTTACTACTCATATTGAAATACTGCCCCTCAATGAGGCCACACTTAGATTCACAAAATGTTTAGGGGTATGCGTACCCCTGCACACACACCCCTGAAAAAAAGCACTGCACCCACTGTACATATTGCCTGTCACCCACGGGTGCCTGTAATTTCACACATGCTCAGCATGCTGTAACAGTGTCTGTTGCTGAGTAGTGTAACACCAGTGCTTTCTCTTCTGAGTGCTGCCTTTGGTATATAAAAGCCAGGATTTTTCACACTGACGTCTCACACGCCCCTGGCAAGGGATGGGTGGAGGTTATGCTGATTAATTTCATTTATGAATCACTTCCTATGAAGCATCCCAAAGTGATTTCAAAATACAATAAAAACACATTTAAAACAGTTGCAGATATAAAAGCAATTTCAAATCCAGTACAGATACTGACTGGAGGAGTAATAATAATAATAATGAACAAATTAGAAGGCTTGTTGAAAGAGGGAAGTCTTCAACAAGTGCTGAAAATGCAATAGAGATGGTGCTTGTCTCTAGTTGCAAATCAGGAACCCAAGAGATTATCCAAGTTTTCAGGAATATAAACATGATTCCCCACCCCACACTCACTCCACAGTTGTAATGCATGTTCCTTTTGCGTCACAACAGATGGAGGTGATAGTTGGGGACTTTGGCATTGTTGTTGTGCCACGAGATGGAACTGACACAGACCGGATCATGAACCACTCCTCAATACTCCGGAAGTACAAAGTAAGTCCTTTTGCAAAAATGCATTGATAAATCAATGTTTATCAAGGAGTTCATAATACTTCTCCTGGAGTATTCATTTTTTACTTGCCTTCATTGACTGAAGCCTGCTTGCCTTTCTGTCTCATCTGGGACATCTCTTGAGTCAGACTACTGATTAAGCGTGTGAGCTCCCTTCAGCTATACCAATTCCTGGAAGCACCTCTACTATTAACAATCAAGTGTGAGAATTGCCTGTCCTGAGTTAGCCCAGCAAGAAGAACTAAAGTGAATTTGCTAAGGATACTGTTTAACTTTTGTCTCCTGCCTCAGCGCAATTTGCTTCTTAATTAAAATTGTCTTTATTTAAAATAATTTCTACTGTGGGGATGCCAAAATGGAAAAGGTCTTGCCTTCATGCTCACCTCAGACAGAGATGAACATTTTAGGGCAGAGCATCCCATCTTGTGGGAAAGGTCTCCTGTCAATGTTCTTTCTATGGTTCCTCCACAGAACAATATCCTGGTTGTGAAAGATGATGTGAACCACCCCATGGCCATTGTCAGTTCAACTAAGAGCAGGTGCGTCAAGAAAGGGACTGTGGGTGGGGGAAGGGCAAAAATGTTGGTCAGACTGTTGGGAGTCTTTTGGTTTCTGCCAACAAATATTTCTGCAGGTGTTTGATTGCAGAGCCAACAATGTTTACTAGCAGTTCAGAAAATGGTGGCAAAGGATTGGTTTTCCCTCTCCCTCACCTCCTCCATTCCTCAACAGGGACTGCAGTCTTTGATGTAAAGTACCCCGTTGACCATTAATGTTCCTGAGCAGCCCATTCCTCCTCTTTCTCGGCTTCTATGTCAGTTGCTAACATGACAATCCATATTACACACAGAGAGAGAGGTCAGTGTGAAGGTTTACCAGGGTTATGTAGTTAAGGTAATCAGAAAATAGAATCTAGACCACATGAGATAAAGATATAACTCAATTATATTAATTACAAGGGCAATACAAATGATCCAAGACTACCACACAATTCAAAACAAATGCCTGCAAGACTTCGAAGGTAAAAAAGGTAAAGGACCCATGGTTAAGTCCAGTCAAAGGCTTACAATGTAGGGTTGCAATGTTCGTCTCGCTTTCAGGCGGAGGGAGCCAGCATTTGTCCACAGACAGCATTCCAAGTCATGACTAAACCGCTTCTGGTGCAGTTGGACACTGTGACGGAAGCCAGAGCGCATGGAAACGCTGTTTACCTTCCCGCAGTGGCACCTATTCATTTACTCGCACTGGTATTCTTTTGAACTGCTAGGCTGGCAGGAGCTGGGACAGAGCAATGGGATCTCACCCTGTAGTGGGAATTCAAACCGCTGACCTTCTGATCAGCAAGTCCAAGAGGCTCAGTGGTTTAGACCACAGCGCCGCAAGACTTCAACTACAACAGGAGACATAATTATCAGTCAACAATGGCTTTCTGCACCTGAGCTTTATACTTTCCTTAAAAGGGGATGACCAATCTTGTAATCTTCAGATGGAAGTGAGTCTTGGACCTTTTCCAGTCAGTCCAAGTCAAAGCTTTCACAGTGGAACACCAATGGAAAACCATCTTTCCATCTGATGTCCAGGGAGTTCTTCAAAGCAATGGACAGATCTGGAGCTAATTGTGCTGGATTGTTGTCTCTCACATTAGTGACCTCGTGGTACCCTTGCATTATTTCTTTTGATATATGCTATATGCTATAGAATGTATTTGTAAGCATCTGGATGAAAAGAGTAAAGATATGGAACAAAGTAACAATCTTTAACTTATTTCTTTTACACACTTCACCATACAACTTGAATACTCCCTATCCCACATTGTATTCTTGAACTTTACCTCATGTATATAGGACTTCATTTTAAGATTTCACCCAGATAATGACAACTCTCTCTTAGTTTAGCTCAAATTCTGACTTGCTGACATGTGATCAAGACATGACCTGCATGTCCCATATTTTGTTAGCTGCAATGATGTATGGAGCTTCACACAGAATCAGAGCAAATCATGACAGACCAGTTTGACCAGGCTTACATGACCCTGAGATTGTGATTCTTTAACCTGAGATTTTTTAACCTCCTTCGCTTTGCTCTTCTTGCAATCCTATCCTCACCCCTTCTCTAGCTTGCTGCAAACCCACAGGAGCTCTGTTTGCTCCAGCAGGCAAAGCTGGAGAGGGGTGACACTATCCAGGTAGGAGAGGCTGTGGAGCCATGAAGAGAAAAGTCACGCTCTTCAGTTTGCAATCTTAACTGCCCTAGAATATGCAGCCAAACCAATTAGCAGATTACAGAATTGAAAGTTCTGTTGAGAAATCCAGCATGGTAATTTTTGCAGAATTCTACAGCCCTTTCAATGGCACAGGCAGATGAAATAATTTGTCAGAACTCTAGTAGTAAAATATTATCTGACTTTTCCTTGTTTATTTCCATGAGTGTCAAAGAAATCTTAGCAGACCGTTTTGTAAACTGTTCTGAGACTTAAGATGGCATAGTGTTGGGCTGCGTGTTCGAATGCAGTTTAACCTTGGAACTGCTGTTTGTATAGACCAGCTCTTATTTGTGTAAAGAAAAGAAAATGGGCCTTGAAAACTCCCCTTTCCTTTTCTGTTCAGTGGAAGACATATGTCTGGGGTTAGTTCAAGAGACATCTTGGATATCATAAGCAGGGGGGCTGAGATAAGGGGACAGATCTGCTTTCTCTCCTACCTACCACTCCTCCAGTCCCATTCCCCACATTAGTGGTCCCACCGGCAAAGTCTGCAAGCCCCCAGCCTCAGGAACCGTGCTCCATCCAACCAAATAGGCAGGTTAGCCTGTGCAGCTGTCCATCTTCTGAACTGACGGCCTCCCTCTGCTTCTGTTTCTCCCACAGACTGGCTCTTCAGCATGGTGATGGTCATGTGGTGGATTACTTGTGTCAGCCAGTCATTGATTACATCCTCAAGAGTCAGCTGTACCTGAATGCCTCTGGCTAAAGCTGCCTCCGAGTTGCACCATGGCAGCCCTATTACTCCACTCTCCTACGGTTGTTCATCACAATTCTCTCTTTCTCACTCTCTCATTTCTTTCTCATTGCCTCTTGTGTGCATCTGCCTGTTTCACTCTGATGTCCCACCACCACTACCAAATGCCGGGAAGTGCTGCATACAACAACCAGCCGAGTGCGCACTCCATCCAGTAATCTTCCCCCTTCTAGTTAGGAGAGAAAATGGAAGAGAGGATCAGATGCCACGTGCCTCAGGGGGACAGCTTTGGTGTCTACCTTCCCAGCATGCATTATTAGGGGATGGAACATTGCATACCTTTCTAGCACACCTTGGAAGCCAGGAAGGTATTTTCATAATACATCAGCTACATAAATTTCAGTGGGCCTTTTTATTTTTAATGCAGGGGTTTTTTCCTCTCCCTCTATTTTTGGCTTTCTAAAAAATTGCTGTGATCCATTCAAATTAGAATGTGGTTGGCAGAAGGAGATTCTGACCCACTTGGTACAAAGCCCAGACTTTTTAGGTCAAGCATGGAAGATTTAGCTTGAAAAAGAAAGAAAAAGAAAAGAAACTGCCCAAATTCTGGATTGTGTTATCTGAAGGAGGGGAATTGCTGGGGAAAGGATGAAAGAATGGCAGGGAGGCAGAATTTTCCTTTGTAAATAGATGCTTGCTTCTAAGGGCAGGGGATTTAAATGGGTTTCCTGTTGTGCTTTAATCCCTTTTTTAAAAAGAGCACTCCCTAGAGTAGAATAGCAACACAGAGCACACCTGCCTGGGATGCTGCAAGTCAGTAACCCACCTTGCTTGTTCATGGAATGCCTTCAATAATTTGTCCCAGATTGGCTGTGTCCTCTTGGTTTAAAGTGTTTAATTTTTTGCAGAAACTCACTTGGCTTTTCAGCACTTGTGGTGTCCACTGCACCCTTGCTAGTGTGATTAGTTCAGGCTCGTTCATTCGCAGCTGTTTCCCTCTGTCAACATGCCTGCCTCTTTCAGCCTTGTGGGGCAACTGCAGTTAGTTCCACACTCAGGAAGAGGTATTCTCCCCCTCCCCGAAACCTCAAGGAAATACCAGCAGCTGCACTCCATTTAGTTCTCAAAACAGGTAGCCAGTTGTGATTGTGTTATAGCTAGTGAGAGGAATTGTATTATAGCTAGTGAGAGGAATCAGTGAATGTCTGTCAGGAAGAAATGCAAAATGGTTCTTCAGAAATAATGTGTCACAACAAAACCATGAGTTGCACTTCCTCACTTGGCCCCACTAAACAGAGTTAGAGGGTAGAGAAATGTGTCAAATGCCTGAGGGGTTGTGTGTATTTGCTTGATCTGGGGAAGTATTCGCCCGTGTGATCCTCCTTCAGCGACTCTAGAGTGGTATAGCCTCAGCAAGGCTGTTCCATGTGAGATTTCTACAAGCGTAGATCATCTATTCTTGGCTGGAGTGAAAGCAATGCATACTTCATTCTGAGCTCTTGCATGGCTACATGTTTCTCACTGGACTTAGAGGTGACCATCTGCACTGAATACAGGGTGTGTCTCTGGAAAAATCAGTATTTAGAATCTCTGGCTGCTTCCGCGTTGGTGTCCTTGAGTGCTAATGCAAACTACAACCAGAATTGTAATTGTCTTTCCACACTATTGGGGATATTTCGCTTTTCTTTTGTTTGTTCTGCTGCGTGACATAGATGCTCTGGATCAGGAAGAAGGTCCAAATAACCTGTGCAGTTATTTGAGAGGGGGGAAATCCAGTTGTTGTTGTTTTAAACAAAGAGTCATTTATTTAGTACTAAGCACTTACTCATTTGAGTGTGATTGTCCATTATTACTAACAAAATGTCAAACAACCAAGTATTTAATGTTTCCTTTGTACTGAAAGTGTTGAATCGGGGGGGAAACTCCTTGTGGTGATGAGTGGAAAGGTTTCTGTCTTCTTTTCCTTTAGTAATTTATTGTTAGAGTACTAAAACATTTTTTTTTTAATTTAAGCAGTATTTTGCTACTATTTTAATATTATATATCCAGAAAAGCATTTTAGTGCTATTTTAAATATTGATGAAAAATACTGTCTGATTTATAAAATGGTGCCCACCACAAAGGTTATCATGAATGACAAACTTGCTTGCTCAATATGTCACTGCCCGCATCAAAACCACATATCATTTTTTTAAAAAGAGGATAAGAATAGTGCTAAGGGCATCCATGTATGTGAGGCTTGCACAACCCTTTTCAAGAAGATAAAACTTTCTGGTATTAGAAAAAAAGATGAAGGAAACACGGAGAAAACAAAGAAGGGGTATAAATGGAAGATGTCATGTGGACTCATGAAATGTGAGTGAATGGGGCATGGGATTCCACCCTAAATACCTCCCTCATTTTCTGTTGCCCATTCTTAGGCAGCTGCTACCCCTACAAGTGTATGGCAACCAGAGAGGATAGTGGCACACAGGGATGAGATTTGTGTCGCAACCTGGCATTATAGGACCACACCCCAAAGCATTCACTACCCCTTAGACACTCACTGCTGTCACAGGCAGATGTACAGAAGAGACCGTCTCTTTGATGAGAATTTTTCTACTCACAGAAGGCTTAGAAATCCTACATGACTCTAGATAAGTAGCTATTGCTGTCCTGTTCCGCGTTACCAACTACTATTTCCAAAGCACTCTCTCTTTCACATGCCTCCGTTTTAAGAGCAGCCACAACCTCTTGCTGGAACCCACGATACATCTCAATGCTAAGCTGCAGAGTGCAAAACCAAGAATGTATCTGACAGTCTGTATATGTCTCTGTGTGAGAGAGAGTGAAAGGCAGAAATTGTGGCCTTCCAAAAAGTTTTGAAGGACACTTTTGTGGGGAGGATTAAAAAAATGAGGTTAGCAAAGAAAATAGAGGGATGAATTCTCCATACTCTGGAACAAAAGATGGGTTATTCAGGCCACTTTCCTGTTTCATCCAGTTTAGGACAGCATGCCTTAGGAACATAGCATTGTGGTTCAGATGATGTATATAATGTCTTATTTGTCTTATCTTTGCCTTCATGTGCTCAGTTATGCTTATGGTTAGGGGGGAGGGGGAGAGAGAGCAGGGCGTAGCATAAATCTGGATGCTGCTGATGGGATTGGTTTGGAAAGAGTTGGCAAAAGTGTCAGGCTTTGACCCACACATCAAAGGAGTGGGTTTTCATTGCAGGGTGGGGATGGGGGGGAGAGGGAGGGAAGGTGACTGTTTTACATTACTTGCAATTTTAAACCGTAAAATTTGCTTTGTTTTAAAAAAAAGTTTTAAAAGGAAAAAAAAAGATTTGAATATGCTAGAGTTAGGTCATTGTTGCTAAAATGGTCATGGCCAAAAACAAAACAAAATGTTTAAAAGGATGTAATAAAAAGAAAATTACACTAATGAAATTTGTGTTGACCTTCACTACTGTTTCCGTTTACTAGGTAAATTTCTGTGGTTTGCAGCATAGCAACTAGTTAATGGGAATTTAGAGAATAGTTTGCTGGAAACAAGCACAGTTTAACAACCTTATTTTATTTTCACTTAGCAATTATATTAAAATAGAATTCTGCCGTTCTTGCTTCATTTGTTGTAGCAAAGGTTGATAGATGGCTGGTTATATGTTGTTAAAGTAGCATGCTGACACCACCTGCTGCTGCCTCTCCCGGTGACAAACAGGCTTATTCGCAGCACAGAATCCCATGTGAAAGGTCTGGTGAACAGGGAA
This sequence comes from Podarcis muralis, assembly GCF_964188315.1. Taxonomy (NCBI): domain Eukaryota; kingdom Metazoa; phylum Chordata; class Lepidosauria; order Squamata; family Lacertidae; genus Podarcis; species Podarcis muralis. Next base: position 2,692,379 of record NC_135659.1, read on the forward strand.
AGGCAGATTAGTCCTAATCCAGAGAAGTATCCAGTAAGATTTCCATGTGCACCTGGGTTTTTATTGTACTTTTATTTCTGTAGCACAAGAACTCTCCCATGTAGCACCAGAAGCTGATTTCAAACTCTGGTGGGAGAGCAGTTGCCAGAGCAGGGCCTTTGTGTGTAAAAAACAAGAAGAGAAGCTTCGACCTCTTCTGGACTGAAAGTGAATCATGCTTGTCTGGCAACTACAAGGTCCTGTCTTTCATCTGTTTTGTGGACTGAGCAAAGAAGCTGGCCAGGCTGATGCCAGGACTAATCACTAGGTAGCAGTGGTAGAATGGTTGAGGGGGGGTGATCACAGAATCAAGGCATTGACCAGGATCCCTCAGTCGCTGGGGCACGCTGCAGCTACCTTTATCCAAAGTTAAAGTCGATTTTGCCACCACTAAAATGTTCACACTGTATGGGGCGGGGGGGGGGGGGCGGAGGGAGAGAAGTTTCCAGAATGAGAAACACAATTAAGGAAATAAGCAGCCTTCTCAAACCATGGGGATTCATTATTTATTTTGCCCTTTTCACCCAACCACAACAGAATACTTGATATTTAGCACCATTATACACGTGTATGAAGTACTGTTTGAAGCAAGGGCATAGTTCATGTTTCTTTTTCCAACTACAGCCTTGAACGATAACTTAAAACAGAGTTATAAAATGGAAACCAACAGAATTATTCAGAGGGATTTTGTCTGTCTCCCACAAGAAAGTCTGTCCCTCCTTTCACTGAGATGGTGATTCAAAACAAGAAGCTTAGGCTGCCATCCAATAGACCCAGTTACCGGGGGGTAAGTTCTATTGCATTCAGTGGGACTTTCTTATGAGTATATATAGGCTTGCACTGCTAGGCACCTTTGCCAAGCTATAGCCTAAGGCCAGGTAGGTGGTTCTCACTATATAGCCACATGAGGTTAACAAAACACTCTTGAGCTTGTTGTAGATAATCTACTAGAGACACCCCCATTTTCATTGTAAAAAAGGGAGGAGAAATGAAGCAAGAACATATTAAATCACCATTGCTGCCACAGGCTTCTACAAGCCTATATTTATTTTCTACAAGTAACTCTCAGGGCTTCCCCTGCCCCCCCCACACTCTGAGGGACTCTGGGAACTGTAGTTTGATTAGAGTATTGAGAATATGCTGTTCGATATCACTGATTTCCCAGAATTCCTGTGGTGAGGCAATGCTACTGAACCAGTTTTAGGCCTATGCAAGCTCTCAGTGGCCCAAACGTATCCCATCCTTGAGGTTAAGAAACATTAGATGCTAAGAAAGATTTTCAGAAGGAAAAGCAGCCTGCGAGATGCTAAGTGGGAGAGTGAGAGTTAAGAGTAATTCATGGTAATAAAAAGGTTTTAATGTAGCATAAGTTAATTTAGCTGGGTTTAACTTCCATCTTATTACATTAGATCAGGCTGGGAGAAAGGAAGGCTAGGATGGCGGACACGTAGTTGGGAGTTCAGATTCAGCTGCTGGCTCCGAGCTTTGAACTGCGGCCACACACTAACCCAGGGCACATACCTTCTCCTAATATATTCAGCAATAATCATGTCTCTCGGCACACCGGTTTCTTTAAATTCAGCTGCTTTGTCGTGCAGCCTGCAGGTGTCCCTCTGGCTTCCCAGGAGTGGGGCAACTAGGATAAACTTGATGTCTCCATGCTTGATGCACCAAAGTGGAGCAGCTGCAACATAAACCAGAATGATGCGCCTGCTCTTCCAGCCTGATGAACGGAACTTAAAAAAGATCTATTCAGCAGTCACATGTGGCTTTTTGAGTCCTGAGAGGCTTGGGTCTTTTGAAGCACTCAAAACCGTTTGCCTAACTCTGATGCTTTGTGTATCCAAGATCTAGCAGAGTACATGGAAGTCTTCTGTCCCAGCTTCCAAAGGCTTCAAGGTTTCTCAATGGGTGGTATGTTGTAGCAACTTGGGGGAAGACTATCCCGGATTTCCTCCAGGTTCTTGATATCATCAAGGATCTCAGTAATGCTCCATTCCAGTGTCTGAATCCGAAGTTTCTGGCGCCTGGCTGTTTCCTCCAGTTGCGCCATCAGTTCTTTCAACTGGTTGTTTCTTGTTCTGACTTTACTTAGGTTCGTTTCAAGCATGATCACACCTTGCTCATCCACAAACTCAGGTTGGTCTATACGAGGAGGTAAAATAAAAGGAGAACTCAATAGCAAAACCTTCTGAGCAAGCATCCCTCAATCTACTTGGTTGTTGAAGGAGCTGTCCCATAATCCACAAACCCAAGACTTTATAATAGTGTTGCCTAAACTTCTGATAGCCAAAGCCCACTTTTGTCTGAATTAAATTTAGAGGCAGGTTCACTCTACTTTCAAAATACTGACTTTTAGAGGCTGAAGGCAGCAGGTACCTCCTACACCTTCAGAGGACTCTGTGTGAGAAAGTGTTCAGAGTATGACCCCTGGTCGGAAGAAGGCACATCCAGAGCAATGATTCCTGGAGGGATGCAATAGACAGTTTCCTCTGAAGGGAGGTGATCGAACCAGCAGGTAGTGCAGAGATGCTGTGTAAGTTTCCAGAGAATGACCGGGAAGTAGCCAATTTAGGGATCAGAGAAGCATTCACTTAATTCCAGCTTCATTCACAAATCCCAGTTTGACACAATCAGTTACAGTAATTAAGCCTATTGTCCATTGATAAAACTGCCATTGTAATGTTATTTATTCACTTATGGATCCCGGATTCTAGAAGAAGATCATCAGCTTTATTTAATAGGTGCACATCGGGATTCAGAAGTGGTCAATAACCCTGGATTCTCTGCTACCCCTTGCTGAAAACTGACCCTAAATTAGAAGATCTTAGAAAGGCTTTCATTAAGGTAAGTTTCCAAACAATGTTCTCCATTGTATGTGGGACATTTTTAATGATACTAAGCAATCTGTGATTTTGCATTTGTGGATAGATTTTGAATTGTAGACCGTTATTTGTTTAATCAACAAAAACAGTCTTCTTGTAGTAAATAAATATGCAACCATAGACAACAAACAATGTTGTCATCAAATTGCGAGAAATTCATAACCCATACTGTCTCTCTGCAGTTGCAGCCAAGAAAATCCAATCAAAGCTTCTCCAAAAGGCTTAAATTTATTGTGATGGCAATCGCGTAGTATGAGTGGTAAAATTTATGATAGGAATTTCCCTATCAGTCACCCAAGCTATTTATAAATCTAGTCCATGAGCTACCCTGTGATGTTTAATTTGGTAATTTTATGCTCATAAAATTTCTAACAGACTGCAATTTGTGATGACTAATGTTGTTTAAAAAACTTGATACAATCTTATTTATTTAGTGACATTTGCATTCCACTCTGCTCCTCACTTGCTGGCAACAGAAATATACAAGCTAAATGATGCTAAGCAACTTCTCCAGAAGCACCTGCATTTTCCCCATAGGTAACTGGATTTCCCCTGTCCAAGCAATTTGAGAACGTTATGACTCCATCTACTACATGTGCTTGCCCCACTTTACATCCACAGCCTGGATGGGATATCTTAATTTGGCACACGTGCGCAGAGTCCGGGGCACGCACTGCCAATGTTCCCCCTGCCATGCATATTGGGTCTGCAGACATTGAGCTCTGCATACAAAGCCTTTCAAAAGGCTCTGTGTGTGATACCTGGGTGTCAGACAGGACAGGTATGCATAACTCCTCCCATGCAAATTCATACTTACCTGAGGGGACTGTATTAACTGCTATGTCACAGGTGTGTGATCAAGGGTGTGATTCTTATAACTGAAATAACCAGCAGCCTCAAAAGAGTGCAATTTATCACACAACAGTATTCAGTCCTGCAGCTTCATGAACTGGTCCTGGTGCATGTAATGTGCTAGAAATGAAAAGATCTTGGATCTGAAGTCCTAACATTGGTAACGAGTTAAAACCACAATATGCTTTGACACACTGCAAAATGCTGCACATATTGAAGAGCAGCTGGTATGTGGAAAAATATAAGGCCACAGAAATATGTTCCCACAGCAAACGTATGTTTGCCATCCCACATTTGCCAAGATAATGTGAATGTGGAGAGGGTAGAGGATCAAGAGGGATTCAGCACTCCCGTCTCCTGCTTGCCTGTTCTCCCCACATACAGCCTGACCTCTCGTTAGTGTTTCAAGACCACCACTGGGTTAGGGACTCTCTCATGATGTGTAGTTCACAGATCCCATGGTTTCATCATACAAGGGGAATAAAAAGCTATCAGTTAAATTTTATGTCTTTATTTGAACCCATAATATTTTGTCCAGTTGTGTTTTAGACTTCTTCATCCTATGTAGCGGCCTCTAGATTTCTCTCTGCAACAGAGGAGGCATCTGTGCAGGATCCAACACTACAGGGATTTTCATTGTGGGACAGTTGCATGTGGTGCCTCAATCTAGGCTGTCAGTGCCCAGCTAATCCTTAAGTACAGTGGTACCTTGGTTCTCAAACTTAATCTGTTCTGGCAAGTCCGTTCGACTCCCGAAACCATTTGAAAACCAAGGCTTCTGATTGGTTGCAGGAGTTTCCTGCACCCAAGCGGAAACAGCATTGGATGTTCGGCTTTTGAAAAAGGTCCACAAACCGGAACACTCACTTCGGGGTTTGTGGCGTTCGGGAGCCGATTTGTTTGACAACTAAGCCGTTTGAGAACCAAGGTACCACTATACTATATATTTCAATCAATCAATCTCATATGATTAAGCTATCAATAGAATAAATATTTTTAGTCAATTACCTTTCACCAATAAATTGATTATTTTTGTGTATCATCAGAACTTCAGCAGAGATACTGAAGAAAGTGTAACATAGCATATGAATGCCACCTTTATTTCTTCTTGATCCCTTCTCACTAGAACCAAAATGGCCTCCAAAAGTGAACAAGTCTGCCCTTAATGGTCTTTTTTTAAAAATAATAATTTTTATTTGATTTTACAAACCTAAAGTTATAACTATACCAAGTACATGTACACCTTTAGAGATTTATCTGAATCCCCAGACTTCCCACCATTCCCTCCATGGGCCTTATTGTTAACATTTTCAGCTGCATATTATTTCATGATCTATATTTTGAATCTCTCCATATTGTCCATAGTAATTGTTACACTGCAAGTGTTATTAAAATTCTGCTAATGTTCAAGCCTGCCCGTAATATTCAGCTGCACCAACAAACATTTGCTCTCACCTATTCTAACTGGTTCCTGCTTATTTCTTCCAACTCTAAGATTCTGTGCTGGAATAATGTTTCCAGACTTAATAGGAAATATAATTGCTGCTTACCCATCATGCGCAAAACATCTTCCAAGGCACGGAGGACTTCTTGGACTGTGCTCCCAGCATCAGTGGCGTCTGCCTGGGCACCCTGTGACGCCTGACCAACCTGAAGAAGCCGCAACAATCAAACGTATTATTAGCCGGCTTTCCTCCCTCAGCAGGTTCCTTTAAAACCCCTTTTAATAAAAAGGCAAAAAGCTGCAAACTCACTTCCTGAGCTCTGGTTGTATCCATGCCAACCTCCAACTCCTTCCTTTGTAACTCGCTCTCCACACGTCTAGCCTCATCCCGCAAAGAAATGATTCCTTTCTCCAGGACTAATACTCCATCTGCTGTCCTGTTTGCTTCCATGGCCAGCCTTCCTATCTCCTGCAAAACAAAGCCAGCCAACCGCACAATTATAAGGTCAGAGTCAGTGGCAATGCAAAGAAGACTAAGACAGGAGTTACGGGTAGGTGAAGGAAAAGCCTTGGTGGCTTGAGGTGCAGAAACAATGAGCAACTGCATTAGGTAGATGGTAAAAAACCCACAGGTATCTGTGTATACAACCAGTACTTACAGTCTGTGTACTGGGGAATGAGGGGCATGTCATGTATGATCACATTTCATTACATTCTGGTGCAGATGTAGCCATGTGGCTCCTTCCAGATGTTGGACTGTAGTACCCATCAGCTCCAGCTAGCTTGGTCAGGGATGATAGGATTGGCAGTCCAAAAACATATAGAAAGCACCACATTGGCTAACCCTGTTGTAGTCTGTGTAGTGTTTATATTTTACTTCTCTGTAAATCGTATTGAGACGTATTGAGTAGTAGTAACAATAATAATAATGCTACAGAGTATCAGAGCCAAGCTCCTGCAAACCACCTCTAGCTGGGCTACAGCTAAGGATGAAAGGTACTGTGGAGGCAAAGTCCAGAAGTCCTCTGCCAGCAACTTACTAGCTGGTCTCAGTCAAACCCCATCATACTAACCTACCTCACAGGGATGTTGTAAGAATTACTGCATAACAGTGTACATGTAGCAATTTGAATTCTCCAAGTGCTGTGGAAATGCCATATGGTGTACAGCTAGGGTTGCCATATTTCAAACAGTGAAAATCCAGACAGAAAAATTGTTGAGCTATTTTTATGGGAAATAATTTTTCGAATTTTCCCAAACATTTTTCTGATTTCCATATGGACACTGCTGCTGACTGCAGTATTCCGGATAGGTCCGGGAGACTCCGGACATGTGGCAACCCTATGCACAGCATATCTCCCTGCATTTTAGTTTACATAGTTTTGAATAACAATATGTTATCCAACCTAGCAGTTCGACAGCACGTCAAAGTGCAAGTAGATAAATAGGTACCGCTCCAGCGTTTCTATGCGCTGCTCTGGTTTGCCAGAGTCATGCTGGCCGCGTGACCCGGAAGCTGTACGCCAGCTCCCTCGGCCAATAAAGCAAGATGAGCGCCGCAACCCCAGAGTCAGTCACGACTGGACGTAATGGTCAGGGGTCCCCTTTACCTTTACCTTTTATCCAACCTGAGCTTCCAGCAAACGTTGGATACAAGTCTGAATGAACAATTCCAAACCAGGCTGCTGCCAGCCAGGTATCCTTGATCCCACCTCTATTTCCTCACTGCAGATCTCTGGAACTAACACACTTTCAGTCCCCCCCCCCATACCTGGTCGATGTCCCCAGCAATCTCCTTTGCTTCCCCAGCCATTCTCAGGGCTGCCTCTGCTTCTGTGGCTGCAGTGCCCAGGGCTGCTTCTGCGATGCTTGTCTTTTCACTGGCTCTGGTGACCATACTGCTGATGAACGGGAGCCTTTGCATGGCGTCTTCAGCTTCTTTTCGCTTGTTCCCTACTTGAAGATCGAACCCTGCAAGCAGAAAGGGTGGGAGGGAACCCAACTGAATAAGGAGCCGTGTTAGTGCAGAGAGGAGAGGTCTGAGCCAAAAGTACTGAGCTGGGTCCTGACCAGCTTCCAACAGCTTATGGTTAAAGTACCAGGCAGAGAATTAGGGAGCAAGAACAGGGCAAGGCAGAGAACATGGAGGCCTTTCAAGCAGAGGCTGGGCAGCCAACGCTCTAGCTCTGAAATTCCTGCATCAAATTTGGGATTAGACTGTGTGGCCAATGCGACCCTCTTCTTCTGTGATTTAGTGCAGGTGACCCTCTAATAGGGATGGGCAAATTTGTCAATTTTAGTTTCTTATTTTTCCAATCTTAAGCTCAGCTCTCCACATTTCCACAGCAATTTGCAAATCCTTGTGAACATTCACCAGCCTTTTAGGACAATTTCTCCTAATAAACTTTTTTTTAGTATTTTTGAAAAGCAATTTTGTATGTTACTTTCACAAATATATGCACTTGAATCGACACTTTGCTTACTCATTTTTGTACACAGTGGTTGGTTGCAGAACTGCAGTGCAAAATTCAAACAAGTGCAATTTTGGGGGAATTGCTGAGTTTCAGTCTGTGTACTGGTTTGAGAAGTAAGAATTAAGTGGCTTTTCATTAAAATGCAAACAAAGTCAAATATCTCCCTCATCCCTACCCTGGAGTTTATTCATTATATTTATACCTTGCAAAGGCCTAAGGACCTCCAGGGCAGCTTCCAAAAAAAAAGAAAAGAAAAAAAAGACCCAAACAAAAGCCATGAAGCCTCTGAAAAAATCTGCAATTAAATCTAAAATTAAAATCCAACTTCAACATTTAAGGGCAGCAAGCTGCAGCAGATTAAAAGCTTCCTTAAATCTATTAACAATCAACAATCAGCTTCACCTTTCTTACTGAAATAAAACAGCTTTTCGTGGGGGAAATTCAATGTTGCACTACGATGATTTTTCTGTCAATGCTTGCCATATGGAACAATTTCCCCTCTCCTCCCCCACCCTCCACTGTTCTGGGGGTTCTCTCAACCATCCAGAGTAGATTTGGGGAAGCCACATTGTCTCAGGGAAGAAATTCCAAATCATGAATTTGAAAATGTGCAGGAACAGACAGCAAAAGAAGATCAGTGTGTCACATCTTTATATTGGAAGTCTCACCTTCATGACCTCTAACCAAGTCAGTGGCAGACTTTGGGCTTTAAAACTTCAGTGGTGACCTGTGTGGTGCCAAAATCCGGCACCCCTCTGCCTCTTACCTTCCATTGTTCGTCATTGTTGTGGTGCCCTCTTGGCTCAGTGGGCAACCTGGTCACACTCCCCTAAATCTGCTTCTGATCAAGTTCTCCTACCTATAGAACCTGGCTGCCCCTTGACTGCCTATACTTCGCTATCTGAAACTACACCAGCCTTTTCCAAAAGAACCAAACTGCCAAAATGAAGGGGGGAAAGCCATTGGATTCTCTTTGTTTACACTATTTACATGCAAAACCGTTTTGATGCAAATTTCAATTTTATTTATGTTGAACTCTGGACATGGATGCCATTGTTTCTTCTGGCCTCCTCCTCAATGAACTCGCCACTCATTACTCAGAAAACCCGCCACCACAACACACCTGCAAATGGTCTAGACGCAGCAGTTGTTAAGCAACTCACCCTTGAGATTCTTCAAGATGCTGTCCACTTCATCAAAGGTGGCATTGCCAGCACTCAGTGCCTGCTGAGCTTTACTCTTGGCAAGGTTGGCACGAGACAGCAGTTGGACAGACACCTGCAACAAGCAAACAAAATAAATAGCATGAAAATACAGCCCCACTCCCAGGTCTATAAAAATGCCCTCTATTCAAGGACACTAATTAAAAACTAGTTTGTTTCTACTCCTTAAGTGAAATAGACATGCCGTAAAAACATGCCCATAACACTTGCCTAGAAACCCATAAATGGCTAGGAATGGATTAAAGATTTCAGGGATCCCAGAGCCCTTTACCCAATAATGGTCTCCCTGATTGCTAATATGGATGTACTTTACCAGTCTGTCGTTCTGTCCTTTTTGCAAGAGCTCTTTGATCTCTTCCTCCCAACGCTCCGAGTTGCCTTGGAGCTGCTTGTATTCTGCAATGTACATTCCCGCTAAGCCAGTTAAGGAATCTGCTTTCTTCCGGAGCTGACCGGCTTCCTCCTGAGAAAAGCATCACTTGGTTCAGAGCCCTTCACAGCTCTCACAAAAAGCAGCCTCTCTCCACCTCTAGCAAGACCACTCATATCTAAGAAGTGCAAACAACTGTTGACAAAATAAGGGATGGGGAACCGGTGGCCCTTCCAGTGTTGTTGGCACTACAGCTGCCATCATCCCTGATCACTGGCCACACAGCCTGGGGCTGATGGGAGTTGGAGTCCAACATCTGAAGGGTCACATGTTGTTGAGAGAGAGAGCGCACACACACGCACGCATGCGCACACACACATACACACACACACACCCCTCACCTGAAAGAAGCTTGTGTCGACCTTTGGTAGGCGAGCCAGAGAGTCAAGCACCATCTGACTACTCTGGTAGACCCTGTCAGCATCAGACACAGCTTTGCCAGCATCAGCCTCCAGTTTGCTTGAGAGCAACTTTACCTCATCATATCTGAAATGGGAAGATAACTTTTGAGCCTAGGCGTGTGAAACTCCTTTTTTCCAAGGGGTATACCACATCACCAAGTTAATGTATGAATTCAGCCCAAGAAAGGGAAGTGGTTCTGCTTCTGGGCTCTCCTATCTACCATGATTATTTGTGGCCAAGACATCCAAGCATGTTGTGATTCTCATAAACCGGGACAGGCAATGACTGATTAACGTGTATCCAAAAGAGCCGTGAACATGCATGCGCCGAACCCAGAAGTGACCCCAAAATGTCACTCAATGCGTCACAAAAAGGACAGAATGGGGGCAGGGTGGAAGGGGGGTGGGGTGCATTTATCTGCTCCCCTGACGCACATGGGGATCAGGAGCCAGTCATTGACTGTCTTCTAATTCTGAGAGCCCCACTAAGCCAGAGGGGAACCTCCATGATCTCTTTTGCTGTTCGAAGGAGAGACTCTTGTGCAGGCAATGCAAGGTGAGTCCATTGTGAAATACTACTTGAGACTTTTCTGCATCTGATAGTTTATTCTTCATCATAATTCAGCACAAATCACTTGGTTCAAATCTCAAGTCAGTCATGAATTCACAAAGTGGCCTCAAATGTCTCAGCTCCTTGCAAAGTTGTTGTAAAGAATTATCGAAAAATATGTCTGTGAGGAGCTTTGAATATTAAAAACACACTATATAAATAGCAAGTGTTACTATAATTATATATTATTATGAAAAGTATAGTAAATGAAATAATATGTTATTATAATAAAAATAAGGGACATGTTTTAACATCACTCTTAAACACCCGGTTTTCTGTGACATGAACTATTCAGTTGACTTGATCAGATCTAGTTTGTTAGTTTTTGCCAACTCTGAAAATTTCCATCACATTTTCTTGGAGTTTTTTTTCCTGGGAAAGGAGGGTTCTAATACCCTGCTATATTCAACTTAACAGCATATAAAAGGTTGATAACAAACACAGTACCCTTAGTTCATTCAAAATAACCAGTAATATGTCCCATGGGAGCTCATAATCATGCCTCATGGTCATATTCTTTCTATAAAAGCCTGTCCATAACATTCCATCACATTTCAGCATCTGTAAGAAGCAGAACTCTGGACAGGACACGGCATATATGGAAAGAGCAAACCTGAGTCCCAATTAAAGCTGGGCTCCCCAGAAGCTTCACCATTATAGTTTCACCAACCACACTACAGAACTTTCTCCCATAAAAGTCAATCACTGCCATTTACTCTGACAGAGACAAAGGCCAATGCTGAGCCTGGGAATCAGTTATGATGAAGGGAAAACCTGCTCTCACCCGGCCACCTTTCAGCAGATCCAGGTTTGTGGGGGCAAGGAGGGGCTTGGGCAAGCTGCCCCCAAAAGCACCCCCTCATCTGTTGCCACCCCTGCCCATTCACCTGCCCTCTCTATCCTGGTTCCTGCCCCTCACACTTGTCACTCTTTTCTCACTCAGAGGAGGTGAACAGGAAGTGAAAGCAACCTATGAATGTTTTCATAAATTACATGGAAAAAATAGGCTCCCAGGGCGTTGCTTGGCTTGTTGTTGTTTAGTCGTTTAGCCATGTCCGCCTCTTCGTGACCCCCTGGACCAGAGCACGCCAGGCACTCCTGTCTTCCACTGCCTCCCGCAGTTTGGTCAGGCTCATGTTTGTAGCTTCGAGAACACTATCCAACCATCTCATCCTCTGTCGTCCCCTTCTCCTAGTGCCCTCCATCTTTCCCAACATCAGGGTCTTTTCCAGGGAGTCTTCTCTTCTCATGAGGTGGCCAAAGTATTGGAGCCTCAACTTCACGATCTGTCCTTCCAGTGAGCACTCAGGTCTGATTTCCTTCAGAATGGATGTGTTTGATCTTCTTGCAGTCCATGGGACTCTCAAGAGTCTCCTCCAGCACCATAATTCAAAAGCATCAATTCTTCGGCCATCAGCCTTCTTTATGGTCCAGCTCTCACTTCCATACATCACTACTGGGAAAACCATGGCTTTAACTATACGGACCTTTGTTGGTAAGGTGATGTCTCTACTTTTTAAGATGTTGTCTAGATTTGCCATCGCCTTTCTCCCAAGGAGCAGGCGTCTTTTAATTTCGTGACTGCTGTCACCATCTGCAGTGATCATGGAGCCCAAGAAAATAAAATCTCTCACTGCCTCCATTTCTTCCCCTTCTATTTGCCAGGAGGTGATGGGACCAGTGGCCATGATCTTCGTTTTTTTGATGTTGAGCTTCAGACCATATTTTGCGCTCTCCTCTTTCACCCTCATTAAAAGGTTCTTTAATTCCTCCTCACTTTCTGCCATCAAGGTTGTGTCATCTGCATATCTGAGATTGTTGATATTTCTTCCGGCGATCTTAATTCCGGCTTGGGATTCATCCAGCCCAGCCTTTCGCATGATGAATTCTGCATATAAGTTAAATAAGCAGGGGGACAATATACAGCCTTGTCGTACTCCTTTTCCAATTTTGAACCAATCAGTTGTTCCATATCCAGTTCTAACTGTAGCTTCTTGTCCCACATAGAGATTTCTCAGGAGACAGATGAGGTGATCAGGCACTCCCATTTCTTTAAGAACTTGCCATAGTTTGCTGTGGTCGACACAGTCAAAGGCTTTTGCATAGTCAATGAAGCAGAAGTAGATGTCTTTCTGGAACTCTCTAGCTTTCTCCATAATCCAGCGCATGTTTGCAATTTGGTCTCTGCTTCCTCTGCCTCTTCTAAATCCAGCTTGCACTTCTGGGAGTTCTCGGTCCACATACTGCTTAAGCCTGCCTTGTAGAATTTTAAGTATAACCTTGCTAGCGTGTGAAATGAGTGCAATTGTGCGGTAGTTGGAGCATTCTTTGGCACTTCCCTTCTTTGGGATTGGGATGTAGACTGATCTTCTCCAATCCTCTGGCCACTGCTGCGTTTTCCAAATTTGCTGGCATATTGAGTGTAGCACCTTAACAGCATCATCTTTTAAAATTTTAAATAATTCAGCTGGAATATCATCACTTCCACTGGCCTTGTTATTAGCAATGCTTTCTAAGGCCCATTTGACTTCACTTTCCAGGATGTCTGGCTCAAGGTCAGCAACCATACTACCTGGGGTGTACGAGACATCAATTTCTTTCTGGTATAGTTCCTCTGTGTATTCTTGCCACCTCTTCTTGATGTCTTCTGCTTCTGTTAGGTCCTTTCCACTTTTGTCTTTTATTATGGAAATCTTTGTACAAAATGTTCCTTTCATATCTCCAATTTTCTTGAACAGATCTCTGGTTTTTCCCATTCTATTGTTTTCCTCTATTTCTTTGCATTGCTCGTTTAAGAAGGCCCTCTTGTCTCTCCTTGCTATTTTTTGGAAATCTGCATTCAATTTCCTGTATCTTTCACTATCTCCCTCGCATTTTGCTTGCCTTCTCTCCCCCGCTATTTGTAAGGCCTCGTTGGACAGCCACTTTGCTTTCTTTCATTTCCTTTTCATTGGGATGGTTTTCGTTGCTGCCTCCTGTATAATGTTACGAGCCTCCATCCATAGTTCTTCAGGCACTCTGTCCACCAAATCTAAATCCTTAAACCTGTTCCTCACTTCCACTGTGTATTCATAAGGGATTTGACTTAGATTGTATCTTACCGGCCCAGTGGTTTTTCCTACTTTCTTCAGTTTAAGCTTGAATTTTGCTATAAGAAGCTGATGATCTGAGCCACAGTCAGCTCCAGGTCTTGTTTTTGCTGACTGTATAGAGCTTCTCCATCTTTGGCTGCAGAGAATATAATCAATCTGATTTCGATGCTGCCCATCTGGTGATGTCCATGTGTAGAGTCGTCTCTTGTGTTGTTGGAAAAGCATGTTTGTGATGACCAGCTTGTTCTCTTGACAGAACTCTATTAGCCTTTGCCCTGCTTCGTTTTGAACTCCAAGGCCAAACTTGCCAGTTGTTCCTTTTATCTCTTGCCTCCCTACTTTAGCATTCCAATCCCCTATAATGAGAAGAACATCCTTCTTTGGTGTCACTTCTATAAGGTCTTGTAAGTCTTCATAGAATTGGTCAATTTCAGTTTCTTCAGCACCAGTAGTTGGTGCATAAACTTGGATTACTGTGATGTTAAAAGGTCTGCCTTGGATTCGTATCGAGATCATTCTAAGCTTGGTTTAGTGTAGATTAAAATCCCACTGGCAATTAGAATGCTCTCCACAGACTTATTAATTGAATACAGACATCAAGAAGTAATGAATTATTAGGAACCGTTTAAGGGAGGCGGGAAGTCAAGTTACAAATCAGGGAGACGAGCCAAAGGGTGTAAAGATGTATAACTGAAAATGTTTGTTTTTTGTTTTTTGTTTTGCTTTTCTTATGTTTTTCTTTTTTTCTCTTTTCTCTAGTTTTCTTTTGAATATGCAATATGTATATGTATTTGTAATATGTAATACGTAATCAAAATAAAATATATGCATAAAAAAAGAAGTGAAAGCAACCAAGCAGAGGCAGCCAGGAGGTCTTGATGCCCTCCAGAGGGAGCCAGTTTGGAGAAGACTGCTTGGGAGTTGGACGTGGGCTCAGCAGATGTACAGTGACAGGCATCCTTCGTGCTGAACCGGCCTGATACCTGGTAGCTCAACCTCCTGATGAGAGGGCTCCCTCAGAGGGATGCAATCTGTCTCTGCGTCAGGGGTGGGAACATGTGGCCTTGCAGACCTTGCCAGGCTCCAACTCCCATCTGCAATCTTGTGGGCCTTTATATTAAGACATGCATCCTGGTAGTAAACATATTTTGCACCTTGCGATAAACATTATTGTGGTAAGCAGCTCCGAATTTGGAATTGCATTACATCTTCATCACATGCACCAAACAGGATTTGGAGCCCCTGTTAACTAACCTCTCGCTCCCTTGTCTTCCATGTTTTCTTTGTTTCGCCTATTCTTTTCACGCAAGTGCTTTTCTTAATCTACTAAGCATTTTTCCTGTTGGGATTCCCCTTTTGGATCTTAATCAAGCTGGGAATTGGGGACTTTCCAAGCTTGTCATTTAAATCCTCTTGTCTCTTATGTGTTACTGACAACAATGGTCAATTTATGGTAAGAATTGCACCCCAGTCAGAGAACAATGGACTAGGAAATGCTTAAGCCCTCATCAATACTGTCACTTAATGTCAACAGTAAGCTTCCTGTACCACTATTAATTCTCCATTAACTTTCACCCTCAATCCAGATTTTCTCATGCGCTCCTTTTTGGAGAACCATGGAGAATTAAAAGAGGTACAGGAAGCTTATTATCCACATTAAATGACCTGGGTTTTCCTTATCCCAGGAAAAGCTCCAGTCCTATTTCAAAATGCTTTTAGCAATCATGATAATAATCTCATGAAATAATGATGATGGGACATGAAATCAACCGAGAAGAGAAAGGGAACATTCCCTGCACTGAAAAAGCATTCAAAGCAGCACAGTTGGACGTACTTTTTGTGGAGCCCTGGCACAGAGTTCACCAGGATGTCTCCTCCACTTGCAGATGACTGCAGCAATCCCAGTGCCTGCTCTGAGGCTTCTGCCGCTGCCCTGGCTGCCAGCTCGATAGTATCTGCCAGCTGCATGTGCCTAGAAGGCAAAAAGAGACCACATGGGAAAGGGAGGAAAGGATTATTCACAGCCAGCACCCCACCTTGTCTCTAACCTAAATAACATGATGCAGCATTATAGTTAGCTACTTGGAGAAGTTTCTATAGCCTGCTCAATCCCAGGAGCAGGGTTCCAAGGGCTTGGATCCCAAGACCCACAAGCAGAGTTGTGTGTGTGAAATCAGCTTCCCAAATCCTCTCCACAACTGCAGCTACCTGTGTTTCCTGCTATGTAAACGGCAGGAAGCTTTGGCTTTGCCTCTTCCCTCCCCTTCTTCTCTTTCACGCTTGCAAGCTTTTGCTTCCAGTCTTAAACAAACCACCATTTCCTGGGAACCCGTGGTTTGCTTTCTTATGTCTGAAACAGGCTCATGTCCTTTGTGTGCTGTGGTCACAGAAATTGGCAGTTGCTGATTAACATATGTTAAAACAATGCCACTTCCACCAGAAATTCAAGGTCTGGCATTCGAGAGCCATCACCAATGGGAATGAACTAGCAGCTAAAAGGTACCCCTGCCCGTACGGGCCAGTCTTGACAGACTCTAGGGTTGTGCGCCCATCTCACTCTATAGGCCGGGGGCCAGCGCTGTCCGGAGACACTTCCGGGTCACGTGGCCAGCATGACAAGCTGCATCTGGCGAGCCAGCGCAGCACACGGAAACGCCGTTTACCTTCCCGCCAGTAAGCAGTCCCTATTTATCTACTTGCACCCGGGGGTGCTTTCGAACTGCTAGGTTGGCAGGCGCTGGGACCAAGCAACGGGAGCACACCCCGCCGTGGGGATTCGAACTGCCGACCTTTCGATCGGCAACCCCTAGGCGCTGAGGCTTTTACCCACAGCGCCACCCGCATCCCTGAACTGGCAGCTACAAGGACCCTAAAACTACCTTCACGGAAGACCCCTGGAAATTGGAGTAGTTTCCTTGTCTAAAGGCAAAGACAAGTTGGTAAGCATATCTGCACTTCACTGTTATAAAATTACTGCTCCTTTTTTAAAATGTTAGGTCTTGATGTTTTCAACACCAAGCCCAGTGACAGAAAGTATGTTAGGAGCAGCCTAGTGAAGATTATTAGCAACTCACCTGTTTGCCAACTTCATGGCTTCTTGTGCCAGGATTAAAAATTGGTTTGACCCTCCAGGGAGGTCTAAAGATGGAATAATCTGCATGGGGGAGAGAGAAATATCAATGTGTGCTTCCAAGAAGCAGAGGATCCTATGATTACACTATGATTACAGTATAGCCCATGGGTTCTTAGGCTTTCCAACCTCAGAGCCCACCAGAGAGCTAAAAGCCTCTCAGCTCCACCAGGCACAAAATAGTGCATCTCAAAGTGTTTTTACTCATTCTCTCTAATTTCTTCTCTCTGTCTCCAGACCCCTGGCATTGGGCAGGCCAGAGCAGCACTGGTAGGAATTTGAAAGGGGTGTGCAGCGTGTCCCACAGACATATGATACATTGCACCTCACACCCTTTGCTAGGCATTTCACTGGCAAATGATAATAATGCACAAGACAGTTTTTCAGAACGCAGATACTTGCCACGCTTCCCATCTTTGCCTTGCTCTGCTCCAAATCCAAGCGAGCTCTTGCCACAAGCTTCCTGGCATTTTCTGCCTGGCTCTGGTACCGACCACCCAAAGACTGCAACCTGTTGGCAGTCTCCGTGATCTCCTCCAGCCGGGTCCGGTAGGTGGACTCTTGAACTTTCATCTTGGACAGGCGGCTCCCCAAGGACCTGTCAGAAGCTTGGACATGAAGAAAGGATAACGTTTGACATTAGGCTGGAGAATGCAACATAAATGGGCGCATGGTTGGTGGTGGACAAACAGAGAAACAATTCATACAATCTGGGGGAGATCCCCACTGAGAAGAGGAGAGTTCATCTGAATATTCTCACTAAGTAGTCAGAAGCAGGGGAGAGAATGGACACAGACATGGAAAACTGCTTAACGTTATGACATGAATCAGGAATTGAGGGGAAAGACCAAGGCTGCGTACATATGACTGGCTTAAGACGCAGCAAAGTAGGCCGCTCCCGGCTACACTGCAACACACACGAGCCAGTCATTGTATGCATCAGTATGGCTGGATGTGTTTCCAAGCTGCTGTCTGCCTATACCACTGGGCAGAGAGGGGGCATATACAGTATGTCTTTGCAAGGCTAACATTTTTAAATTGGATCAAAGTTGGGGGTTTTGGGGGGGAGGTGATGCATCAAAATGCTGTATTTCTCAATAAACTACAGGCGGGTGTGGATTGTGACTAACATATGTACATGCCTTCACAAACAAGAAGAGGGAGGGCACTGGCTGCAGAGTCCGTGGGCGGGGGGACACAGCTCAGTGGCATAGCATGTGCTCTGAATGCAGGAGGTCTCTGGTTGAAAGCCTAGCACCACCAATTTAAAGGGCTGGGGAATACACACATTCACAAAATCATCACATTTTAGAACACTTTTACACCACTGGCAGTCCTCCTGTTTCTGCCTTCTAAAAGTATTAAGTCCCAGGAGATAGAAAAATAAGGCCTTCAATATATTGTGTGTTCAAGAGGGTTGTGTGTTAAAATTTTGCTTTTAAGAACTTTTTGTAGATACAGTGGTACCTCAGGTTACAAACACTTCGGATTACAGACTCCGCTAACCCGGAAGTAGTACCTCGGGTTAAGAACTTTGCCCCAGGATGAGAACAGAAATTGTGCGGTGGCGGCGCAGCAGCAGTGGGAGGCCCCATTAGTGGTACCTCAGGTTAAGAACGGTTTCAGGTTAAGAATGGACCACCGGAACGAATTAAGTTTGTAACCAGAGGTACCACTGTACTGATGTTTTTTTGTGTGGACATGATTGAACCAAAATTAAGCATTGTCAAATCCCATTGATTCAAATGGGGGAAAATAAACATCTATTTAAACCTCTGTGGCTGCACTCGGCCACTTTTCTTCCTCAGTTCTCTTATAATCACATCAGACCCTCCAAGTGCCCCTATTTTCCAGGGACGTCCCTGATTTAGAGAAGCCGTCCCAGTTTCCGATTTGATCCTGGAATGTCCCACTTTTCCTTAGGATGTTCCTATTTTCACTGGAGAAATGTTGGAGGGTATGGAGTTATCCCACGCCCGAGCCGACTGAAGGCAGCCCTGTATAGGGAAGTTTTTTAAATGTATAATGTTTTATTTTGCATTAGTCATTAGTTTGCACCAGGCGTCCTATTGGGAAGACCCAGTTTTCCGAGTGCATGTTCTAGAAGTTGGGCAATAGGGGCAGTACAGGATTCCTTTTGGTGTACCGACCTCCCCGCTGCACCAAGGATTCCCTGCCTGAGCTGCTTCAGGTCATGGCGGATGTTCTCCTGGAGACACCTAGCTTGGTCGTCCTAGGGGATTTTAACATCCATGCCGACACGACCTTACAAGGGGCCGTTCGGGACTTCGTGAAAAGCATGGCCTCCATGGGGCTGTCCCTGAATAAGTCTGGCCCAACCCATAGCCACGGACATGCCTTGGACCTGGTGTTTACCTCTATGGATGTTGGTGATCTGACACTAAGTAAAAGCGAAACGAAAGAAGTGCCATGGTCAGATCACTTCCTGGTGCAACTGGACTTCTCTGCGACCCATCCCCTCTGCAGGGAGGTGGGACCGATTCTGATGGTCCGCCCCCGCCACTTAATGGATCCAAATGGTTTCCAGAGAGTGGTAGGGGATGCTTTATCCCATGTTGATGGCCTTTCAGCCGATTCCCTGGTGGCCCGCTGGAATGTGGAGTTAACCAGGGCTATTGACTGTTTGGCTCCGAAGCGCCCTCTCCGATTGCATGGAGCCCGGAGAGCCCCGTGGTTTTCCACGGATCTGAGGGCAATGAAACAATCATTGAGACGGCTAGAGCGCCGGTGGCGGATAACTCACTCCGAATCTGACCGGACACAGGTTAGAGCTCAACGTCGAGCCTACCAAGTGGCGATCGCGACGGCGAAGAAGAATTTCTTCACCGCCTCTATTGCATCTGCAGAAAACAGCAGCAGGAGACTTTTCAGGTGGTTCACAATTTAGCGGAACCACCTGCGACATCGGGGCCCGGTATGGGCCACATGGTCTCCTGCAATGATTTTGCAAAGTTTTTTGCAGATAAAATCGCTCAGATTCGGGAAGAAGTAGACTCCACCGTGGGAGCAGGGCCAGGGCGGGAGAGTGCTAGAGTCCTGTCTAGTCAAGTTGTGTGGGATCAATTCCAATCTGTTACCTCCGAGGATGTGGACAGGCTGCTTGGACGAGTGAAGCCAACCACCTGTCTCCTGGATCCTTGCCCATCCTGGCTTATAAAAGCTAGCCGGGAAGTACTGGGCGATGGGCTTCGTGGGGTGGTGAATGCTTCCCTCCGTGAGGGAACCTTCCCAGACCCGCTGAAAGAGGCGGTTATTAAACCGCTTCTTAAAAAACCATCTTTAGATGCGGCCACGATGGCCAACTATCGCCCAGTCTCAAATTTTCCATTCTTGGGCAAGGTGATTGAGCGAGTGGTTGCTGAACAACTCCAGGCACGCCTGGAAGAAGCGGACCATTTGGATCCCTTCCAGTCGGGATTCAGGCCTCATCATGGGACTGAAACTGCCTTGGTCGCACTGGTTGATGATCTCCGGCGGGCTAGGGACAAAGGTGAGAGCTGTTTCCTAGTTCTGCTGGATCTCTCAGCGGCGTTTGATACCATCGACCATAACATCCTTCTGGACCGTCTTGAGGGGCTGGGAGCTGGGGGCACTGTCATACAGTGGTTCCGCTCCTTCCTCCTGGGCCGTGTTCAGAAAGTGGTGGTGGGGGATGAGTGTTCAGACCCCTGGGCTCTCACTTGTGGGGTGCCTCAGGGTTCTGTCCTCTCCCCCATGCTTTTCAACATTTACATGCAGCCACTGGGAGAGATCATCAGGAGGTTTGGGCTGGGTGTTCATCAGTATGCGGATGATACCCAGCTCTACCTCTCTTTTAAATCAGAACCAGTGAAGGCGGTGAAGGTCCTGTGTGAGTGCCTGGAAGCGGTTGGAGGATGGATGGTGGCTAACAGATTGAGGTTGAATCCTGACAAGACAGTAGTACTGTTTTTGGGGGACAGGAGGCGGGCAGGTGTGGAGGATTCCCTGGTCCTGAATGGGGTAACTGTGCCCCTGAAGGACCAGGTGCGCAGCCTGGGAGTCATTTTGGACTCACAGCTGTCCATGGAGGCACAGGTCAAATCTGTATCCAGGGCAGCTGTCTACCAACTCCACCTGGTACGCAGGCTGAGACCCTACCTGCCCGCGGACTGTCTCGCCAGAGTGGTGCATGCTCTGGTTATCTCCCGCTTGGACTACTGCAATGCGCTCTACGTGGGGCTACCTTTGAAGGTGACTCGGAAACTACAACTAATCCAGAATGCGGCAGCTAGACTGGTGACTGGGAGCGGCCGCCGAGACCATATAACACCGGTCTTGAAAGACCTACATTGGCTCCCAGTACGTTTCCGAGCACAATTCAAAGTGTTGGTGCTGACCTTTAAAGCCCTAAACGGCCTCGGTCCAGTATATCTGAAGGAGCGTCTCCTCCCCCATCGTTCTGCCCGGACACTGAGGTCCAGCTCCGAGGGCCTTCTGGCGGTTCCCTCACTGTGAGAGGCCAAGTTACAGGGAACAAGGCAGAGGGCCTTCTCG
Organism: Podarcis muralis; assembly: GCF_964188315.1. Lineage (NCBI taxonomy): Eukaryota > Metazoa > Chordata > Lepidosauria > Squamata > Lacertidae > Podarcis > Podarcis muralis. Next base: position 2,713,495 of record NC_135659.1, read on the forward strand.
GTAGTGGCGCCCGCCATGTGGAACGCCCTCCCATCAGATGTCAAAGCGATAAACATCTACCTGACATTCAGAAGACATCTGAAGGCAGCCCTGTTCAGGGAAGTTTTTAATATGTGAAATTTTAGTGTATCTTTCATCTTTGTTGGAAGCTGCCCAGAGTGGCTGGGGAAACCCAGCCAGATAGGCGGGGTACAAATAATAAATTATTATTATTATTATTATTATTATTATTATTATTATTATTATTAATGTTGGAAGCTGCCCAGACTGGGCAACCCAGTAAAATTATCATTATGGAATGGGACGTTCCTATTTTCATCAGAGAAAAGTTGGAGGATATGTCACATTCCAGAGGGATCTCGAAAGACTTCAAGTTACCTTGTAAGCTCTGGGCATCCCGCAGGACTTGCTGGAGCATCTCCTCTGCCTCTCTCATTTTCCTCTCCAGCTCTGCGTTATCTCTTGACTCTCCACCAGTAAGAACCTGAGAGACCAGCACTTCAAGGCCCTGCAGTTGCTGGAGGTACTGGTCTACCTGGAAACAAGGTAGGAGAACTCTGTGAGCGAGGAACGGAAAGACATGAATACAAGGCATGCAAAGACTTGGCTAGCAGCTCCAGAGTCTTCAAAAATATGCAGTGTGGAAGATTCAAATCAGGTGCCTAAGAAGCTTCCAGTTCTAAATAATTAATATTTTAATGTTATCAGGTTATAATAATGATAATTTAAAAGAAGTTACTACTTAGATGTCATCTTAAATATTTTTATTGCATTTGTGCTCTGCTGTTCCTCCAAAGGGTTGAAATAATCTACATGCAATTCCTAGGAGAATCCCATCCAAGACGTTTACTGGGACAGACCTGCTTGTTTGCTGGCTGGCTGGCTGGCTTATTTATATATTTATATTTATGTTTGGCCAAACTGCGGGAGGCAGTGGAAGACAGGAGTGCCTGGCATGCTCTGGTCCATGGGGTCACAAAGAGTCGGACACGACTAAACAATAACAAATTTATATTTATATTTATTGATTAAATTAATTTATATACCGCTCTATACCCAGAGGTCTCAGGGCGTTTAGCATTTGTGCTTTCAAACCATTCTCCAGGAAGAAAATAGAAGGAGCTTTATTTATTTTTCTTTTCTGATTCCTAACCTTTTTGAGATTAATTAGTTCCAGTAAAATATGACACAATTCATTGCAGATGCCCTCAATTAATCAGGCAGCAGATTACACTGTTTGCAAGGCCCCCATTTTAAAAGTTATTTTCACTACTTATGCGGTTTTATGCACACTTCCCCTAACGCATATTTTTGGTTGGAAAACTGCATTGAGAAATTCGGAGCAGTGTGAATTTCAAAGCATAGCTTTGTTTTGGTTTGCATATTGTTTTGGAATTAGATAGGCTCACATTAAAATGTGAACCAAACTAAATTTCTCCCCCATCTCCAGTGGGAGGTTTTGCATTAACAATCCTAGTTGTTCTGCACCCAAATAACAAAGCAGAGAGCAGGGTGTTGGCTAGGGACATTTCGTACACAATTGATAGCTATAGTCTTTGGTAACGAAAGTGCAAGAGGGAAAAGCCAACCTGAGTCTTCACTTGGTTGTAGCAGGCTGGGCAACGGGTAAGTTCGCAGCTCCGCCCTTCGAACCCTGGCTTGCAAATGCAGCTCCCATCACTGTGGCACCGTGATGGCTCAGAACTTGCAGAATTGCAATTGCAAGCTGCGTAGAGGAAGAAAAAGCATAAGGTCAGGAGGGGATAAACATAATGTATCTCAAAATGCATATTATCTCTCATATTTTCCAAACCCAGTTTGGTTCAAATTCTTATAAAATTATTTGGGTGTGCATTGCTGGTAACAATGATGCCCTTGAAGCTGGCATTGACTTGCATGAGATGATGATGTATACCTCGGCATTTCTCTGCTGGGTTGATGGATAAAGGATTTCCAAAGAATCCGTCCTTGCACTTGCACTCTCCTGTCAAGTGGTTGCAAATCCCAGAAGCATTTGGGTCAACACTGTTACACTGGCATGGTTGGCAGGGACGTGCCGGGCCGTTCTGACCCAAGGGGTCGCCAAAATAGCCATCGGTACAAAGCTCACAGTGAGAGCCTGAGAAGAGAAGGAAGAAGGAAGGACAAGCAAATGATGCCTTGAACAAGCAATGCACGAACTGCCTCTGAACACGATGCTGGCAGTCCTGAGCGTAGGGCGCCTACAGTCCTGCTCCACCCTTAATTTCCACAATCCATTTATGAACTGTCCACAAAAATTGTTGCAAGTACCACAAATGGCATGCGGGGGGGGGGGGGAGGTTTCTCCTGGTTTAGTTGTGCTATAATGCAAGAGTGGCCCTCCAGGCAGCAATGATGCCGTTACATTAAGCACCACATAACAACTTATAAAGTTGAATAATGCGTGGATGCTCCAGTACAAAGCTTCCTCGTATGCACTTTTCTTGTATCCATGTGATGCCACATTCAAAAATGCACCAGTCTGGAGGAGCCCTAACTCTCTGGCTTCTGACTTCTGACTTTATCCCTGGACTACAGCACCCTGGTGCAAATCCTGGTTCATCTTCAGTCTAGCTGCCTAGAGCTCAGGCCCACTGACAATGACTAAATTTGATGAGAATCAGGAGGTGGGGAATGTGGATTTCATTATGGTCCTTCTCTTTCCCTGCCTGAGTCAAGGTCTGCCTGTGTTGGTGCTGTGAGTTCACATGGCTAATGTGCCTACATGCAAAAGCATTCCTTCCACACTGAAAAACAGATGTCAGGGCAAATGTTATAATCTAGTCTTCTCCCTTCAATGCTAGTTTTATATGTGAATGGATAGTATACGGGTGCATTCCCACCCCCCTTTTGGCAAAAAACTCTTCCCTCTGTTCTCCATTATTTTTCTTCATTGCAGTGCATTTAATCATGATCCCCTACATCAGGCTTCCTCAACCTCAGCCCTCCAGATGTTTTGAGACTACAATTCCCAGCATCCCTGACCACTGGTCCTGCTAGCTAGTGATCATGGGAGGTGTAGGGCCGAGGCTGAGGAAGTCTGTCCTACATGTTCTCTGAAACGGTACAGCACAGGCATAGCGAGGTCCTGGGCCTAGAAATCCAAGTCTCCACAGAATATTGAAAAAGTGGTGGTGGGAAGTGCAATTTGAAGGAAGGAAGTGGTGGGTGGTGGGGTAAAGGAAGCTTAACGATTATCCCGCACATAGCTCTTCCTCTGCGATCCCAGCACCCAGCTGAACGCCTTTCTTCAAGCATGCAGCTGGGAATCCGGATGGGGAGGGGCTGGGTGGACAAGGGGGGTGCAGAAAAGAGTTAAATGCCCCTCTCCCACATCCCATCTTACCCCTGCAGATTTTTGCACGAGTGGTGGAGATTCAGGTTCACAAATCTGTGTCTGTCACGAACGTTTTATCGCTGGGACACACAGTGCACACAACACAGCTTTTGCTATGCTCCTGTCCTTCCTTAGGGAAAGAAAAGCTGGCCTCAGAAAGAAGAACATGCAGTCTGGTTAACCATCCGAATATGGGCATTACCTCCGGCTCCTGGAAGGCAATGACTGCAAATGACTTCCTGTGTCCCTGGCAGCACCGAACAGCCTTGGCCACCTCGGCACGGGCATGGCTGGCAGCTCTGTGGGCTCCAGGGGAAGCTGTAAAAACCAGTTGGGCAGGTGGCACTGCTTTCATCTCCAGAATAGCATTCTCCTGGATGGAGGAAGAAAGAGAAAAGGAGCAGCTGGTTAGAGTGGAGCTTTACAATATATGTTTCCCATTGCCTGAGGCTCTTTGCACACCTTGCATTAGACCCCTGAGAGTCCTGGCTTTAAGGTTTGTTTCATTTGCGTAAATAAATGTTTGAAAATATGACAGTAAAGTAAAGATTCTGTGGGGAAAGGGGGAACATTAAAGTAGAAGTTGGTGTGCAAGAGCTGTCAATTTCAGTTCCCCAAGTTCCTCATTCCTCCAACCTTAAATTCAGTTCTTTGCATTATGCCCTATAGACATTACAGCATGAGCAGGGAATATTTGTTTCCCCCTACTCTGGAAGGTAGGACTTGAACCAATGGCTTCAAGTTACAAGAAAGGAGATTCTGACTAAACATCAGGAAGAACTTTCTGGCAGTAAGAGCTGTTCAGCAGTGGAATGGTCTCCCTTGGAAGGTGGTGGCCTCTCCTTCCTTGGAGGTGTCTAAGCAGAGGCTGGATGGCCATCTGTCAGGGATGCGTTAGCCGAGTTTCCTGCATTGCAGGGGTTGGACTAGATGACCCCTGAGACCCCTCCCAACTGTACAATTCTATGATTTGTCAGTATGGGAGCTATTGAAATAAATTGGTGTGACTTAAGACTGCCAGTTTCAATGGGTCTAAGTGTGATTAACACTAGATATGACCCACTGCATCCAATCTGGGCCAGGCAGTGATAGAGAGGCAGAGACCTGTATCTCTGGGGCCCTTGTCCTGTGGCGGTGGGCCTTTAGACATTGCAGCAGCAGCAGCACGGGATGTAACCCTGGGAAAGCATTTCCCATGCTGTGTTGCTCCAGTGCCTGAAGGTTACCTCCATCCCAACAAATATCAACCCAAATCCCCTCCAGGACTATGTCTGCTGAGATTTTACCAGGAACTCTCAATGCAGAGTTGACTTCAAGACACGATGGACTGAATTTCCTTTCTGAAATCTTTAGAAGTCAACTGAGATTCTCAGGACCCAGAGGGTTTTCTCACGCACCATCCTGGTGGGGATCCTATCTATGCAACACAATCCATCACACACCTCCCCATGTGCACACGAGTTAGCAACAACATAGGCACTACGTACATCCTGAATGGCTGCATGCATATCCACATGTGCCATCCCAGCAAAACATTACTTTGTACATGAAGTGGGAGCTTCTCATGCCCATTCTTCCATCACATGAACAAGATCCCTAACTGGATCACCGTGTAAAATGGCTCTAAGTGAGCTACTTGGTTTTTATATTAAGAGACCTGCTTGTTGCCCAAACAAATAAATAAACAATCTGTCTGCCCACAATAATAGGCTCTTTGACTGTGGTTGATCCTACCAGTATCTGGGTCACAGATTCCTCCTCCCTGGCAGCTGCAGAGCACACAGTTGCTGAGAGCACCAAGTCCAGCAGGATCCTCTCTCTTGTACCCTGGGGCACATTTCTCACAGAACTGCCCCTGGTAGCCAACTGGACAGACACATTGCTCCACCCAGGATGCTGGAGTGCCAGAGGTTGGCTGTGCCGAATCCAAAAGGACATTACTGAGGTACCCTGTGCCTGAGCAAAAAGAAAAAAGGAAGAACATTATAGTGAATATCCCCAAGAACACGACATAATAAAATACCACATATCCCAGTATCTCAACTGGATCATGTCTAAATCAGAACAGAGCTGACATTTGGGAGCGGATGTGGGGCACATCGAAGCTACCATGGTACATTTGCTTTATATCAATTTATCCATCAGTGCTTCCTGAAAAGCATCCTGGGAACTGTAGTTTGCTGACGGTCTTGGAATCAGATATTCTATTGTCCCCCCTCCCTTTGCAGTGGCGGAGGAAGGGGGTGTGGAGGGTGCCATCCACCCTGGGTGTCAACACTGAGGGGGGTTGACAAAATGAGTTTAAAATAAAAAATTTAAAAATGGGCTCATGGAACTTTTTAGGAGTGAGGTGGTGGCTTAGGGGCCTGCAGGTTCCACGCTGCCTGAAATGGCAGCATGGGACTTGCCTCTGCCTACTGCCTCTCCCTCAGCCACCCTACAGCTGAGGGGGAGGCGGCGGAGAGGCTCCAAGCGCAGGAGAAGCTTGCCCCCCCCCCGCCACGTGTGGATTGCCCCACCCCCGGCTGCAGGACAGCCCCCCGCACCAGGCAGTCGAGTGGCTACCTTTTGATCCTTCACAGAAATGCAATTTACCTGAAAAGAGGAAACAACTATAAAGTAGGGTTTATAAGAGAAGACAGAAACAGTTAAGTAATAAATAATCAGAAGAAATGTATATGACCCATTCTTTAGCCCAGATTTCACTATCCTACGCCCAACTCACTGTCTCCATAAGTGGCTCTGATCCGAAGAGCTGTCAGGTTCCCCATTAACTGGCGATACTCTTTGCCGCTCAGCCTAGGGCTCCAGTTGCTGCTTGGGTGCTCATCCAACCTGAGTGCAGGAGGTGATGAAAGACACGAGAAGTTATATGAGCAGTCTCTGCACCACCATACTTGTGTACAAAATGCAACGAGGAGTGAATTTTTAGACCCATGGAAGATTACAGTACACTGCTGTTGAACTGCTGATCAAAGGGAAAGGCCAGAACTGCAAATCAGATGGAAAAACAACAACACTCTGTGACCAAGGAAGCACAGAATGTGGACAGGAGCATAAAATTCAGTTTACTCCAAGATTCAGTGAAATCAAAAGCAAATACAAAATTCAGCATTTAGCTCTTCACAAACAGTGCTTTCTTCAGTAATCCCAGAGTGCAACTTGTGTTTCCTTAATGATATTTTTTACCATCAGAACATGTTGCAACGTGAGCAACAATGGCTGGAATTCAACATCACACTCTTCCAGTCCTGTCTGCGCAAGTATTCCACTTTGCCAGAGAGAAGAATGCTGTTCTGGGGGTTCTCCTGACCACCCCTTCCGCTAATTTCAGGGGAGGCAGGGGGCACAAGGGGGAGAAGCACTGTTGTGCAAGCCAGAGTCCTTGTGCAAGGCTTCCACTGAGAGGGCTCATTAGGTGAATCCATCACAATAAAAGTGATTAAAGACAACTTAAGTTAAAAAGAAATAAAGTGGGTTTATGGACCAGGAATTGATGTAGGCAACTTCTCTGATTCAGGTAGCTTAACTGGACTTTGCTGATGTTATTTTCATGACTTGAAGGACAGCAACTAGATCCTCCTGGGTAAGCAATAGCCAAAGCCAGCAGTTTTCAAGCTTTCCATCTTCTTGGAACACTTTCTGTGCTGACAACTTGCTGCCCATCGAAGAGGATTCTGGGACATGTACAAGGTACACATTCAGTTCATGTCAGGCACTGGTTAGGAACTGAGGGCCTCAACCCTACTTTGTGTGAACTGAGAGCATGATCTAAGGATGCATGTGCAAATCTCCAGAAGTTGCACGTTGCAGATTGGTAGCGGAGGGCAAGCTACTTTTGAGGAAAACTTGTCTATCATTGCTTTGAGTTGCACTGGAGGGTTTGACATATGAGTGTTCTCTTACGTCCTAAGCATTTTACCTGAATGTATAGGTCCTGCTGGCTTTACAAGGCAACATCCTTCCATTAGGCATGAGTGGGGCAGTGATTCTTAAACCAGCTCCTTCCAATATTACATCATGCTGTGAAGGGTGACGTCCAGGTCGGTTCACACGATAATCAAAAGACAGCTCTTGGCCGTAACTCAGTTGATGGTTCCCAAGGAACCTGGCTACAAAATACACACAAAAGAAACACAAGGTCAAAGTGTGGCATTTGCAAGTAAAATGCAAATGTGACCTGTGCCACTGTTGACCTTGATTTGACAGGACTAGCCTTCGGTATAGAAGGAGAATTTCAAAGGACCCCATCAATACCTATGACCTAAATCCCATTGATATCAGCCTGCTTGAACATGAAGACTAAGAATGGAGTGCTTCAAAATTTGCTCTCAACTAAGGTCATTGTGGATGACACAAGTGAAAGGGCCTTTTCTATGGTGGCCCCACAGCTCTGGAACTCATTCTCATCTGACTACCAGAAGGCTAACACACTCCAATTCTTTCCAAAAGCTTTGAAGACCTGTTTCAGGTGGGTTTCATGTGACTGACTGCTATGAAGACTGAGATGTGTTTCCTTTAATTGTTTTGCTATGAAAAGTTTGCTTTGTATCATGGACTGCATATGGATTTTTAAAATTAATGTTGGTTTTCTAATTTGGGGGATTGTTGTAGAATTATATTGTGTTTGTATATTATGTATTGTGGATAGTGTACTGAATCTTTATTATGTGAATCACCATTCATGAATTGAACTCAGACGGGTAGCCTGTAAATATTTGAAAATAAAATGAAAAAAGAAAAAAACATGTGGCTGTCAGTGGGCTCTAATTTTATGGTTAAATGCTTGCTTATTTATTTAATTTGAATTCCACTTATCAGATAGAAATCTTTCAAAGTAGCTCATATCAACCAAAATGATTCAGTGCACACTTAGGTGCATTTTGAAGATTTATTATTTCTGTTTTGAGAAGGTCATCTTTGCTTTCCCATACTCCTTAATTGTATTCATTTTAAGGACGCTATAGGCATCTTTTTGGGTATTGTTTTCTTGTAGATATTCTCATCAAATTTGCAGATGTCACCAAACTGGGGGGCCGGGTAGCTAATGGCACAGAAGACAGAATCTGCATTCAAAATTACTTTAGCAGATTGGAGAACAGGGCCCAACCTAACAAAATGAATTTCCATAGGGACAAATGTCAGGCTCTGCACTTAGGCAGGAAGAACCAGATGCACAAATATAGGATGGGAGACACCTGGCTCACTAGCAGTACGCGTGAAAAGGATCTAGGGGTGAACCACAAGCAGCAAAAAAGTGAATGTTATTCTAGGCTGCATCAACAGAAGTATAGTGTCCTGGTTAAGGGAAGTAACAGTACTGTACCACTATTCTACCTTAGTCAGACCACACTTGGAATACTGTGTCCAGTTCTGGGCACCACAATTTAAGAAGGATGTTGACAAGCTGGAACGTGTGCAGGGGAGGGTGACCAAGATGATCAAGGATCTGGAAACATAGCTTTATGAGGAGTGCTTGAAGGAGCTGGGTATGTTTAGCTTGGAAAAGAGGAGACTGAGATATGATAGCCATATCTTAAGGGCTGTCACATGGAGAAAGGAGCATGCTTGTTTTCTACTGTTCTGGAGGGTAGGACTCGAGGGAATGGCTTCAAAGTACAAGAAAGGAGGTTCTGAATATTCGGAAACACTTACTGACAGTAAGAGCTGTTTGGCAGGGGAACAGACTCCCATGAGAGGTGGTGGACTCTCCATCCTCTCCATCTTTGGAGGTTTTTTAGCAGAGGTTGGATGGCCATCTGACAGGGATGCTCTAGCTGAGATTCCCGCATTGCAGGGGGTTGGACTAGATGACCCTTGGGTCATCTACAATTCCATGGTTCTAGACATGAGGAAAGTGACATTCCAGCCATGGATTTCAGGATTTGTGGGTGGGGGTAGGATATAATGAATGGATCTATTGCAGGGGTCAGCAACCTTTTTCAGCTGTGGGCTGGTCCACCATCGCTCAGATCATGTGGTGAGCCGGACTATATTTTGAAGGGGGAAAAAGAACCAATTCCTTTGCCCCACAAATAACCCAGAGATGCATTTTAAATAAAAGGACACATTCTACTCATGTAAAAACATGCTGATTCCTGGACCGTCTGTGGGTCAGATTGAGAAGGCGATTGGGCCACATCCGGCCCACAGGCCTTAGGTTGCCTACCTAAAACCATGCCACGTTTTCTGGAAATTCAACCTAGTCTTGTAAGCACACTTTCAACACACATTTAAAATGGGGCAGAAGGAAATTATCCAGAATTAAGAGCAATTCCTGTTCTAACTTGAGTGTTAGAATTGTCTACAAGTCAGCAAGAATCTGTACTAGGATTTCTGCATGTAAGTGGACCAACAGGTGTCAATACGTGAGACATTTGATAATACTGGCAAATAAATAGTGAAGTTCAATGGTCCTTGTGGCTGCTCCTGTTCAGCACGGGGTATGGAAACACACACCTGGAGCCATGAAATAGATGGGATCTGGCCTTCTTGCTGCCACATAAACTTCTTTATAATGTGAAGACCACTGGAGCTGCAAAGGAGACCCATTTCCTTCAGCTTGCCAACCTTCATCACCTGGAATACAAGGAAACCAACAGCTAATTAAAATGAGCTGGAAATCCAACCATACCCAACGATTCAGGAAATGTGATTGGAGGAAAGAAGCAACAAACAGCTCTTTTCATATTACATGGTCCAAAGGAAAGATATGCCATGTCTCCAAGCTCATGACAGACTAGTGATGTCATATGCGTAGGAAAGCACTGTATCACAAGAGGTCACAGGACCCATTTTTACAGTAAGTAGAATCAGGCAGTAAAGCTTTCTGGACTGTAGCAAGTACTTCAAGTTGCTGGTGAGAGTGCTGAGCACTTGAATATTGACCCATGAAAAGAAACCTCCCCCACACCTAGAAAACTAGCATGTTGGGGTGGGGGTGGAGAATCAACCTAGCCTTCTCCCCAATATGCTCATTTTCTATCTGCAATACTTTTGGGTGGGGCATTTGTGACATGCACTCTACAGCTGCAATGTGCATTCCAGAGCTGGAGAAACACAACAGTTTTCTAGAGAGATGAAGGTAGTGTGCCAGAGCCAGCATTGTCCATTATGTGCAAACACTGATTATCATCTGTGCCAACATGTTTCTATACTGCATCAGAAACCTCCACAACCTGTTTGACCAAAGATGGTCATGGGAGGACAAGAGAAAGCTGTGCACCAACCATGCTAAATAATGTTTCTGTCATTCCAGTTGCATCTCCTTAAAACTCTTCTGATCCTAGAAAAGCTATTCTAAACTTTCTGATTGTATAAACTGGAACAAAGTTAGCAATTTTGACCCAAGGCCAGTGCTAAGTATTTTTGCATTCCACACAAAGACTCAGATCCATTTGTCTTCTTCCTTTACATTATGACTTTATCACTGATTCAGCTCCTTTGCCATTTCCCAGCTACTTTGCTGGTTCAGAAAGAATATAAGTGGAACCACTTTCTTAGGCATTTTGCATAAATATCACCCAAGTCTTCCCAGATCATGTTACTGACATAATATTAAGGTAAAGGTACCCCTGCCTGTACGGGCCAGTCGTGTCCGACTCTAGGGTTGTGCGCCCATCTCACTCAAGAGGCCGGGGGCCAGCGCTGTCCGGAGACACTTCCGGGTCACGTGGCCAGCGTGACAAGCTGCATCTGGTGAGCCAGCGCAGCACACGGAAACACCGTTTACCTTCCCGCTAGTAAGCGGTCCCTATTTATCTACTTGCACTTGGGGGTGCTTTTGAACTGCTAGGTTGGCAGGCGCTGGGACCGAACAACGGGAGTGCACCCCGCCACGGGGATTCGAACTGCCGACCTTTCGATCGGCAAGCCCTAGGCGCTGAGGTTTTACCCACAGCGCCACCCGCGTCCCTGACATAATATTATGCTGCTGATTTTAAGAAATAAAGCGATTGTTTAGTCCTATTGCTTTGCTTCTCCGTTTGGCAAACCTCATCACCAGCAAACAAACTTCAGTCTGGTAATGGAGGCAGCTAATGTTTCCCTGCATCAATAGAAAATGTAAAATTGAAAGTTCAGTGCAACACCAAGTGTATTGATCATGAAAAAGAGAAAAGGCAAACCCCAGTGAAGTTTTTTACCTTGCTCGAAGGTGGAGGTGATTTTATGGGTGCTATAATTTTCTGCGCTGGAACATGCTGTTGAGTGCCCATGACAGAAGCATCGAGAACAGCCCTCTGGGTTTCCTGCATCTAGGTTGTAATAGCCCTGCTTGCAACTGTGCAAGAGATAAATTAACACACCACACAATTATTCTCTTGTGCATGCATATTCACACACAGAAAGCTGACATACTGAATTTCCAATCCGGATACCTCTGCTTTATCTGCTGTGACAGGATAGCTGCATCCTCCAGCCAATAAAAACTTGATGGCTCTGATGTCAGCCATTACTACAAATCCTGTGCTACCATTCTTGTTCAAGTGATGACTTCATGACAGAATGACTGGCACTCACCACACACACAAAGGCACTGAGGTAACTGCTCCAGAAGGTACAGAAACAGGATTCTAGCCTGTGCTATAATCTGGTGAAAATGTGGATTTGAGAGGAGATACACACTATTCATTTAAAGCACATCAAACACACAGTTAAAGTAAAAAAGGTTAAGGGCCCCTGGTTGGTTAAATCCAGTCAAAGGTGACTACGGGGTTGTGGCGCTCATCTTGCTTTCAGGCTGAGGGAGCTGGCGTTTGTCCACAGACAGTTTTCTGGGTCATGTGGCCAGTATGACTAAACCACTTCTGGTGCAACCGAACATCATGACAGAAATCAGAGCACACGGAAACGCCTTTACCTTCCCATCGCAGCGGTACCTATTTATCTACTTGCACTTTGACGTGCTTTCGAACTGCTAGGTGGGCTGGGACTGAGCAATGGGAGCTCACCCCGTCGCAGGGATTTGAACCGCCGACCTTCTGATCAGCAAGCCCAAGAGGCTCAGTGGTTTAGACCACAGCGCCACCCACACTGTTAAAGTACATTACTTCCCCAAACGCATCCGAGGAACTGTAGCTTCCCACACAGAGCTATAATTCTCAGCAACAAACTGCAGTTCAAGGGATTCTTTGTGGGGTGTCATGAGATTTAAATGTGTGCTGGATGTGCTTTTTAATGTAAGGTGTGGATCTGTGATGTGCTGAGCTCAGTGCAACTTGTGCACATGCCATTTTGGCCTCAGCATGGACTCAAACAGTGACGTGAGTCAGGGCTGCCATTAAATCATAAATAAAAGTGTTACGCTTTTTTACTTTCCATTAATTATTTGTCAGTGGCCCATTGTGGGCTACCACTATGTCAGACCCTTCAATTTTCCAGGGCTGTTTTAGAGAAGCTGTCTTAGTTTCTGATTTGATCCTGGAATGTCCTGCTTTCCCTTAGGACTTCCCTATTTTCATTGGGGAAATGTTGGAGGGTATGGAATTATCCGACCCCCGAGCTTCATAAAGGCAATCCTGTATAGGGACTTTTTTTTTAACATTTAATGTTATATATATATATTGAAAGCTGCCCAGAATGGCTTGGGCAATCCTGTAAGATGTGTGGGGTATAAATAATATTAAAATTATCATTATGGAATGGGACGTCCCTATTTTCATCAAAGAAATGTTGGAGGGTATGCTATGCTGCTATCCAGATTAGCACAGAAAATTCCAATCATCATCACTACCACAACTAATGACATAGCAGTGCCCACATTGCAAAGCCAGCCTGTTTTACTAGCCCATCATGCACTGAACTGGCTATGTAATAGGCTTAGATTGGGTTTGCTCTCCCCTCTGGTCAGCGTTTCTAGTGCCTGTGGTTTTGGTATGAGCAGGACCAAACCTACCCTCACCTGGTTTAGCTGGTCAGTCAAAGTTGTTCCTGACGCATGCTGATAGCTTCTAGAAGCCACAGGTGAGAGGTGAGTGCAGGCTGGGAATCACAGGTGGACCAAGTATCCCAGAAGGAGTGTGACGTATCCTCCAGAGGTACTACCCCTCCCTTAACACCCCATACACGCCAAAGCAACTAATACAAATGCAAAAAAAAAAAAAATGTTTGAACACAGCAAAAGGCAAGAATGAAATGGAAGGAATAATATGAATGGAATGGAGATTGGGGTTAAGTGGGCAGAAGAGGCAGGAGGATGGGGAAGTGCAAGGATGAAGGCTGAAAGTTGTATAGCTGTGCATAGACTGAAAGCCCCCTTCCTGGCTTCTGAAGCTCTGTTCTGGCCAACCAGACACCACAGACCTACATTTCCAAATATAACAGAAGACACATTGCTTTCTCAGCGGAAACTGAAGTTCTCAGTATCCAAAACACTGGCACTAGATTCCACATTCCATGCTTGCACGCTGAACTCAATCCACATAGCCTCCATTTCTGAGTCAGAGAGAAAGCTACATTTCTGTTGGGTTTGTATGCTAAGTGGAAGAGCAACTTGAGCTACCAAGTGGATTCCTTGATCATGACAACTCTGAGCACCATGAAAACATTTAGCCACGCAATCTTTGTGCACGCACCTGCTACATCGCACTCCTTCAACAGCTGCCTTGCAGATGCAACGTCCTGAAACACACTGGCCCGTGCTGCCAGCTGGATCACAATCACAATTCCTGAGAAAAATCAAAGGACCATTTTCAAATGAAGCTCCACACTCCTCATTGGAACACATTAGCCAGCAACAAACACACCTGACAGCACTTACTGTATTTGCCCAGCAGCTCTGCAGCCAGATTCTGAGAAGGAATGGAAATTGTGCTGGCATCGGTCACATTTATCACCTGTCACACCAGGTTTGCAGTGGCACCGTCCCTGGTTATCACACTGTACACTGAAAGAACCTGTGAAGAAGGAGTAGTAGAGACAGCAATGGGCTCAATATTTATGATTCTCTCATCAGGTTTATAGCTATTCCAAGGAAACTCAAGGAGAGTTGCTGCAGTAGTCATTCAGTTCCATTGTGCAAAGTTCCTCTCCTGCTTGGTTTGTCATAACTGGCACATTGCTGAACTACTCCGGCACACTTCGTCTAAAAAGTTGCTTTGGCATGTACAAATATGATGCTCTTCTGCAGTATGAGATAGGATGAAAACTGGTTTTGTGGAATATTGCCAGAAAAGTGGCAATGGTTCAGGTTTGAATTGGTAGACTCTATTGCTTGGAGGTTCTTCAAGAGAAGCAGTTTGTTCCTCTGCCCCCAAAATACCTACCCAATCTATAAATTTGTAAATAAACTGATTATTACAAAGGCAAAGCAAGGGCCAAACTAGAAATGATGCTAAACTTGTAATCACATCAGTTTTTACAACAAAATTAATAAATTTTTGTTGGGACTGGTATGTGGGGAGGAGATGGATAACACTTTCCTCCTTTGCTTCTGATGAAAATCACTCCCTGCAACTCACTCTCTCTCTTTTTGTCACGCAAGCGTGAGCACACACACACACACACACACACACACACGCACCATGAGCCCCTGGAGGGAAGTATCCACTGGTGCCAATGAAGGCTTCCTTCCCAGAGGTATTAGCAGGACCAAAGACGAGACCATTTTTGTCAGGACCACAGCAGGAGAGGAAAGGACTAAATGTCCCTGCATGCTGTGGTCTTGATAAAAATCAACTGACATGCCTGCAAGTGGCATGATCAGCATCACAATTACTTTGGCCCTAAGTCTCCATTGCTTTCTTCCAGAAGGGAAAAGGACCTAGCAAAGCTGTCCTAAAGTTCATACAGCTCAAATAAGGGGAAGCATAAAGCAGCAATCTTCCATTTGCACAGACAAAACCTGTTAAGTATAATTGTTTAATTGTACGTTGAAATGTCAAATAACTCTGTATATGTCTGGATGTGTACTGCTAAAAGCTCAATTCCTCTGAGCTAAACATTGGAGTGCAGAGAGCCTAATAGCCAATGGTTTAAGTAGGGCTGTATCTCCGCTGGCTCTGTCAGGAGGTATTTAACTTAGATCACATGAGAAATAATTGTATTACAGGTCTCCATTTTGGGTGTATTACTAGCTCTTTGTTCTAAAGCAGCTGAGGAGAAAGGGTGTGCTAATGATTCCCTCTAGGAAAACAGCTAGGCTGGAATGGAGGAGAGGCAGAGCTTTGTTCTTTAGATAGAAGAAATTCATATTTCTAAGATATGCTAAACCTGTGCTGGGATCAGCACATTATATTATGCAAATATCTAGATGTAACACTTTAGCAGATGTACATCACTGGCACCATTTTTGCCTCACAGCTGACCAAAGATATCCAGTGCTATTTCTGCTCCACAGCAACAATCAATGCACAAAGTGACTACATAGTAAACTTTGCCAAAAGGGATACTGATGCTGCCTATTTTTCCTTCTGGCCCAAATAACCAAGAAAATTCAAGCTGCGTAGGCCCTGCACGCATCACCGGCTTAGAACACAGCTAGGTTGTTTTGTTTTGCTTCACATTCAGATTGAAGCTGGTTTGGGGGGGAAACACATCAGAACGTGGTATCTAATTAAAAACAGCAATAGGATAGAAGTGCATTGTGGTTAGCATTATAAACCTCACTGAGGCCTTGAGGCCTACCTCCGGGTCCCCATTCCTCAATAACAAAAAGAAGTTTTTGGAGTCCTACAGACCTGGCATGCTTCCAAACAGGTAATGTATTGAGCATTCATCTTCACTTATTTGCAGGGTGGTTAGATGATGTTATGGCAAAGCAAGTGCCACTCCACATTTCCCAGTGGATTCCACCTTCACTTTCCTTATTGCAGAAAGTCCAATCTTTCAGGCAAGCACTTTGTTGCACAAGACTTCTCAGCCAACTATGATTGTGCAAGCTGGATTTCCCACCTGAAAATAGTAACAGTCTGGAAGTGCCCCTTGGTTGTGTTCAGGAGAACAGCTGCTTTTGGCTTCTCCTCTCCCTGATCTCATTCAGAGGAACCCAACTCAGGGTATGCACTGGAACCCCAATTCTCCACGTAGTGAGTGGCTTTAAGGGTGCCAGAACATTTGTGACAACTGGCTTATTTTGCCAATATATTTGGGTTGAGTGTAGACAGAGATATGCAGCAGTAGAACCTCAACAGACACTGCAGTCCCATAAGATTGGGAGTGAGGGGCTTTCCCACCTGCCCCTCAGTCCCTGCATACCTTTGGGGTTGCAGCTGCAGGATACACAACGTCCTCGAAGTTCCTGGCGATAGAAGCCCTCCTTACACCGCTCACAATTATTTCCCTCTGTGTTTTCGGCACAGTTGAGGCACCGGTATCCATTTCCTGTTCGTCTGAGCAGCTCCATGTCGAACATGCACTGCCTGGATTTGCCATTGCAATGGCAGGCTGAAAGCAAAGAGAATAGTTAGCACCATTCAAGAACAACAACCCGTTTGGCAGTGCCAGAAATTGGCTCGCCATTTTTCCTTGACGATATACATTTAAAGGCTGCCCTGTTGGTAAGCTCAGATCCAAACTACGCAAGCAGCAGTGACTAGTCATGCAACATTAGCCTGATTCCCTCATCACAGAAAACTGGCTGGTCCATTACGTAGTTCCAATGTTGACAGGCCAGCTTCCTCAGCATGCTAGTTTTCTATATTTGGGTTTTAAAAAGCAAACCACTGCAGTGGTAGAGTTCAACAAGATGCTTTAGTTAATGTGAATGCTTTGGCTGAGATTCCTGTCTTGTAGGGGGTTGGACTAGATGGCCCTCAGGATCCCTTTCCAAGTCTATAAGAACTGCGCCCTGTGGTTATTTCAAATGGAGTAGGTTGGGCTTAAGGCACTACCATGCCTTCTCTTGGTCTTCATTTCTCTCACTCTACTCCATTGCCTTTTCAGTTTAACACCAGCAATTGAACTCCCTTTCAGCCAATATGAAACGGGAGCTAAAACAGCAAGAATATTAGTGATGGAAGGAAAGAAACAAACACAGATGAGGAATTAATATGAAACCAGGAAACTCTTGTCACTCTTACTAGTAATATCATTAATCCCACTTCACAGCATATGCATAAGCAAAACCAACAACTCCTAACTCAAGGTTAGAGTCATGAACAAGATCAGCAAAGAAGCATTGTCCAGAGAACAAATCCCTCTTCCCATCTCATCCTATACATTTTGTTTATTATCAAAATGTCTATACCATATTTTACAATAACAGCCTATCATAAAATTTAAAAATAAAAATAGCAAGTTGATGTCCAAAAGCAGTGTTGGCATTGCACCCTACAAAGGGGACTCTCTTCCAATACATAGGCTAGTCTTTAAAGTGTCTTGGCCTGGAAGCAGAAAGAGAAAGTGGCTGATGAGGAAAAACCAGAAGCAGCTGTGCCGCGAGGGGAGGGGTCCGCAGCCTCCTCTGGTACTTTGAAAAGTGCGCCAGTGGACCGAGAGGGTCATTCTCCATAGCTGTTGCAGCAGGACTACGTTTTAAAATACTGTAATCTATATGAACTAATCAATCTGGGTTAAAACAGAACATGAATTTTATATTTATACTGTATTTAAAAAGATTCTCATGCTGAAACAACAGGGAAGGTGTTCCCCCAATCCCATATCAAAGGCCTCCCTGTTTCTATGGCAAGCAACTTGTTTCCCAGTTTCTTCCATTGTCAGGACTTATCTGAGAAAGGAGAGTGAGCCCCATGAGCAACTCTGTAACAAGGAAAATATGGCTCCCCTAGGAGAGGCTCCCAGGCACTATGGATGCTCCATCTCGGAGAATTCGCGGACTTGAATGTCTCTCTCTTCCTACACTCAGGACCCTCTATAATAGCATCTGGACCCCAGGAACAAAACAGCAGCAACCCAGAGAGAAGCAACCATTAGAAAGCAAAGTGTTTAACCTGTAGCTGAAGGATTTCCTTCCCCAAGCTCTTCCCTGGGCTGGCTGTTAATGCACCAGGAAAGGCGGAGCTGCAACGCCTGCTAGAAGGCGGCAGGCAGGCCAAACTACGTTTCCCAGAGTTATTTGGGAGAAGCCATGATACATGAACAAGTATAAACCAGTACGGGTTGGCAGTGTAGCTGTGCCCTAAGGCGTCAAGGTGAATTTTGAGGAGGAGTTACAAAATAAACAAATCTACCAACATTTTATTAATGCGGTTTATTTTCAGTACTGAATTTCTGTTTTCCAAGCACAGGATTTAGATTGCTCCCCCCCCCCCCCCAATGTTTGTGTGCAGAGTACCAACAAGCCCAGAAGAAAGCAGAGGGAAATTTTCATAGCCAAGCTCTTTGTAACGAATACTAAGGAGAACCATATACTTAAGAATCACATCTCCGTCACCTACAAAGTGTGCAGAATTATTGTGGGTGTTACAGTGCGTTTGCTAGTCTCTGAAACACCAAGAGCTGCTCTCCACAGCTGCTCCTGCTAATCCTCAGCTTGGCTGCCAACACATACGGTCAGGTTCAGGCACGACACTTGCATTCCGAGCACCTGAGAGGTTCCAAGGCATCAGCCGGATCCTGGGTCTGCCAAGGCTGCCAAGCCAAGTAGAGCTGATCTCATACCCTTCAACGCTCACTCAGCAGCACCTGGAATTTAATCAGCACCCCCTGCCCCCCAGGCAGAGCCTCAGCCCATGTGCCCGTCAACAGCCTCCTTTGCTTTCCCAGGCTCCCTCAGTGCCCCATCTAGCCACGCCTGAAGTTAGCTTGTGTGGGAGCCCTCCCATCACCGCAGAAGTGGGCCTTTCCCTGCTTTCCCAGTAGCTCAGGCTCAAATAGCATGCTGCAAGGAATTCTGGGTGTGTGTTCCTCCACATTTTATTTTTAAAAAACAAATAATCTCAGCATGTCTCAAAATGACTCAGAGGACAGGAAGACGTGGTGCGGCTTCTTAAACCTTAAACCCAAGTAGGGCATTACCTTTTTAGGCATACACTGAAAACTGTGGTGTGTGACTGAGACAAGTGTCTACATTACACAGGTTACTGAGGGCCAAACTAGATGTTTCCTTAATTATGGAGCATATTCCTGGAGTGTGAGTGCTGCTGCATGCTGAGCGCGGCAAGGAGCCACAGGTGAGAGCTGAGTGCAGGCTGGAGACTATAGGTGGATAAACTACCCCAGAAAGAGCATGACATGTATCCCACCAGAGGTGATACCCCTTGTGAGAGTAGCTGATGGGTCTCAAGCCCTCAGTGAGTTAGGGACTTCCCCTGCATGCAAAGACAGGCTCCGGTGGATTGGGAGGGTGAGACCAATGGGTCTAAGCGTCAAGAAGGCGGTTTCTGCATGTGCTGTGTAGAGGGAAGTGAGGAGCAGGTGAGGCTCATCCACCTGGGAAGAAATCCATCCATCTAGGAGAAAGAAAACTCTGACCTCTGCTGCTTTGCGGGATATCTTTGGGAGAAGAAAAGGCTAAGGAGTAAACCCTACACAAATCTGGAATGGAGTCCCAAAGATGGTTAGATGGCGCCTTGTACGTCTCCTTCTGGCAACTCCTGCAGCCAAGCTGGTGTGAAATGTATTGCTCTGCTTTCCTTTGGACCGCATGGGGGGGGGGTGTCTTGTCATCTGGGTGTCCCAGGACCTCTAGACACACTGCCCAGGCTTATGCCCTGGGGAGGTCACCAGGGCTGGTAACACAGTGGTATGATTTCACCCCCAGAGGCATACTCCATTGTCTCTTGAGACAGACAGATGCCAACAGGCTATGCATATTGTTTTCTTAAATAATTACTGGCACGGGTGAGACAGTTCTTACTGGGAAGGCAGCAAATGAGAATGGGAAAACTTCTCCTCATTCTTCCACCCTGACTGGACCAGAGATTCTCTCCCTCCTTAGGAGCTTGGGGGGGGGGGGGGGAGAAGACGTTTGCAACTTAATCTCAAAGGCTACTTCTGTTAGGGAAAAGCAGTGTTTGGAGCGAGTGACTTTCAGGGGTGGACTAGTGCAGGACAGAGAAACTAGACTCCCCCTCCCCACATCAATATCTGCTGCAGCTCTTCCCCCACTTGCTGGTGGAACACAAATGCTCTCTAGGTGGTTATTTGGTGGGGGGGGGGGGGACTTTGGCTTCAAAGCTTATGCCTAAGGCAAAAGTAATGATAACTGAATCTAAACGAATACCAAGAAAGAACACTGGTCTTTGTCTTCCTTCTGTTTAAGAGAGGTGGGTATTTACAAAAGATGAAGAAATTGACAAAGTTCACAGATAGCATTCTAAACGATGGTTTGCAGTGCACTAATCACAGATTAATCTGTTCAGCATTAGTCCATTCAGACATCACACCAAGCCATAAATAAGAAAATCATGGTTTGCAATGCCAGCTCAAAACTAGCTTTCTGATTTGCCAGCCAATCACAAACCACATTTTGCAAATTTAGCTGCCAGGCTAAACCATAGCAAAGCTTGCTTTGTTAAATTTTGTGTCATATCTAAATTAACTGACTCTCATGTTGTGTCTCAGTTGCTATTTTATATAAAGACCACTTTAAACCACAGCATTTTAGTTCTCACTGAGGTGGTGGTAAATATATTGTGGGGGGAAAGAGTTGCACCAGTTCAGCCTGCAGATGCGGAGAATCCCATGACTGGATGCTTCTTTACAGTTATCTAGTACCGTCTGTTATTTTCCTATGTAGAAGGAATTCTTTTGTAAGAAAGAGCATTTAGTCCTGTGAGTCTTCACTTTTCTTCCGGAGTGGTGAAATTCAGACACAGGTTTACCCTCCCAGTGAGAGAAAGACTTGACACTCTTTGCACATTTATTTTTCCTAACTTAAAAAAGCCTAATATGGCAATGACTGCTGATTAGATTGACCAACACATATAATTAGCACAGCATAGCAATTTTCATAGCCAATAGCTCAACTTGCTTACAGATTACATCATCCAGTCTTGCCTTGATTCTGCTGCTGCTGTTGTTTTCTCACTGCTTTGTGTCTGTCCATAGCCTCTCTGGAGGCAATTACATCACGATAAGCGTGTCTGTAACTGCATGTCTTTACACAAGGTAATGTCACACTTCTTCCCAGTGCTGATACCTGTGAAGTTTCTTCACATAGCTTTTCTGAATGAGAGTCTCAGTGCTGAGATGGGCTTTCACAATAAAACTTTACATATGCCTGGGACTGGTTGGACACAGAGGAACCAGCTGGGGAACCCCAAGGGAAGGAAGGTTCAGAGCCCAGGGAGTGGTGGTGGGACAACAATGAGCAGTCACATGGAGAAGAAAGAGAAGAAAGACTGGGGGGGGGGGAGGTGTCAGAAACTGAAGGGGTAACAGGGCTTAGTGAGCAAGAAGAGTCTGTGGTGGAGGGAATTTCGGACTCAGAAGGTGGAGCAGGAGAGAAGGGAGGCCGAGAGGCAGAGATGAGTCAGGCTGGTGAAGAGACACGTGTCTCCCCCTTCTGCTGCGACAGACTCCCCTCCCCGCTGGTCTCTCAGAATGAGGTGAATATAAACTGATGGATTTGAGAGAAATTGCATAAAGGAAGAATTGGGGACCAAATTAATCCTGGAAGGGTGAGCAAGTTACAGGTGCTGGGAGGGGACAGGTCAGCAGCAATGTGTTGGAGGACAGAGCTGGATGTGACCTGCACCTCCTCAGCCCTCAGGTGCAGCAGGTGACACTGTCCTGCCTCCAGTGCTGAACTAAGACTGAAGTAAGATGCAACTGCCAGTATGCTTGGCTTCTGTATGTGGAATGAGGGAGCGCCATTTTGTTCTCGGGCCTTGCAGCCAAGCTCCAAAAGAAGGGGATCAGCTGTGCCTGCTCTGCCATTATGGGAAAAGAGCCTTCTGAAGTAAGATGTAAAGGAACTTGCCTTATCCCCCCCCCCCCCGCCTTCTTCTGGGATAATGTGGAAAGATGAATTGGGTACTACACCGTCAGCTTCCCAGATTGCTACTAAGGCACTAATCATCGGCAGGCAAGTGGGAATGCTGCCTTTTTTACCTTCCATTTTTTAATGCGGGGCAGTGTTCTGGGGTCAGTGCTTTGCCTTCTGCTCATTCAGTGAGAAGGACTGATGCATTTATAGACCTGAAGCTGTCAAAGCCATCTGTCAGACACAAGCAGGCTGTTATTTAGTGCTGCTTTCACCTCAGTGCACCTGGAACATCCGAACTTGAACCAACTGAATTTTGATGTAGTAAAACAATTGAAGGTGGTCATAAGCACCTTTGTTTGTGTTGGGTGGGCAAAAAGAAAAGGTAACTCCTGTCATTTCAAGGTTCTTTCCTAGTGCATAAATATACATAACGGGTTTAGATAATATTAAGCGTTAAGCCTCTTATTCTGTCCCCCTTTCCACTCCTTCCCATTCACACCTGTTTCCCCTGCCTCTTGGTTCAAGAGCTTGCTGCCATTATCTCCAAAATTTCTCTGATGAAAATAGGGACATGCAGCCATACAAAATGACCATTCCTTGTCATTTTTACCCCGCTCATCTGACTAGGGTGCCCCAGCCACTCTTGGCGGCTTCCAACATGTATATAAAAACATAATAAAACTATAGAGGGCTGCCTTCAGATGTCTTCTAAAGGTTGTATAGTTATCTCCTTGGCTCAGGGGTTACATAACTCCATACCCTCTGATGAAAACAGGGACATCCTACCATACCCTCCAACATTTCTCTGATGAAAATAGTGATATCCTAAGAAAAAGCAGGACATTCCAGGACCAAATCAGAAACCAGGATGGCTTCTCTAAATCCAGGACTGTCTCTGGAAAATAGGGACACGAAGGGTCTGTGTTCCCTGTCCAGACTGGTCATCTTAGACCTCCCAGTTGCAAACATTCCAACTCCAGAACACAAAAGAAGTCAGTGTTCTGTAACCGCTCAGAAAGTTCACTCTTCACTAGGTTGGATTGTGCTCCCTCCTCACGTTACCATTGCTAAATATATTAGTTTCCCCCCTAAATATTGTTTGCACTTCTGCAAACCTTGAGGTCTTCCCAAGGCTGATACTTCCCTCATTACCATGGATGGTGCCATGTGGCCTAGATAAACATCTACATTTGGGATAATAAGTTCACTACTGGCATCTATGATTCCTCATGCTCTACGAGTTCAGTGTTGGTTATAATTCCCTCTCCCCTGAGATCTATTTTTTCCTGTGGCAGCTGTGTATGGATGTGTGTGTGTAGATTTGCACATGTATGTGCCATGTATGTTAGCATCTGGCTATCTCAAGAGATAATGGAGTGTGCCTCTGGGGGTGACGTCAAACCACTGAGTTACCAGCACTGAAGTGACTTCCCCAGGATGCAAGCCGAGGTAGTGTGTCTGGAGGTCTTGGGCTGCCCAGATGACAAGACCCCCCTCTCAGCCTCACTGATGTGGTCCAGAGGAAAGCAGAGCAATATGTTTGACTCCAGGAGTTGCTGGAGGGAGGGGTACAAGGTGCCAGCCAACCATCTTAGGGACTCCACTCCAGATTTGTGGAGGGTTTACTCTAAGGTTACCAGATTTTTTTCAAATAATCCGGGGACAAAAATTTTTAAATTAAAAAAATAATAATCTTTTGTTATTTAAATTAAGAAGTAATATCTTCTCTTCTGGGTCTCCTCTGTCACGTGGCCTTCCTCTGGGCCCCGGCATGATCTCTTGGAGTGCTATCTGCCGTGGAGTAGGCTTGGTCGGGCCTGGGCTCAGCCACGTGTCCTTGCCCTCCCGGTGCTCTGCTACCTCTCTTCCTCAGTGGCGGTGGCGGCAGCAGCAGTGTGGCAAGGTCAGGGCTCCCCTCTTTTTTTCTCCTTCCTTTCTCTCTCTCTCCCTTCTCCTCTCCTTTCCTCCTTCTCCCAGTGTCGGCTCCGGAGCGCCGCTGGGCAGTCGGCCAGGTGGCCAGACACACTCGCTCCCAGCTCGATTTGGGTCATGGGGGGGGGTGTCAGCGGTTCCCCCAGTTGACATGCTGGGCATCCCCGGTTTCCCCTCGGCAGCGGCAGTCTTAGCAGTCTGGAGCCAGCCTGATAGTGCAGTTGGCTCTGGCTGGCTTCAGGAGCTGCTCGCTGCCGTGGCACCCGCCATTTTGCCTTGCTGGAAGTCCCTATATGTTTTGTCTTGTGCCGTTGAACCAATCATGCAACATTCATTCCCTACTAATAAATCTACAACACTTAAAATATAAATCCGGGGACATTCCAGGGACGTATTTTGTCCAGGGACAGATTTGTAAATCTGGGGACTGTTCCCAGGAAAGGGGACACCTGGTAACCATAGTTTACTCCTTAGCCTTTTCTTCTCCCAAAAATATCCCGCAAAGCAGCAGAGGTTGAAGGTCAGAGTTTTCTTTCTCCTAGGACCTAGGTGGATGCGCCCCATCTGCTCACTTCCCTCTACACAACACATGCAGAAACCACCTTCTTGACTGTTGGGCGCGCTATTGTCCACGCAATCCACCGGAGCCTGTCTTTGCATGCAGGGGAAGTCCCTAACTCACTGGGGGTTTGAGACCCCTTGGCTACTCTCACCTGGTTTAGCAGGCCTGTTGAAGCTATTCCCGGAGTGTTGAAAAGTGGTATACAAATAAAATGAATGAATGGAATAGAAAGTGAATGAATAGAGCGTGGCAGTCCCACACTGAAACATCTAGTGTGGAATCACCCCTTGTCTATAAACAATTGTTATATATAACAAATTATAGTTGTCTTAATTCTTGTTCTCTACGTGGCTATATATGAATGTTTAGGGATTTGTAAGACAACTCTCATCATTCTCTTCAAACTACAATTCACGGGATTCCCTAAGGGAAGGCACCATAGGAACACTGGTGTAAAACTGATATCAATGTGTGGCCAAACATATGAGTGGTACTAAATCCAAGTTAAGAACTCTGACATGTTAGCCCACAGTGAGTTTATGAAAAGTGTCAAATGCATAGAATTAATTTTGAAGAAACTGGTAGATACGCTAAGAGAATTACATCATAGAAACCATTCTGCTAACGTTAAAAAGTGAAGAATTAACACCAACACTGTTGATCAAGTGCACACAGGGACCGTATATACTTGCATGATATATATACTTTGAAAGCTGAATTTCTGTTTCTAGCTCAAGATCTAAAACAATTTAGTAAAACAATTATTTAAAAAATGACCACCCCCGCCCTCAGTTTCTTCCATTGCAACAACTGCCTTATATAGAGTAAGACCGTTGCTCTATCTAGCTCTTTTCACTCTTCAGGATTTTAGACTGGAGACATTCCCAATCATGCCTGGAGATGCTAAGGGATGAAACTCAATATCTTCTGTATGCAAAGCAGATGTTCTACTACTGAACCAAAGCCCCTCCCCATTGCCCTAGGAAGCATATAAAAAGTATTGGAATAAACATGTCTCATTTGAATGTATATTCCATCTGGAGATTGAAGTAAAACACTAAGGGCAGCATTTTCAAAAGTCCCTGAATGAATCTAAATTTACTGGGGATCAACATTCATCCACTTGTCACCTTCTTACTAAAAGACCTATAGTGGACTTATCCACTAGACTGATAGGACATTTGTCCCCATCACTGACCGATTACTGGGTGTGACCATATCTCAGCCCAGACACCCAATCAGGATACAGATAATACATGAGGAAGCTTGCAGTTGCTAGGCGACCCCAGTGTGCGCTTCACCATCTACCTCTAACTAGAAGGTTTTGGAGGAGAAACGCGGGCCAGACCTAAGGAAGGAAGCTTAGATGATGAAGATCTGGTCCCATCCTCCATTATCGCCCACATGCTGGAAACGTTACTGCCCAGTTCCCAAGACATTCCACGTGCCCATAAGGAGAAAGAGTCTTCAGCTTAGCTACTTCTCTCACACAACAAAGGGCTGCTCAGCAGCTGGCCCACGGTGCACCTGACACCAAAACAAGTGTCGGGGAGAGACAGAAGACTGCAAAATGAAGCCCACTTCCAAAAACTAAAGTGGAAAGATTTCACGCTCGTTTGCCTCACCTTCTCTTCTTTGAATGCCAACAGCTGACGGGAGGAGGAGAGTGATTGCAAGGCAGCTGACAGTCACCAGCCAGTGCTGAGGCATTCCAGGGAAGTTCGGAGGGCTGCGTTGCCCAGAAAGTGCTCAGATCCAACTCTTCCAAGCAAAAGCCTCAAGATCACGGGACAAAGCTGTGTGGTGGTGGACGTGCAGCTGCGGACAATTCCACCTGGGCCTCCATTTCTTGTTCCAGGTGCTTTTTATCACCTCCTCTGCCTGAATCACTCTAGACAGGAATAAGAGAACTTGCCTTCAGTCTGACTCACCTTGCAAATAAAAAAAAAGAAAGAGGGCCCAGCCCATGTACAGTTCAGGGAGACACTTAACAGTTTCTTCTTAGCCATTCGTAGGGGCGGATCTCTGCAGAACACAGCAGCCAAAGCCCCTGGCAGCAGGCCAAGAGGGAGTGGGGTGGGTGGCAGGAGGACAGAAAGAACAATTTAATTATTGATCTTCCGCATTAAAATCGCTTACAGGGCAAGCCCAAGGCCAGACTCACCGCAGGGCTTGTTCTGTAAACTCATTAATGTAAAACACAACTTCATTAAGTAGCTGGTTTTACCCTCAGGTAACACCACTTTTATTAAACCTGTGCCACGTTCCGGAATGAAATGGGCATGTTCCCACTCACCTTAGCCCAATTAGAATACTTGCAAAGAATTTGTTAGCATTATAATTATTACTATTACCTTAGCAACACCCAGAAAACACACCTCACCAGCTGTTATCCAATCAAAACAGCTTGAGAGGGACTCCTTTATGTCTGACATATTTTGAATCTATGATGAAAAAGAAGATGAGCTAAGACTTCACCCTGATTAAAGTATTCTGGAATGTACATGTTTAAATTCAGGTTAACTGAATTTACTATACTCACAACTCTATACCCAACACCAGCCTTATACAAACAAAGCAGCTCATATTTTGCACCAAACTCAAGCAGACAAAACAATACCGTTCAGGCGGAGTTATTTGCTTTAACTCAGTGGTCTTCACACTTCCTGCTTTCCATATAAAAAGTTATTTATCCTACTGAGCTTTGTGTGCTGCAGAGAAGTCTGGAGCTTTTCCTGTAGACCACAAGCAGTTTTTCACACAGGGCACAGCTGACTAGGAACAGTGCGCCTCACCATTAATTGTGCATAAGCTGAGGGTGCCGTGTTGAATACACCACACATTCTCCTATGGCTGTGTAGTCTTGGGGAAGACCAAGTGTGGTACAGAAGCTTATCCACTATTCTTGGTTTTCTAATAGAAGCCATCCTGGTAAGCTTCTGAGAAACTCTGTGGCCCCACTGAAGAAGTCTGAAAACCTCTACTGTTAATCAGATCAACTGACTCTCACCTGCCATTCTTCTTATCCATTCACCCATTTTAGAGAAATCAGTTAGGATCTCTTCAAAGTTTGCTTTGAGATGCACCATCCTGAGTAACTTTGATGTCCTCTGCAAACATTCAGTGACATGTGTTCAAGATCTCCTATAGCTTCTAGTTAATTACTCACACTTGGCACCACTCTCCAGGTATTTGTGAAAAAATTATGGTCCCTGCTTCCAGTAAAAGTCCTTAGGAAATCCAGAATTTAGTTTCCTCTGTTGTAAAAACTGTGCACCGTCCCTCTTAATCACTGCTTCCTGTTCTTTAATTAGTTACCCACTCAGAAGAGGAACTGTCTACTTTTCCCATGGCTGCAAAGTTTGTTTGGCAATGGACTTTGGCAATGGACATTGTCAAAGCTTTATGCCAGTTTCAGTACATCATGTCTATCAGAGCACCTCTATCCACATACATTGATAATAAATGCTTGCTAAGAGGTTGAGGAAGCAGGGCACTTTGTTGCCTTTCTGTTTGGCTCATCCTTAACAGGAACTCCTTCCTAAGCTGCTTGTTTGGTGATAAAACATTGGGGGGGGACCCACAGTCTATACATATGCATATAGGGATATGGAGTTCAGAACTTACTTAAAAGTGACATACGTACAAGGCCTTTCTTATCTCCTAGCTTACTGCCTCTGATTCCAAACTCTAATTGTAGGTAATTAAAGCTCAGGTGTTTCTCATAATCTCTTGAGCTGTCTGGCAGCTTCCTCGGCCTTAAGCTGATGATGCTGGTTCAGACAGCGTAATGTTCTGTGGTTGCTCACTGCTGGGAGGCTCAGAAAAAGCATGCGGTGAGATCATCACCATGCTTTGCTTTGATTTGTCAGGTCCTTTGCCTCCAGGTCATGGCAATACCAGGCAGTAGAGATGGGCAGCAGAAAACAGTATCACCTTTCTGGGCAAACACAAAATTAGAACAAAGGTCCCATTGACAGGTGTCTGTTGAAGAGCTAAAAATGTTCAGAACAATGTTTGATGAGGATGAAGATAACGATGGGAATAATAAGCTAGAGGAGAAACAGGCTTATGGAGGTAAAAATGGAAATGAAGCATGCACAGAGACTCCAGAACAAACTGATGAAAAGTGGCAGGACTGGATCAAGAAATAAGCAAACTGAAGGAATCAGATGGCTATGTGGAAATGGAATTGGAAATGATCTCCATTCAAGGATTTGGAGGAGAAGTAGAAGATAAGATTACAAATGATGATTTGGAGATATATCTGGATAGGGCGTTGATAGAGCTGAAAGGGAAAAAACTTTGGGATTTCAGTCCTGGCCTTTCTTTAGCTTTAGCAGACAGAAAGGATTCTGCTTACAATCTGGAACGTATCCAAAGAACGTTGCTACTAAAGCTATGGTATTTCCTCTGGTAGGGGTGCAGGTGGCACTGTGGTCTAAACCACTGAGCCTAGAGCTTGCCGATCAGAAGGTCGGCGGTTCAAATCCCGACGGGGTGAGCTCCCGTTGCTCGATCCCAGCTCCTGCCAACCTAGCAATTCAAAAGCATGCCAGTGCAAGTAGATAAATAGGTACCGCTCCGGCGGGAAGGTAAATGATGTTTCCGTGCGCTGCTCTGGTTTCTCCAGAAGCGGCATAGTCCT
This sequence comes from Podarcis muralis, assembly GCF_964188315.1. Taxonomy (NCBI): domain Eukaryota; kingdom Metazoa; phylum Chordata; class Lepidosauria; order Squamata; family Lacertidae; genus Podarcis; species Podarcis muralis. The sequence goes on from NC_135659.1 coordinate 2,742,824, forward strand.
GCTGGCCACATGACCCGGAAGCTGTACGCCGGCTCCCTCGGCCAATAAAGTGAGATGAGCGCCGCAACCCCAGAGTCATTCACGACTGGACTTAACTGTCAGGGGTCCTTTACCTTTACCTTATTTCCTCTAGAAATAGATGGGGGGAAATGAAAGTGGAAGAAATAAGGGAAGGATTTGCTGAATAATTAATTAGAAAGTGGAATACAGAAAGGGGAGGTAAGAGGAAGTCGGGAAAGTAAGTTATAAGAAAATAAGAGTTGAAATTATATTTGTTTTTTATATTTTTGTTTGTTATTTTCAGTGTACTGCTTTGTTTTGTATTTGTTGTTATAAATTTTTTTTGAAACTTTAATAAAAAATTTATAAAAAAAAGAAAGAAATGAAAGTGGAAGAGATCAGGATACCATTGTAAAAACAAGAGGAAATGGGATGCAACAGGATATGGAACTGGATATGCAGAACTGGACATGAACTTATGGATATGTAATGGAAAATCAAAATGGAATACTCCAACAGGAAGTGGAATACAGTAAGAAATGGAATCAAATAGATGGACTGGATATGAACAAATGGGATATTGGTCTAATGTGTGATCATATTGGAGACTTTAATATGGACACAGATGGAAAAATATAACTTCTAAAAGAAAAATAACCCCTACAACATTGATAAATGTAATCATAAATTGCATTAAGCCTTCAGCTCAAACACAGGCTGCACAAAATCATATGCCCCAAAGAACCCATGTGTATGCCGTCTGAAATAGATGGGCCTTCAAGATCTTTTGGGGGAAACTGGTGTGAGGTTTTGGAGGTCAGCTGACAATGAGTTCCAGAGTCGTGGGGCTACCAGAAAGACAAGTTCAGCTAATCACTGTTCCCCCCCCCCAATTTTCCACAACAACAAAAAAGCTCGACAACTTTGGCAAAAAAACCCAACAACAAACTATAATTTCATAGAATGTACATTACTTTCCTGCCCTGGAAAGCTGCAGCTAAGTGTGAGTTCTCCCAACATGACATGCAAACCACTGTGTCATCTTCTCCTATCCCCAAAATCTGCAACATTGGATGATAATATGACTCTACTTTACAAGGCCATTGTAAGGCCTACTAGGATGACATAAAGGTAAAGGTACCCCTGCCCGTATGGGCCAGTCTTGCCAGACTCTGGGGTTGTGCGCCCATCTCACTCAAGAGGCCGGGGGCCAGCGCTGTCCGGAGACACTTCCGGGTCACGTGGCCAGCATGACAAGCTGCATCTGGCGAGCCAGCGCAGCACACGGAAACGCCGTTTACCTTCCCGCTGGTAAGCGGTCCCTATTTATCTACTTGCACCCAAAGGTGCTTTCGAACTGCTAGGTTGGCAGGCGCTGGGACCGAGCAACGGGAGCGCACCCCGCCGCGGGGATTCGAACCGCCGACCATGCGATTGGCAAGCCCTAGGCGCTGAGGCTTTTACCCACAGCGCCACCCGCGTCCCAGGATGACATACATACAAGCTGATAAGTGCTTTGAATGTTTGAATGATCAAAAAGGATTCTTGCAGGATTAATGTGTTCTTCTCAAGTGGAAATACTCTCCATGTAATAACTTGTCCCTTGCCAGATGTTGGTGCCCTACAATTCTGCAACAGTCCACCAGCCAGCATGGCCAACAGTTGAAGATGAAACAAATGGCAATCCAGCACTATGTGGAGGGCCACAGCTTAGCTACTGCTGATGTAGGAAATGCCTAACAGATAAAGAAGGTGCATGGCAGTATTAAAAAGTGTAAATACTGTTGCTGTGGGACCAAAGAGGCAGTAGAAGCAGATTACAAACTGTGGCTAAAAATACTTTTGCCTGGAAGCTATCACTACCTAGTCGGTGACTACCTCTCCACTCAGATAAAGTTGTCTCAAGCACTCCTTCCCTGAAGCTTAGGTTAAAATAAAATTCCACACCCTCCAGGGCTGCGGCAGATCAGTGAAGGGCCACACCCTGCTGCTCAGTTCCGTTGAGCAAGCTAGGTGATGCATACCTGGCGAGACTGTGGCTGAGGTGTCAGCATGGCAGGGAAGTACAGTCACATCTGGCCTGTCCAGTCTGCTGCCCCTTCCTGCAGAACGGACCCCTCCTTCCTTCCCTCTCAAGATTAAAGAATTTATTTGCCCCTCTGCATACACATTCAATTTTCTTTTCTTTTACTCGGCCCTTTTAGCCTCTTTGTTGTAACTGTCAGGAAGGGAGCATCAATGGAATTCCTTGATGACATTCCTAGCATTTCCTGATTAATACGGAGAGGGATTTTGTCAACTCCTGAGCTGCCGAATGAGCTTTTAACCAAGAGTGCATTATACAGACACTATTTTCATAACACACTCCAGCAGGTCTAGACAAAGGTTTTGTGGTTGTGGGTGAGAATGAAGTTCTTTCTGGGGTGATACTGCCCCATCATCTACTCATGTAAAGCAAGCAAGATAATCATCGCTAAAATTAATTCTCCAGCAGACACAAATGTTTTCAGTAAGGCCACAGAGCTTCGTCAGTTTGATTAATCAAAGGATCACATTTTGATTATAATGATGCTGTTAACTGGGCGACAGCTTGGGAAGGGGAGCTGAAATTCTTCAACAGCTTTTTCCTCAGAAAAAAATATTTTAAGAGAAATTTTGGCTCATGTCATGTTGAATAACACTCTGTTGGAGGATGAAGGGAGCAACGGGCTAAGAGAAGGGAACTGTAAGGAAGAAATACCAACAGCATTAAACTAGACCCACAATTGCATTCATAGACGGCAAAATTGGGGAGGGTAATTTTCTAAATATTTCCCAGGGGAGGACTGAAATTCTAACAGTTTAGGAGGGGCTCAAAAAAGTGGCAATTTCTCAACACGGCTGCAACTTTGAAAAGCCCAGCTCTGCTTGGAGCCATATTGTTCAGCTGTTGTGCCCAATCCTGTCCAAGTAAGAATTTTACGGGAAGTACTCTTATTGGACTCGTTAAGTAAATTTAGCAGCCACAGAATGAGAGGACATTGCCTTTCACAAAAGTAATGGGTAGGACTAAGTGACCAACTTCTGACAAGTGGAGGGAAGAAAATAGTGGGATTTCTCAAGGATCTGTATTGCAACTTATTCATAAACCCTGTGTTAGAGGTAAGGAATGAGTTCTTTGATAATTTGGAGTTATTTAGGATGACACATTCTAAAGAAGACTGTGAACAGATCCAAAATGATCTAAGCTAAGTGAATAGCCAATGACAGATGAGATTCAGTGTTAAGAACTGCACAATGATCTGAACACTGTGGTAAAAAATTCCTATCAAATATATGCTGGTGGGGTCTGAGCTGGTTATGGTTACCCAGTATTGTTTCTTTTTAAAATTCTCACCCACTTTTTTCTTTTTTCTCAATCTTATCTTCTTATAAATGAAATTTTCTTAATAAAATATAAATGATACCCAGGAAAAAGTTTTAGAGGTCATGGTGAATCAGTCACTGAAATCTCCAGTTATTCGAGAAGTCTCTAGAATTCAAAGTGAGCATTTTAGCCGCTACAGAGGAGGATATTTTCAAAATGTGAAATTAAATCTTGAAGCCATTTAGAAATTGGTTGAAGTTCCATGCTAAAATCCTTTTTAGCTCAGGTTTCCTTTCACAGAAAGGTAGTAAGGTAAAATGAGACCTATTCAAATCCGACAGGAAAAGCAAATATATTTGGACAGCTGGTGCATGTGCTCTCTCTCTCTCTCTCTCTCTCTCTCTCTCTCTCTCTCTCACACACACACACACACACACACACTAAATACTCAAGAACCCAGCATATGAGGGGTTACAAATATTCAGTCTTTATTATAAATAAGAAATACTGTTTTATACATAAAACTGCCAAGTGTTGCATTTTTGTTGTTTTTGTTCACTGCCCCCAGACAGCAAGACCACAGATTTAAGTCTAAAACTGGAGTGAAGGCACTTTTTGAGGTGCTCACAGTTGAGAATAAAAAATAAAATGAAGGGAACTCTTCAGCAGGCGTCTCCCGTGAACAGCTGTTGCATCGTTTTGTTATGCAAAGAAATAACTTGGACCTATACAAACGTGATAATAGCTGTTAACGCAATATTCGTAAATTCTTATAAAGGCCTTTTTATTTATTTATTTAAAAATAAAAAAAATCTGTTAAAACCTGTTTAAGAGAAAAGGGGGAAAATACTAGAAAGGCAAGGAAAGGACTAGAAGCACACTACGAACTGTAATCATCCCCTTCTAGTCAAGTGCGAGAGGCCACAGCAAAAAGCCATTTCCAATTCACGGCTTTCGGTTCTGTTTGCCTGTATGCATGCAAGTCGTTTATGTAAACTGTTGCTTGGATAAAATTAAGATCTGGCTGGAACTTCTCTCTCTGGCCCTGGAGGTGCTGTAAAAACCAAGGCCAAAGGGGTTTTGCCTGCCTACCTGTATTCACAGAGACCTGCTACTGAATCTACAGCAATGGTCCAGCGCTTACTGCGGTGGAAAGCATGTGGCCGGCTGGCACCCCTTCAGTAAATGGCTCCCATGACTGAATGTTCCTTAATTTCCCTACATGCAGACAACTAGCCATGTCTGAGAGAAAGGTTTTTCTCTTGAAAAACAAAAACAAAGCTGCATGGAGAAATGGTACCAGCTCAGACCTAGGTTAAACCACCTGAGTAAGAAGTAGGCCCAAGTCACATTTCCTCTTCAAAGCCAGCAGGAAGCCTATAACCATTCATAATATCAAGACCACAAACAAAGGGCCAGTTTGGGTGATGCCTTCACCCGCCAAGCAGGAGGCCTCAGGCCTGTGGGTCTCCTTCCTGTCCGCTGAGAGAACTCTGGATCTGCCTGAATGGGTGATATTCCGGTTCTCCCATTTCTGCTCACAGTGGAGGAAGGAGGTGTGGGGCAGAGGAGGTGCTCCCCATTTCAGCCCAGAGAGTCTCCCAGGGCAAAGCATCGCCCAAAATGGCCTAAGGCATCGTGAGCTACACCCCTCTGACTCCTTTAGGTGTCAAGTGGCTTTAGGAGGGCAACTTGCCTCTCAGCTGGCAATGCAGATATGGAACACTATTAACTACCAGTACGGAGTGCAGAGGTGAGGATGGGCAGAGAAAATACCTGACCCTCGCCCACCCTGCCCCTCACTGCCAGAGGAATAATAACCTGGAGGAGAGGATGTGGGCAGTGTGGCGGTGAAGAGGAAGCAGTGAGAGAACAGGGCCACTCGGGAAGCAAGGCCAAGCATATTTACAGGGGCGAAGGCTGGAGAGGGGCAAGAGAGAGAGAGAAACAGACTTTTCCTCACACTATAATCATGATAAAAAAGACACAAAATCCCACATTCACACAAAAATATAAATTTGAAATAATTAATAGCACCAGTGTGTGTGTCAGATAATAAATTTCTTCCCCTCTACGCAAACGTACAAAGTTGCATAGTGTTTGAGGGTGGGTATATGCAGATCTCAAAGGCAGGGGGTGGAAGCATCAGACCTCTCTCTTGAGGAAACTGCAGAGGCAGATAATTTCCTCCAGTTCAGGATTAAAAGGGAGGGGGGGTGGAGAAGAGAGACAACATGGAAGGAGGTATCTTCTCCCCACAAGGAAGCATAATCAAAGTGGGAGAGGGGACATTCTGAGCGGGGCAGAAATTCATACCAAGCAACCACCAGCTCAGTTAGTAAATACTGTGAACTCTTGGAGTTATTTACCCCTAGAATTAGGCCTGACCAATTATTTTTCCTAGAAAGATGGTAAACCTACCATGGCAAAATGATATGATTCAACCTGCAGAAAGAGAACTCTGCAAACATTTGAGTTTCTACCAGAGAGGATTATTATGTTGACTTCAAATTTCACAGGCAAGTCTAGCAAAAAAAAAAGTACTCTCTGGATAGTGGATGCTTCTTTCAAAAAAGGGAAGAAAAGAAAGAGTCTGATTCAGGGGCTTCCTCCGCCCCCAAGAGACAAAGACAGAATCTGTTGATATTAAATTATCTGTCCCTGGAAGATACCTCTTGAATATTACTAGTGACTGGCTGGTGACAGGAACAATTCTGATCACAAGTAGATTCTTCCATCTTGAAGAATTTCTGCCTGTGTTCTCAGAAGTCGAAGGCAGGCCAAGGTATAGCACCATGGAGACCTAACACACCCCTCCTTCCTCATGACTCCCCGAAAGCATTTCTGAGAAACTGTTTCTCAGAATCAAGATATACATATACATATTGCACTCTAGAAAGTTTCTTTAAAATTGGCAGCTGGCTACCAAAGTGGTAGTTTAATTGGCCACTAATATATGAATTAAGTTGACTTTTTCTTCTTTTCTGATTCTGAACTGTAGCTATACTGGCCGTTACAATTTAATACTTTGGTAGCCAAACCTTTTCCTTCATAGAAACAAAAAGAACAGAGAAATTGTGAGATGGGGTACGGGAGAGAGAGACGGGGGATGAAAGAAGGAGAAGCCTGTGACTGCCCCCACTATGTATCAGTTCTCATAGCCCTTTCTGTAATTCAGCACAACAGTCCATAATATTTCACATCATTATGCAAATCAAAGGGGAGTCTTTTCTGGGAGAAGAGGAGAAAATGGAGTGTTTTGAGCAAGGAAGTGTATACATTTCATATCTTTAAACCCTTCTGAAGCCCAAAGGCTGGATATTTAATTTGCGTTCATTCAGAAACTTGCAATTTTCTCCCTTGAACTGGGAAAGAAAGAACTGATAGCTGTGTGGGAGATGAGGTGGGGGTCCTGAAGAAGGTAACCTAGGAATTAAGGCACTCCACAGCCAAAAGAACTGCTCCACCAGTCATTGAGGGAACGCCCCCCTGCCTTTAGCACATCCTTAGGGTTTTTCAATGGACGGGGTGTTGAAACAGCCAGTTGGTAAGGTCTTCTTGATGTCCTCTAAATTGCTAATGTCTTTCCTAATGGTGTTAATGTCCCTGTCATATTCACTGATGGCACTGGCTTGCTTTTCAGCTGCCTTCTCCAGATCGGAGACTTTCCGGTCCAAATCGTTGTCCCTCATCTGGTTTTTGGCAGTGTTCAAAGTATCCTCAATCTCATTCAGTTTGCTCAAGTCCACAGGTTCCACACGCCCTGTAATGGGAGCAACATACAAAATTAGATTTTTTTTAAAAAAATTAAGGCCCACTTCATTCTGATACAGAAATAATTTCCACTGGTCAAATGCAAAAGAGAAAGAGATTAAAAAAGCAAAATAATTCAAAAACCTGATCTTCCTAGCTTGCCACATCGTCTCTAAAATTCCTCAAACTACTGCATTCAAATTGTTTAAATTTGAGAGATAAGTTGTGTATCAAAATTCAGAAATGTGTAACACCGGAGCACTGAGTTCAATGTCTCTAAAAGTGCACACCCAGAAATTCACATTATGCACAAACATTTTACATTGTGAAATTTAAATGTTATTTGAACTTTATTTCCGCTGTTTGAGAAAAAGTTCTCTATACACATCCATCCTTAACTATTTCCCCTCCTCCTTTTTACAATGCCAAGATTAAACAACATAAACAACTGATTGCCCATTCCCTGCATTTGATCATTCAGCCCACCCGTTCTTTTTTACAGGCCAAGTCTATGGACTTATGAAGCAATAAACTGTACAAGAAATTACTGTTGTGAAAACAGATGCAAAATGTGGCTGAAAAAGAAGGGAGAAGCTGGGATAGTCCTTGACTGGGCAGCCAATTCAGCAAATAAAGTGTCTTGTGGACAGGTTGGCGAGTGGAGCAAACAGGGACAGAGCCACCCTAGTGCTATATGCATCCACTATGGTAATCTAGCTATCAGTGAACCCGTTAACCTGGCAAGCATGTTGATTTGCAGAGTGAAGTCTTGCATACTGCAAGGGCTCCCCAGGGGGTACTGTACAACTTTCTGTGATCTGAACACAAAAACATCTCTACCCTGTATGGAATCCCTGGCAGGGGAGGCCTGGACACCCATTGTCAGGGTTAGCTGGCAGGTTTTGCCCTCAGAACAACATGCCACTAAGAGTAAAAGAGCAATGGATGTAAAGTCAATAGACAGTGCTGGGAGTGGGAGTCAATCATTGCACATTCATAGATTTGTCCATCTAGGTTTTGTTTTAGAAAGTCAGATTGTACTGAATACAGGGAATGGACTTTCTGACAGATGCCAGACAGATACATATCTTAATATGTAAAATAAATATGTGTGCAGTTTTACATTAAGCCCCACTTGTTTATCATAATTTCAGCTTTGTCAACTCAAGTCACTGTACACTATTGTTGATAAGCATTTTATTGAAGTCCTTTGAGTAAGTCCACAAAAATTATTAGACTAGGTGCTCAGCTACACAAACTTATGTTAGCCAGGTACAGCAATGGCTTGAAAGAACAAACAAACAGGAAAGGGGCGATACCCCAAATGCCACACGATTCAGGGTGAGAAGGTCAAACTCTCTAGCACTTTACCAGCTGAAGATACCCACCCAGCTTCTCCAGGAGGTCATTGATCATGCTCAGCAAGCTGCTCACAGAGGTCTTGGCTTTCCTTGCATTGGCTTCTGCTTCCTGAGCTGCCTCCGAAGCCTAGGGAATTAAAAAATAAATTCAAATGGATATGACACCTGAATTCACATATGCATGTGTATAATTCCATATCAATTACTTGTGGCTGACCACATGAACCAGCTAATAAGACACGACCTGTGGTGTTTTATCTGCAGTGAGTAACTCTACACACCTAAGTCCCTGAGTAATGAGCATGCATGTGTCAGTTCTGTCTCGAACACTGCAGCATCATGCAATGCCATTTCTGCTGGAAGACAAGGGAGTCGCCCAGGAAGACAAAGGTGAGAGTATGGGAAAGAGAAAAGAAGGAAATGATTTTCCAAATGGCATGAGGCTTCTTTGAAGGGCAGGCAGCCATGCATGGGTTTTGTAAAGTCTCTTTTAAAAAACCCACACACAGTGGTACCCCTGGTTACAAACGCCTCAAGTTACGTTTTTTCGGGTTACAAATGTTTTAAACCCGGAAGTGAGTGTTCCGAGCTCTCGGAGGCCTCGCCACTGCCCAGAGCCAAGCCTGGACATCCGCAGGGCCTATGGAGGCTCCGCGACTGGGCTCCTGCAGCAGGAGCTCTTCGAGGCCTTCACAACCGCCTGGAGCCAGGCCCCGACATCCGCAGGATGCCCAGCAGGTTGCATCCCAGCCCCAAAGATAGGTAAGGAACACTTCCCTAACGAAGACCAAGAGCAGTGAAGCTGTTAAGAAAACAAAGGTGGGCCTGGGCCGAAAAGCCCTTGACCAGCCCTTGCCCCCCCCCCCCCACAGCCGTAACAAGATGGGTGGCACCTAGCCAGGTAAGCCCACCTACCATGGGGGGGGGGGAGTGGAAAATTTTGGGATTCTGCAAGGGATTTTGGTATTTGTTTATGTGAGTCTGCCCTGTGCCTTTGCTCCTTCATTTGGGGGACTTCTGGGGGGCTCTGCCTTCTGCCATTGTTTTGCGGATCGTGTGGAGCCCAGTTCAGCTACTGGTTGATTGTGTGACTGCAGAAATGGATAAAAACCCTCCATCCAAACAATGACTATCATCAGTGCATGTAAGAAGAAGAAATGTTATTTTTTTTCATCTACAATACTGTCTTATTTATTTTATAGTACAGTACATTGATTATTGCCTTCATTTTATGGATCAATGGTCTCGTTAGAGAGTAAAATTCGTGTTAAATTGCTGTTTTAGGGGGTATTTTTCATTGTCTGGAACGGATCAATCCACTTTTCCATTACTTTCCATGGGAAAGTGCACTTCAGGTTAAGAACGCTTCAGGTTAAGAACAGACTTCCAGAACCAATTAAGTACTTAACCGGAGGTTCCCCTGTATGTGCTGATATTGCAGATTAACTATATGCCAATCTAACTCCCCAAAATCAAAGGTTGTTTTTTTTGAAGCAGACAAAGTAACTCACCATTCCTGCCATCATCATATCTTGATCAGCACTTTCCTGTTTCGCCTTTAGCTCTCTCTCTGCTGCATCCAGCTGCTGCAACATGTCGCCCACTTCTTTGTCCAGCTCAGCAACAGTGGAGAAGGTCTTGTCAGCATCAGCTTTTGTTGAAGCAGCATTCTAGAATGGGCAGAGACCAAAACCATTTAAAAAATAAATAAAAATACCTGAACAAAGCAAGTATATATGAAAGGATGAAGAGCCTGCACAGCTGGTCCAAACATACATGCAATCTGTTCCTGAGTCCCAATCAACACCAGCACTGGGCTGTGCCTAAGGAAGTCAATGCAGACTCGTACGTGCTTCCCCTCCAGTTAATTCCTTCACTGCTCTTAAAGCCTCATCTTAAAACTTCATTTGAAGTACTAATATTGATTATATGTGTCTATATGAGGTTGCCCTGTACAGTTAGACTGATCGGTGGGTCCACACAGTCCAGTACTTGTCCCAATGTGCCAGGGTGCACCTTTCTAGTGACTCATGCAGGGATCATTCCCAGCCTTCATAACCATCTTTACCTGGAGCCACAACGGATTAATACCAGGGGTTTTCCACATGCAAATCGTGTGCTCTGCCACTGAGCTGTGTTTCTCAACAGGGTACGAAAGAACACCCTGCCATGGTATTTGGCCCTTTAATGTTATAGGAAAGCTCTCTCTGTTCTGGGCAGCATTAAGAGCAAGACAGCTGAGCAGGCTTCTTTACCAACTGCTTGTCAGTAGAGAAATATCAGCTTTTGACTTCCACTAATGCTAAAACAGCCATCGGTCTCATAGAAGACAGCTTCTTGTCTATTACATATTGCCAAGAGCTGATCTATTTATGCAGAATAATTATGTGAATGACAATGCGCTGTTGCCACTTCAGGCTGTGGACAGGAGGCATGATGTGTTTGGAAAATGGAGAAAGTAAATTCCACACACATGAAAACCAGCAAGTTGGGAACTTTTGTCCTGACATGCTAGTATTCTGTGTCCTGAGAGTTCATTTCATGAACTGTTCAGACATGTTATTCACATCTGCGGTCTGAGGACAGATAATTCAGGAAAAACTGTACCACAAAAAATACTTTTGAACAAATGAAGCTCCTCAATATGTTGCTTCAGATCAATGGTCCAGCTAGCCCAGTATTTACTAGAGATCGAACATGGAGCCTTATACAAAGGATGTACTCTACCACTGATGCACAAGACTCACCTTCTGCACAGAATTAGCAATTCTCTCAGAATCAGCAGCTTTGTTCTTTGCTTCTCTGGCATCCGCAGCAGCGTTGCCTAGTGCCAATTCCGCTTGCCGTGTCTTATTGTTGGCCTCCAGGATGGTCTGGGTAATGGCAGGAATTCTCCTTAGAGCCTCCTGAGCTGCAGTCTTGTTATCATTCACTCTCTTGTCGAAGTCTGGAGGGGGGAAATGTAAGGAAGCCCCACTGGATAACTCAGCCTTCTATTTCTAACCATGGTCAATCAGATCCCTCTGGGAAGCCCATAGGCGAGACATGAAAGCAACAGCCACCCCCCCACCCCCCGCTTGTCCCTAGGATCTGATATTCAGAGGTATATTGCTTCCAAACAGGCAAGGTCCAAATAGCAACTGTCGCTAACAGCCACTGACAGACAGACCCGCCATGAAACACTGTTTTGCATCAAAGGTCTTCGAAACCCACTGGAATGCAAGTGGGTGAGAAGAAACTGGTGTCTCTCCCGCCCCGCCCCCCCATTAAAAATACTTACAATATGTTGTTGACCCTGAGAAGCTTTCAGAGGGGCTTACAAAAAATCCTCACAAGTGATTATCTTATCCTTTTCTGTCTTGTCATGTAAACGGCTACAGTAAATTTGTCAGAAGGAAACATGTGCAAGGGCTGAAATGTATTGCACCTTGGGAATCCTGCTACAGTGGTTGGAGTTTTTGACTGAGAGCAAAGTTCAGATCTGTGCCCAGTTACGAAGCTTGCTAAGCTATTTGGCAAACCCACCAGGTTTCCATTAACATATGGCCCTCCCAGGAAGCTAACTTCTGCACTTCCTCAAAATCAGGGCGTACGCTCAGTCCTGAACATACACGTTTCACTGGGATAATACTGACGTGATTACAGCAGTACAGTCGGTAGCAAAAGGAAAAACGCGTCCTGTGGAACAATGTTCTGATTCTGGCCCACTCCCCCCCCAAGAGAGGGCTGAGTCCCTCAGGGAGGTCAGCCTGCCATTCTGCAAAATGACTCATCAGGAAGTCATGCTGCCACCTACCTTTCAAGTTGCTGAGGATGTCATTGGCCTCCTGGAGGGTGTTGCTCCCCTTCTTGGCGGCTTCTTCAGCCAGAGCCTTGGCAGCATCTGCTCGAGCCAAGAGCTGGTCAGCAGTCTGTGCAAGCACACACAAGACAGCAGTCATCTACATGCCTCTCTCTACAATGCCTTCATATAGCGTGTATCATGCACAGACTGTTTCTACTGAATTTCAATTTATTATTATTATTTAAAAAAATACTGCTTTTATTTATCTTCATGGTACAGAAGACAAATTCTGAGAAAACAATTGTAACAACAGTAAACAACAAGTAAGTTGCCCTAATAAAATTACAGATTTTTATCTTGCCATGTGTTAAAAGTTTCACTTGATTACTCTAAGAGATCACACCACATTTCCCCATGAGCGCTGGGTGGATTCCTGCCACAGTCTGAGTGTTCTTCTTCTTCTATTTGTACCCCTCCCACTCTGGGCAGCTTCAATGTTTCCCCAAAGGGGCAGGGGCAGGAGTCAAGTCCCTAGCAAAGTAGTGAAATTTTCCTACGCTTTCCCCACCTTAATTCTAGCCCCACAAGGCAGCTCAATGCTTAGGGCTTTGCAATGCTTCTGAAATACACCCAGGCCTAGATTCAGTGAGTCTTCAGTGGGAGTGAGTTCCATAGCAGAGAGGAGAGAGCCACTGACAAGGCTTCTTTCTTCAGTGGATTTCAAGGAGGATGTAATCAGACACAACGGAGGAAGTGGCCTCTAAACCAGACTGACCCTAAGAGTCTCCGATTATCGTGTGACTAAAGCAGCTTACAAGGAAGTTAAACAGTATAGGAAAGTACATTTGCACAGTCACAAGAAGAAAATCTAAAAGTTTTAAAACAGTTCATATATTTTAAGGAGAAAGATGCTAAAGAATGGGAAGGGTCCTTCATCCTCCCCAACTCTGTTTTTGACTGCTGATTCTGCTTTACTAACAGGTGTGTAGTCACACCACTATGGTCTCTTTTGGCTTGGACACTAAAACCTTCACTTGCCTTTTACAGCAAATTGTTTCTCCCTTACTGCCTACTCTCTCTCTCCACCTGTCCTTTCCTCGTCTCCAGGCCACTTTCCCTTGGCTCTGGGGCCCATGCTGTCTCTCCATGAACACTTTGCACCTAGCTTGTCCTGCGCATGGTGCAGCCATTCTACAGAACACACAATCAAAAAAAGCCCTAAACACATGTCCACCATACCTCTCCATGAATTGACTAACACAAGTTTTCAAAGGTTGAGAGCAGTTAAGCCACTCCTGTTTAACATGCATTTATGGCTTTTGTCAGGGCAAGAGTTTACATACAAGTAGAACTGACCTGCTGTTCAGTCTTGCCCTTCTCCAAAAGGTTCTGTACTTCCAGCTCTTTCCCTTTCATGTCTTCTCTTAGGTCCTCATAATCCTTCAGCTTCCTGTTAATGAGCTGGTCAAGTTCTCTGGCTTCCTTCTTGATCTTATTGGCCTCGTTCTGCACGTGGAGAAAACAGGAAGAGAAATGGCTTTTGTGGATGCAGCGACTGTGTATTATACATTTTATGGCACATTTCCAAGGGTTTGAATTTACAAACATGGTATCTGATGAGCTGGATCAAAACCACCCTTTAAAAGACCTCAAACCAGGATCAGATACCGCAGTGCTATCTGCAGCACATCCTGAAGTACCCAGAAGTGCCTCAACACAAATATAAGTATTTCAAAAAGCATTAAACAAATAATCTCTTAGCTGACATCAACAGCTTGAACCATTTATCTCTGGTGTCACCTACAAAAGCTAAACAAGTTTCACTTTTATTGGTGCTTTAAAGCTCTTCCAACAAACTCTACACAAAGCCCAACTCAGCATATCTCTAGCTCGGAAAGAGATGCAACCTGTCTCCTTTTATTAGGTGTTTTAGATTACTCTTAATCAACACAAGCTATAAAGTGATGCTAATTTTACTGATTATGGCAGCATGTTTGGAGATAGCCGCATGCTGCCACACCACAACTAGCTTATCAAGACTCCAAGAAGACACAAGAATAGTCAGTTGCACTTGTAGAAAAGTTGACTTGCCAAATAGGGGTGGGCCAGAGGCAAACTGGATCCGATGTCCTACGCCACCTGGCAACTGTTCATTTCTTACATGCAATGGGATAATCAAGCATGTCACCCACCTTGAATGCATTATAACTTGTGGAAACACTTACTGGACTGAAGAATTTTAAAAATGAATATACATGTCCTATTGCACCTTTGAAATCTATCCCCCTTTGGGATCAGCCATGATATTGCTAGTGTTGACTATGTTTGGTTGTTGCATATATTTCAAAAATAGTAAGATGACAATAAAAAACATACCTCTAGCTCCTCAGAGTCTATAGATGGCAGACTAGTGAGGTTGGCATAGATCTGCAGGGCCTTATTCCCAGCCTCCTCAGCATCTGCATGGACTTTGTTTGCCTGCTTTTCTAGATCTCGGGAAATGTCTTTTGCCTGGTTATACCTAGGAAACAAAGATAACCTTACTATTGTTCCTCTTTGGCCTGTTGGCTCAAGGTACTATTTCTGCTTTGGATGCAACAGGTCCTGTGCTCAAGGAGTGGGTAGGTGGGTATGGCTGCAGCAGATGGAAAGGGCCTGCAGCTCAGTAGCTGAACAAACTTTTGCACGCAAGGAGCCCCTCATTTAACATCTTTTAAACTTAGATCTTAGGGAGCAGAGCTGGGAAAGACTGGTGCCTGGAGCAGTCTAAAAAGACTTAAAAGAGCTGGTGCCAGTCAGAACAAATCATACTGAACTTGATGGATCAATGGTTTGGCAGCATAGGGCAGCCTTTCTAGTAAAGTTAATCAGAGATGCTTTCAGTTACAGGTAGGTAGCCGTGTTGGCCTGCCACAGTCGAAACAAAATAAAAAAATTCCTTCCAATAGCACCTTAGAGACCAACTAAGTTAGTTATTGGTATGAGCTTTCGTGTGCCTGCACGCTTCTTCAGATACCAATGGTTTCAGATAAACCATTAAACAGTTCAATGCAAATACACACAAATCACTGAATTAAATATGGAAACTGGCAGGGAATACACTGCACCTATGGATGGACAGCTGAACAAGCAACCAGTCAGCTTCCATTTAAAAGGTACAGGTCATTTTAAGTATCCCCAAGTGGCCTGGCCCTGGCCCATGCTTTAAAATTGATCTTTGGGGTGGTGGCGGAGTGTGGAGAGGGTATCTGGACCAGGACTCCAGTTATGAGAACTAAAATCTGAGTTTCTCTTCCCTAGGAGTACAGGTCAGTTTCCTCAAAAGAAGCATATCTGATAACTGAACTTTGCCATTTTCAGCACCAAGTTTAAACTGCTGTATTCAGCCAGCCTTTTAAGTTCTTTAATGCTGCCTTGTTTTAATCCTTTAGCTTTTATTTATTTTTTAATATAATTTTTATTAAGTTTTCCATATTTCATTACATTTCAGAATCAAAAATCTTTAGCTTTTAACCCTGCACCTTTGTTGCTAGTTCTGCATCTAGTGAGGCCATTCCACACAAATAGCAGGAGCAAATCCAGGTACGCCACAAACTGTACACTGAATGGGGAGCTACAGTAAATCCTGGGAATGTATGTGAGTGAACCATATTTCTTTAAAGACACTTCGGTCTCATTCACATTTTACAATTATAGATATATGCTTCGTATGTGCACATAAAAACTTCCTTAAGCCTAATACTGATAAAAGTTTTATGCCTTAGGCTCCTGGATATAAATTCCTGTCATCTGTTTTTGCATACACAGTAACTATTTTAGCTATTCTGCTTCTTATGATCACTGCAGCATGTTGGACAGTTGAAACATTTTAAAAATAAAGCACCTCAATTTGTGTCTTCACTTCATACTTACTTCCTATTAAGGTCACCGATGTCATTCATGGTCTGATTCTCCCCTGCCAGCGTCTCCAAGAGCAGCTTATATGCTTCTGTCGACGTATCATTTGCTTCTTTAGCTACACGAACAATGTCATCTGCTTCTTGCTTGTGCCTGAGAAGTATTAGGAGAGCAAAACAAATGGTTAGAGAACCACCATTGTTTTCTCTCCAAACATTATAGTTGGAGTTAGACCCCAGGCATCATTTTCAAAGAGAATTAAAACATGCCATAAAACTTCAGTTTCAGGAACACGGCCTGAATTGTCCCTGAGAATGTAGCCGACACAGCCTATTCCTAAAACAGCAATGGCCAGCCTCTTTGTCAAGAGCACCTCAAGTGTGCTGCTGCATAAAGACAATACTCCATGTTTTCTGCTGCTGTCTTCTCTAGCCAAGTAGCAGCACAACACTGGAGAGGCAGGCAGGAGTAGAGGCCAGGCTCACTGGATCCTCCTCTTCCTCTTCAGAGGTATCAAAGATCCATGCTGTCAATGCCCCTGGCTGGCCATTCACCACAGCTAGAGGTGGCTGCCTCTCCACTTCTTGCAAAGGACTGACACAATAGTTCTCTTTCAAAAGCTTGTAGAAACCCACTGTTTTCCAGCTAGTATTTTTTTTCCTTTAAGGGGTGGGTGGGAAAGATTCACAGAACCCAGGTTAAAATTAAAAAGGGAGGAACTTAAAGAAGTGGATGAAGCACTCCAGCTTTTCGTGGGCTTGTGGTGGATGAAGGACTTCCATTGTTTTGTGAGCTGGTTGACCAACAGTCTCTGTTCATGTAAGGGGATTCAGATCCTGGTCTCTCCCAAATACAGTGGTACCTCGGGTTAAGTACTTAATTCGTTCCAGAGCTCCGTACTTAACCTGAAACTGTTCTTAACCTGAAGCACCACTTTAGCTAATGGGGCCTCCTGCTGCCACTGCGCTGCCGCTGCACGATTTCTGTTCTCATCCTGAAGCAAAGTTCTTAACCCGGTACTATTTCTGAGTTAGCGGAGTCTGTAACTTGAAGCGTATGCAACCTGAGGCACCACTGTAATTGCCTGTTTTCCCATTACTCAACAAGACTGTTCAAACAGGAAGTGACTAATATAAAAGCGGGAACAGGGCGGGGAGGGGAAGGAAAGAGACATACAACAGACTGAGCTAGCAGATACTTGCCAGTGTTATCAGAACAGAAGGTGGGGGAAGAGGACAAACTGATGACATACTCGCTTTGAGCAGACAGGTAATATACTCGCTTATCTGGCCGAGACTGCACCCTTCAGGGCCAGTTCTTACAAAGCATTTTGAATTTACGTACAGATATACCTGAGCACAAAATATATACCTAACACATTAGTTATGCTTTCATGTATGCTTTTCGAAGGGTTTTTCTTCTCCTTAAAAGAAGCACAATGAGAAACTGCACACCATGCATTTCAAAAGTAGAATCTGCTATTTATACATGCAAACACCCCTTTGTAACCTAAACAGTGCTTAAGTATGCACTGTGCATTCAGTACTGTAGAAAAGATAAATATGCCTTGTTAAGATGCAACCCTCAGTTAAATAATTAGAAGCAGCACCATTCAAGCAGTTTATGGCTATGCTGAGACTGCTCCATTATGGGCCTCCCTTGTTCTATTCACCTTAGGGCAAAATGGAAAGGTAAGAACAAATGGGGGATAGAATGGGAGCAGGGAGGAAACAGTTCCCCCCAAGGAGAGAGGGGCTGGTGGTTCTAGTGCGAAGAACAGTGAAAGGGAGGGTGGTAGGTGTGATCTTAAGGTATGCTGCAAGAGGGAAAGATGGAAGTGACTTGAGGAGGGGCAGCCTTGCGTTTCTTGACAATGTGTTGCTATATTGTTTATTACATTTATAAAACTGCCCTTTCCATGCTCAGAACAAATGGAGAAAACAAGGAAAACAGGCTAAAGTGCAGCACCATCACAAAGCAGCTAATCCATCAGGCCAAAAGTACAACCAGCAGCTGTCCTAAAAATTCTCAATTTCTACTCAAGCTCCTTCCTCAAATACCTGTGTAAAGAAAGTAGTCTTGACTTGATGGCAAAAATAAATCATGGAGCGGGACGACGGAACCTCCATGAGGATGCGGTTCCATCACACGGATCCTTCACAAAGGAAGCGCATGGTATTCACCAAGACCAAGAGGGTTAAACGTGCAGAAGGCATGCTAAAGATGCCATGGGCCTTACCGAGCAGCTAGCTGGCGGGCTTCTTCTGCCAGGCGAGTCATGTTGTTGGGGTCGCTGGTTGATTCTGGTGGAGTAATAGACTGGAGAAGAACCAAACAGACTTTTAAGGTCTTTTATATTTTTAAACAAATGAGCAGTAGCTACTTGCCTTCTCAGATTACGACTGGGTCTAAAGTACGGACTGGAGCTAGACATGGTGAGAAATATGGGGCCCTTGCTGATACAGGCAAGTCTTGTGTGGTTCTCCCTCTTCCCCTGGTCTGTGTGGGTATGGAAATAGGCAGTGAGGCCCAAGAAAACACTTATTCATGACTCAACATATGAGAGAGAGAAAGAGGAACTCAGCACAAGGTTGCCAATATCTCAAATATTCAAGGCACTCAAATTCAGTAATTTTAGCTCTTTCAAAAAGGAACACAAGAACCACTCACCACATTAGCAACTGCCACCTTTGCTCTCTGTAGCATATCTGAAGCTGTTTCAATCAGTTCCTGGGTGCTGTCCACCCGGGCCTGGGCCCGCTCAGCCAGATTCTCTGTCTCTTCCACTGTGTTCTGGATGTTCCTCAACCGACCAAGTTGGCCGGACAGAGTTCTGTTGATCTCCTGCAAGCGATCCATCAAGCCCTGGTCTACATCTGGAACAGACCAAGCCAAGCAACACGGACAGACTGAACTAATTGCACAAAAAAATGTGGCATGAACAAGAATAAGGCATTGTGCCCATATGCTTTTACTGATAATTGCTTTTACTAAAAAAAGAAAAGAAAAGAAAAGAAAAAAGTGTGAACAGGAATGTAAAGAAAGGTGGATGCAAAAACTCCCAAGACTTTGGCATCATTTAGGCATTTCCCAAGGATATGGAAATGGTCAAACTGAAAGAATCCTGGGCAGAGGATTTTAGAGAGGAACTTCATGGAGGTGTACTTTAAAATCAATAAAAGGTGTTCTTAAGAGGGCAGCACTTCTCTATTAGGACCACACACAGCAAAAGCAGAGGGAGTCAACCGGAATGTCTTCAAGTTCTTCCTCTGAACTCATCTCTTCTCATGAAGCCCTTGGTTTTTCCTAATCCCTGACTGACACAAAGTTTTAACTGTAGTTGCTTAGATTCATCCCTTGTTACCCCTTCCTTTCTCCCCAGCTGTCTCTTTCACTATCAAAGTTCAGATTAAATATTCCTTTGGGCAGGGACAAAACACTTGCAGATAACACATTATGACAGGAACCACGCTACAGCTTCTTTCTACTGCACACAGGGTGGGGATAAAAAAACAAAAAAAACCCACCAAGACCCCTACTTCAAGTTACAAAATTCTTTCACAATTGCCTGTTGAACAAATTAAGCTATTTTCTGATTTGAGAAATACAGGAAAAAAACCTCTACACTTTGGATTAAACTTTTAGGAAAGAGACTTTTAAATTTGGTTTCCACTTATACAGTAATCACAAAAGAATACACCACTGCTATCGCTATCAAACACTAAAACCTAATTACTTCAATGTTATTACTTTCAGAAGATCACATCTCTTCTGAAATATTTATTTATAATTTATTTGTAAGAGAATTTCTAGCCCACCTCATCATATGATCCCAGCGTGGCAAAACCACAGAACTAGAGAATTGCAGAGTTGGAAGGGGCCGTGAAGGTCATCTAGTCCAACCCCCTGCAATGCAGGAAACTATTGCCCAACGTGGGGCTCGAACCCATGGACCTGAGATTAACAGTCTCATGCTCTATCAGCTGAGCTATCCCAATGGAACGTAATTTATAGAAGCAGATACAAATGCAGCACACCTTTGGGGAGCAGCTAGGGAGCGACAATCTCAGCTCCTCAGTTGCTGCAGTGACAGAATTACTAACCCCCCCCCCCCCAGCCCAAATAAAAAAGCCTAATCAATAACAAGCGACAATCCTGGGGAAAGAAGGGTATTCAGAAAGAAATCTGTCCCTCCCACCTTTGCTGTTTTGGGCATCCTGAAGCAAGTCCATGACATCTCGTTCAGCTTCTTTCAGCCTGTCTTCAAAAGCCTGGTCAGTTATAGTTTCTTCACCTGTTCCTATGTTGGCTATAAGATTTTCAAGCTCCTGCAATCTCTCCCGCTGCTCTGCCACCTAAGGAGAAATGACAGAAAGGAGGGATGAGGAAAGATGTTTCCACTTGCCAAGTGTTTGAGACTCCGGTAGGAAACACTCAGTCCTCATCTACAGATCTCTCTCTACAATTAAGTATAGGACTTCACACGGCAACAATATCTCTGTATTAGCACATGTTTCCAATTAAGCTGGAGAAGCCTAAGGTTGTCGTATTTGCCAGTTTTTAGTACTCATGCTTGTGTGGGAAATAATCTGCAAAGGTTTTGACAGTGTTCCTAACATATTAAAGAACATACTAAAGGAACAAGCAGTTAAACTCAACTGGATGGATAACAATTTGGCAGACTTCTCCAAATGCCTGGGTGATATAACTTCCAACAACTTCTGAAGCTGCATTGTAGACCAGGGAACACTTTGCAATAAAAGTTATGGGTCCACTGTGGACTTTTTTTGAGGAAGCGGGGTGGGGGGATTGTCACTGCCTTTTTAAGGGCAGCAAAAACCCACCCCCTGCACAACGGTGTGATGCATTCGCCATACACTGGACCCAACTAGTCAATCCCCTCTGGCTAGGTCAAAGCAGTCAAGAAAGGCAAGGTGTTGAGAGGTCTGCACCACCCTTCAGCACTATTTCTCCCCTTGCCTTGCAATTAGGGCTATTTGGAGAACTCGCTTTTTGAAAATTCTAACATAAATAGACCTTATCCACACATCCCAGACTATGTACAAATTGGTACATTATCATCCTCTGGATCCTACACATTTGGAAGTGTGTATTTTAAGAGACTTTCAAACCCAACTCAATCCAGCTGACTTAACCATGGTAATGTACAAACACAGCCAGTGCAGATCAACACACTGTAAATCTGGAGCCAGCCTTGAGAATGGGCTTTCCTCCCAGTACCCTCCCTTCTCTGGAGCAATGTCCCCCTCTCCCTTCATTTCTCCAGGTTAATAATTACATGACCACCCAAACAAAATATGATTAATACAACCAAAGGTCATTTACAGCCATGATTTGCAAACCCAGCTGAACTGACAAAACCACACAGTTTTACAAGCCTGACCTTATCTTTCACCAATCTGTAACACGCAGGGCACTCTTGACAGCCTGGCCAAGATCGATTGTAGAAATAGTTCTCTTCACACTGGTCACAGCGGTTCCCAACAAAACCTTCTTTGCACTCACAGTGGCCATCCTCTTTGCACTGAAGAGATCGAGAGCCTTCAGGGTCACAGTCACAAGCTGCAGAAAGACAAGATTTAAAAATAATTATGAGGAAGAGGAAAATGAGAAAAGGGGATTTGGATGAATATATTTCAGGACACACTTAAACGGTTTGTTATGCCTTGAAGACCAACGAACGTCTTTAAAGTGCCACAGGATTAACAAAGCTAACATTTGTTGGTCTTTAAGGCATAAAGGAATCTTTGTTGTCTAGTGTGATGTGGAAACTGTACATTTATGACAACAGCTGACTGGATCTGTGAGTCGTATGCATATGAAAGTTTGCAATCACTTTCATGATAGCTCAGCTTGAGCAAGTTAAGACTCACTGAAGCCTAAGGGATCACTTGTGAGTAAATCTGCTAGTTTGCACCTTTTGTGAAAGACCCATCTAACCAATTATTGGTGTCCTTATTTTCACATAAATTATGTTGTATGGCATTGTGGCTTCAAGTGTAAGCACAACCTTCCAAGTCAACTTTGTCCTCGACACAAAGCAAAGAAAGCAACAAGCTGTTTCTTTCAGCCTGCTTCTCATTATGTAGATGCCTCCCAGTCTGGTTTTCGTTAGGACCAAGAGAAACCCAGTGTGCATGTCGGTACTCTATGCTGATCCAAATAAACACACACTTTCATTCCACCTAAGGACAAAAGGTGGAGGTTTGAAAGGGGTGTCCACTCTGTGAAAATACCAGCGATGATGGGATTTGTCTGGTCTGCGAAGCAAAGACTTTTTTGGAAAGGTATTGGGTGAATATGCCATTTCTGATATGTCTTTTAATATCAAGATGCAAGTGTGCAAACTTACATATAAACTCTCTCCATGGACCTCAGTGAGCCTTACTTGCTCCATCTGGGCTGTGAGAGAGTATTTCTGGGTGATCTACAAACGTACATATTATACAACATACACCTGCAAGATGAAAATGGTAGGCAAAACCACATAATTTTGCATCTTTCAATGCACTTAAGACATTGAGCTACTAGCAAAACAAAAACAGCTACTCATTTAGTAAGTATTACATTCTTACGAACATACCACCTCATCTGCTGTTTGCAAGAACAAGACCCTACGAAGGAGCTTTGAGGTCTGCTTCTCATGTCACACCTTAATAATATGAAATCCATTCATGCAAGGCCACATTCATGCTTAACTATATGAAAAGCTTGGCATAAATTCTCTACTCTTGTAGATGTAGTCACACTTCAAATGACACTTGCCAGCACAGCTGTGCACATGTACTAGGTCAAATGATGGCTCCCCAGAAATCATGGCTTGCAAACTGAAATGAATGCTTCCTTGTCCTCCTTCCTTCCCTATTCTCCAACTTCTCCTTGCCAGGCGGAATCATGGGTTAGCATTATATGCTCACCAACACAAATACTGGGTCCCAAGCACTTTCCAAACAATGATTTTCATCTCTCAATCAGATGTTTACTTATTCAACATAAAACTATGGATAATGCTGCAAAGGGAAGACAGCTCTGTAGAGAGAAGGTGGGAATACAGCAATATTCCTGAGGCCAGCTTCCAATCTACAAGCCACGGTTTGCAGGGAAACACAGATGCATGTTCACTGGGGCACTGTATCAAACCAACACTTGGATTCACTTTACTCTTGAGATATTAGGGAACCCGAGATGGGAGGGTTTAGATAAGTAGGAATGTATGTCCCAATCTGACACACTTTGCATGTTCTCAAGCCCGAGTTAGCAGCTAAAGGCCACATTCCAGAGCAGAGGCGTAGGAGTGTAACAGCCAGAAAACAGGTCAGTTCTGGGACAAAACTCAGAGCAAGTGTTTATGACAACGAGCAGCAGATGGTCTACAAGTATATGCAATCATAATGCCCTAGAGGGAGAAAGTTAAGACTCACACAACTGCAAAAACATCCTCAATAGACTTGAAACTCACACAACATGCAGGAAGCAGACAGACAAAAGAAAAAAATGGGGAGAGTGACGCAAAGAGCCTCTTGTGGTGTCCAAGTCCACAAACACACTAATAGTGGTGAGCAACGAAACACATTTTCAACAGAGAAGAAAACATGGTGATAAACAAATGTAAGCGAAAAAGATGGGAAAGAAAAACCACGTTCTCTGCCCCCTTGCTTACGTTTGCAGCCTTCAGGACCAAATCCAAAATGGTTTGCTTCACATCTCTCGCAACGCTGCCCAGTAATGCCTGGCTGGCATTCACATTGCCCTGTCTGTATCTCACAGTGGCCATTAGTGGAACCCAATGGATGGCAGTTACACCTACCAGAGGAAGAGGAGGAGGAGGAGAAGGAAGGAAAAGAATAACACATTTTTTAGCATTAAGGCACAAAGATGCACTTGACCATCATGTTTGATTTGGGTACAGTGCAATGAAAGTCACATTCGCCATGAGAAGTCTGAAATAATGCTGCATCAAAAAGTGCCAATATGAAATGCAAGATAAAATTCATTTGCTTGCTTTCCATAAAAATATAAGCCTTAAACACATCCAAAAAAACCTCACAAAGTGGAAGACTGCTAGCTCAATAAGGCAGCCTTCTAAATGCTAGTCTACTATTTGAGGAGCAACTTCTTCCCTCCCAAGAACTGGATTGAGATCCACCCCAGGGTCACAGAAACAGACCTACAATGTAGTTACTGCCACCTGCAATAGTAATTAGCAATGTCCCAAAATTTCAGCTGGTTATTATTATCAGCCTAGGAAAAAGCAAGGGAAGGGGGGAACGGGCCAAAGTGTAGCTATAGCTATTAAGGCAGTTTCTGAAGGGAAGAGGGACTAAAAGGTTAAGTAATGTCTTCAAAGAAAAGGTGGGATTTTAAGTAGGTATATGAAGGGAGGGTGCCACCATACTGATCTTCTGGGAAGGAGTTATAGGCACCATTTTTGCCACCACTGCTCTCCTAACCTTCCCCCAAGGAGTTCTTGTGACAAGCTGAGAGCAGTGGGACGCAGCTCACCTCTCGCAGCCCCGTCTGCTCTGCAGGTTGTAGAAGCCGGGCTGACAAGAGCTGCAGTCCCTTTCTGTGACGTGCGGAAGGCACTCACACTGCCCCGTTACTTGATTGCAGTTGGTCTGTAAGTTCACCGTGCCGTAAGGATTACAGCTGCAAGCTGCAGGAGCAAAAGGGGACCCATCAACACGTATTTTCTAATGAGAAAGGGTTCGGAGAACAGCTGTGGACTAGTTGAAGTCGCAGGAAGCCCAAGGCACTTTGTGTTTTCAGTGCTTCTGTACCATGTTGGAAACAGAAGTCTCCCCATCTCCCTTAGTGGGATGTGTGAAGGGTGCGCCCTCAATGGGGGAAAGTGCAAAAGTACTATTTTGTATTTCAGGTGTTTTATTATTCAAAATGCTGCAATACATAAATCCGGGGATGCCTCCCTGCAAAGGGCAAGCAACTATTCTTTGCAAGTTCAAGATGAAAGATTATGTTCAGTTTTACCACAATGATTACAAGTGCCTAGGAGATGGGGAGTGTCTTGTGTTCTGACCTTGACCACTGGATTGTAACAAAGAATGTATTACAGACACATACCTTTGCACTTGTCCTCTGTATTCTGAGCCAAGGGATTCCCATAGAATCCATCTTTGCACCGGTCACAGTAGAAACCAGCCGTATTATAGATGCACTTCAGACATTCGCCCGTCAAGCGGTTGCAATTCCCAACAGCATTGGGGTCAATGTTGTCACTGCACTGGCAGAGGCGGCAAAGCCTGGCAGGGCCATTCTCACCAAGAGGATCTCCAAAATAGCCATCATCGCACAATTCACACCGTTTGCCTACAAGGGCAAAGCACATTAGAAAGCAATATGAATTTTCTTGGATGCTGTCCTTTTATAGCCTAAAAAATATCAGGTGAGTGAAACCAAACGTTTATAATTTCAGAACTCTAATCCACACAAACACCAACATGCAATTCATTTAAGTAATGAAAATTGATCTTGCATTTATCACTTAATCCAGGCATGGCCAAACTTGGCCCTCCAGCTGTTTTGGGACTACAACTCCCATCATCCCTAGCTAACAGGACCAGTGGTCAGGGGTCATGGGGATTGTAGTCCCAAAACTCAGGTGATGAATACTAACAGAACTGTAGCCAAAATGAAGCCACTGAAACAAGAGGGATGCTGGGAGAATCCCAAGATTTTAAGAAATGCATTTCAAAAAGAAAGACTCCAGGGGTCAAACCACCTCCCAACAGTCCTATGAGCTCCAAGCGTGTTCAGTAGCAACAGCATGTGCAGTGAGATATGGAAAGGAAAAACGGAAGAGTGTGAAATGCCATGCCTGGACAGAATGCTTGGAACAGAAATACTTCCTTTAGGCCACAATGCAAAATTTTGTTGCTGGTCCCATTTGTTTATTATACGTGCATGTTGTTTTTTCCTCCAAAGAGCTCAGAGTAGTACTTTAGCCCAGTGTTTCCCAACCGGTGTTCCGCGGCACACTAGTGTGCCGTGAGACGTTGCCTAGTGTGCCGTGGGAGGGAGGCGGGCGAGTCGGGCGGCGAGAGGCGGGGCGGCGAGCACACGCGGGGCGGCGAGCTCCCTCCCTCCCACATCCCATCGCCGCGAATGCAGGCTTTCGCTGAAGCCTGGAGAGCGAGAGGGGTCGGTGCGCACCGACCCCTCTTGCTCTCCAGGCTTAAGGAAGCTATCCCCCCAGCCCGCGCAAGGTCCCAGAGCGATGCGGAAGGTGCGCGCACCTTCGCCATCGCTCTCCGACCCGTTCGGGGGGCTGGGGACGGGAGAAGCTCCGGCTTCCCCCGCCCCCAGCCCGCGCAAGGTCCCAGAGCGATGCGGAAGGTGCGCGCACCTTCGCCATCGCTCTCCGACCCGTTCGGGGGGCTGGGGACGGGAGAAGCTCCGGCTTCCCCCGCCCCCAGCCCGTGCAAGGTCCCAGAGCGATGGCGAAGGTGCGCGCACCTTCGCCATCGCTCTCCGACCCGCTCTGGGGGCTGGGGACGGGAGAAGCTCCGGCTTCCCCCGCCCCCAGCCCGCGCAAGGTCCCAGAGCGATGCGGAAGGTGCGTGCACCTTCGCCATCGCTCTCCGACCTGCTCTGGGGGCTGGGGACGGGAGAAGCTCCGGCTTCCCCCGCCCCCAGCCCGCGCAAGGTCCCAGAGCGATGCCGAAGGTGCGCACACCTTCGCCATCACTCTCTGACCTGCTCTGGCGGCTGGGGGCGGGAGAAGCTCCGGCTTCCCCCGCCCCCAGCCCGCGCAAGGTCCCAGAGCGATGCGGAAGGTGCGCGCACCTTCGCCATCGCTCTCCGACCTGCTCTGGGGGCTGGGGACGGGAGAAGCTCCGGCTTCCCCCGCCCCCAGCCCGCGCAAGGTCCCAGAGCGATGCCGAAGGTGCGCACACCTTCGCCATCACTCTCTGACCTGCTCTGGCGGCTGGGGGCGGGAGAAGCTCCGGCTTCCCCCGCCCCCAGCCCGCGCAAGGTCCCAGAGCGATGCCGAAGGTGCGCACACCTTCGCCATCGCTCTCTGACCTGCTCTGGTGGCTGGGGTCGGGGGAAGCTCCGGCTTCCCCCGCCCCCAGCCCGCGCAAGGTCCCAGAGCGATGCCGGAGGTGCGCACACCTTCGCCATCGCTCTCTGACCTGCTCTGGCGGCTGGGGGCGGGGGAAGCTCGGGCTTCCACCACCCCCAGCTCCTGCAAGCTCCGGGAGCAATGGCAAAGGTGCGCTCACCTTCGCCATCGCTCTCGGACCCTTTCTGGGGGCTGGGGTCGGGGGAAGCTCTGGCTTCCCCCACCTCCAGCCCCGCAAACTCTGGGAGTGATGGCGAAGGTGCGCTCACCTTTGCCATCGCTCTCGGACCCTTTCTGGGGGCTGGGGTCGGGGGAAGCTCGGGCTTCTCCCGCCCCAGCCCCGCGTCTGGGGGGGGGGGGAATAATTTTTTCCCCTTTATTTCCCCCCCAAAATCTAGGTGCGTCCTATGGGCCGGTGCGTCCTATAGGGCGAAAAATACGGTAGTCAATATAGGCACAGAGTTAATTTTTTAAACATTTTCTAATGGTGGTGTGCCTCGAGATTTTTTTTCATGAAACAAGTGTGCCTTTGCCCAAAAAAGGTTGGGAAACACTGCTTTAGCCTCACAACAATGCTGGGAGAAAGTAAAGCACTGTGGATATGAAAATTTGTTTTTCATGTCCAAATCCAGCAATCAAACCATTGTGTCACACTGGAGTTATTCAACTGACATGATAAGCTGTAGTTCACTGGGATGGAAATGAGCCTGTGGTAGCCTTGGGTTTATGCCCCCCCTCTGGTGTAACCACAAGGTTTGAAGGCTTTCACTTCCATTTTTTATAAATCGTAGCTTGCTTTGACATCTGATTATTATTATTTTTTAAAAAAACTTACTTTGTTAAAAAAAAGCTAGCTGCAAACCATGGTTAAGACCAGTGTTTTTTCCTAGAAAAAGAGGTGCAGGGACTCCCAAAAAGTTGTTGAGCTTTTTTGATGGACAACCCTAAGAGAGCCTTTTTTAGCGGGGGGGGGGGGGGGGCGGGACGCTTCTCTGCTCAATCGTCCCACTGCTAGCATCACTGTGGCCGCATTACAACGTCACCTCTGACACTCTGTGCAGCCCAAAGGCTCCGACACGCAGCTCTGGGCAACGTGCTGCTAGACAGCTGCCAGTCCGCTACAATGAGGTGCCGCAATGCACCAAAGAGGTTGCGGAACTCAGTTCCGGTGACTTCCGGATGAAAAAAAGCCCTGGTTAAGACTGAACACAGTTTAGGGTTCAGTAGCAATTTTTATGGTTTGGTTGAATCTGGTTAACCAAAAATGGAAATGACAGCTTCCCTGTGGCTTCTTCACTAGTGCTGGGAAGCAAGTGGGAACTTGAGACTTTCACAGGCTCATTCCCATCTCAATAAACCATGCTTCCAAATTCAGTCACCAACTCTCTGAATAAAATACTACTATTAAATAGTATACTATTAAGACAAGCCAACTTGTAAAGAACTGAAGACAGAGAAGGCATTGTTCCGAGATTTAAGCACAAGGTCCTTCTTGAAGGCTTATAAAAGAGGGAAGGTAATATGGGGAAGGCAGGAGGAATAAAAGAGAAAAACCACAAGGGAGAGGAGGAAGAAAGGAATTTTTAGGGGAAATCCAATGTGTGCGTAAACTAAATGTAAACATCTTTCTTGGTCATTTTCTTACAAAAGGAAAAAGCAACAGCAGTCTGATGTCAAAGAATGGTTGCAAGTGGCACAAAGAAGACAGCTCTGTGGGAAGACTTAGATGCTTTTTGAAAATGGGAAGAAATTTAAGTTGAATCGACTATGGCTGGCAACAAATTCCAAAGTTAAGAGCTATAAAGGGGTTGGGCAAAATACAAGATGAGAAGGAAGAAATATGCCATCTTGAGAAGGGGGAAGCCCTCCCCCATGACTTGAAAAACCAAGGAGTTAAAAGAAAGAAAGCAGAGCTGAAAAGTGAAGCAACATTTCCACAGTAAAAATCTTAAACTGAAAAGGAATTTGCTGAAAACATGATGGAGAGCAAACAGGTATAATCAAATTTATAATCCATACAAAGACCAAAAGAGTGCAAAAGAGGAAATGCTAAGGAGCAACCAGGATTTTTGTTAAGGGGGCAGAAGCTCAGATTTGTATTGATTTAGGGGGGCAGCTGCCCCCCCCCTGGCTACACCCCGGAGTTTTATGTTTGCATGTTTTAGTTCTTGTGTTGACAGAAAATGTATTTCAGTTGGGAGAATCTTTAGAAAGGGACGGGAGACGGCTCTCTCCTCTCCTCTCCTCTCGATCACATTCAGACAGATGGCTTCTCGCAACTGCCACAGACACCGTACAGAAAGCTATCGTTATTTTCATCTAACCATTAATTGATATGGTAGAACTAAAGATTAACGGGGGGAAACTTGAACTTCAAAGAAACAGGAGTCCAGGTGCATCATGGCTGTTAGGGCTGATAAGAAATACAAAGGAGCCGCCAACACTAAGATGTAAAAAAATTTTTGTGTTGGCTTGCACAACTCTTACAAGCTCATTCATGGAATGCAGACAAGTTGCACAATTTTTGGGGGGCTGCCTTCTCCTCAGATGAATCAGCCAATAGTTCATCTGGGGGCCAATTCTAAACTGCCTTGCAATTCACTAGGACAGGAAGGAGAGGGGTGTGTGTGTGTGTGTGTGTGTAGTCTTCTACTTGCTGTAATGGTCAATGAGGCCAGTGACCAAATGGGACAGTTCCCCTTTTGTGTTTGTTTCTCTTCAGCTTTCCTGGATACCTATTATCCACAGTTCTTAAGCATCACCCTCAGATGGGCTGCAAAGTCCATTTCCCCAGTCAAACAATACCCAGGCAGGAAGAACCAGATGCACAAATATAGGATGGGGGACACTTGGCTTACTAGCGGTACACATGAAAAGGATCTAGGGGTGAACCGCAAGCTTAACATGAGTCAACAGTGTGATGCAGCAGCAAAAAAAAAGCGAATGCTATTCTAGACTGCATCATCAGAAATCTAGTGTCCAGATCAAGGGAAGTAATAGTACCACTCGATTCTGTCTTGGTCAGATCGCATCTGGAATACTGTGTCCAATTCTGGGCACCACAGTTTAAGAAGGATGCCGACAAGCTGGAACATGTGCAGAGGAGGGTCACCAAGATCATTGAGGGTCTGGAAACCAAGCCTTATGAGGAATGGTTGAAGGAGTTGGGGATATTTAGCCTGGAAAAGAGGAGACTGAAGGAGATATAATAGCCATCTTCAAACATCTGAAGGACTGTCAAACAGAAGAGGAAGCATGCTTGTTTTCTCCTGCTCTTGAGGGCAGGACTCGAGGCAATGGCTTCAAGTTGCAAGAAAGGAGATTCCGACTAAACGTTCAGAAAAGCTTGCTGACAGTAAGAGGAGTTCAGCAGTGGAACAGACTCCCACGAGAGGTGGTGGACTCTCCTTCCTTGGAGGTTTAAGCAGAGGTTGGACGGCCATCTGTCCCGGGTGCTTTAGCTGAGATTCCGCCATTGCAGGGGGTTGGACTAGATGACTCTTCCAATTCTAAGATTCTATGGTTTTATGTACAAAAGTAAGAGCATGTGCTTGTCATGGGAGGTCCTTGTCATTATCCCCCTCCCTGAGGGGTTCAGAGGGTGGCAAAATGAAAACGGACCTTTTTGGTGATGACTTGCCTGACGTCATCATTACATGTCTGAGGTGCCAGACGAAAACAATCCTTTCACCCAGGTCTTTGGCCATTATATAGTCTATGGTCTGTTAAAGGGGTGGGGGCACCTTTTATTACGATTATTTCATTATCATAAACATAGCTTTGTCTATATTTTTATTTTTATGTCCTGTAAAATGTGTTTTTAATGTTATATAAAGAGGCCTGCTTCTTGGGAGAAAAGCAATGACAAACCTGGACAGCATCTTAAAAAGTAGAGACATCACCTTGCCAACAAAGGTCCGTATAGTTAAAGCCATGGTTTTCCCAGTAGTGATGTATGGAAGTGAGAGCTGGACCATAAAGAAGGCTGATCTCAGAAGAATTGATGCTTTTGAATTATGGTGCTGGAGGAGACTCTTGAGAGTCCCATGGACTGCAAGAAGATCAAACCTCTCCATTCTTAAGGAAATCAGCCCTGAGTGCTCACTGGAAGGACACATCGTGAAGCTGAGGCTCCAATACTTTGGCCACCTCATGAGAAAAGAAAACTCCCTGGAAAAGTCCCTGGTGTTGGGAAAGATGGAGGGCACAAGGAGAAGGGGACAACAGAGGACGAGATGGTTGGACAGTGTTCTTGAAGCTACCAACATGAGTTTGACCAAACTGTGGGAGGCAGTGGAAGACAGGAGTGCCTGGCGTGCTCTGGTCCAGGGGGTCACGAAGAGTCGGACACGACTAAATGACTAAACAACAACAAAAACAACTGGCCTGGGATCTTTTGATAAAGAGCAGTATATAAATCAAATAAATCATCATCACCTATTGCTCCATTCACACTCTGACCCTGCCAACCGCTGTCCTGCAACCCCCCAGGTAGTTGTCAATGAAGGTATGTGGAACTTGAGCTGTAAAAAGTTCCCCACCCCTGTATTAAAAAAAGTAATAAAGTGTATGGAACATCATTCAACCATTTCCCCACCTTAAGAGACCTCTGGCAAGTAGCATGTGAATATGCATAACTGAAGCTTCATGTATGGCAGCATACCTGTAGTACCAGCTGGGCAACTGGTGCACACCACCTCCTTGGTTTTGGGCACTATGGCACAGCTTGATCCCCCTGGACATGGACAGGGCTGGCAGTCGGAAGAGCTGCCTGTGGTTGCATCTCCATAATAGCCATCGCTGCACTTCTCACAGTGAGGACCTGCTGTGTTGTCCCTGCAGTCACAGGCTCCTGTTTCAGGTGGGAGAAAGAGGGCGGTTTATTCCCCAGGTCTATGCAGCCAGTGGGCAACTGCTTTACCAGAATCTCTCCTGGCCCAGACTAATTTCTCAGCACATGGCCTTTTCCGGAAACATGATGTGCTTAAGCTTTAGGGGGTGGACAAGGCACAGGGCTGGATTTATTTTTTCGCTTATGGCTTTGTCTTTCCATTGACCGCTTGCCATTCCAAGAACAGTATTATCAAGGGGGGGGGGGGGAGAGAACTGAAAAGTAAAACTAAATGAGGAAGAGGGGAATTTCCCCTGTGAACACTGTCAGGGTCCAGAAGAACTTTCAACTCTGGCTGCTTGGCTTAAATCTATGTAAAGTGCCACAGGCCTCAAATTAGAGACTGAGAAACTGATACAGGCACCTTGCCAGAAGAGGGAGCTACTGGCTTGTTCTTTGCTGTGATCAGGTACTACCAATGCACCTGGGAAAGCAGTTGTTGGGTGGCATGAAGACGTTCTCATAAGAGAACGTTCTCATAAGAACGTAAGAGCCTGTAAGTGTGTAAGGGCCTGGCTGCTGGATCAGGCCAAAGGGGACCCATCTAGCCCAGCTTCCTGTTCTCCCAGTGGCCAATCAGAAGCTTGCGTGAAGCCCACAAACAGCTCCTGGGTCCCCATGTGCAGTTCCTAGGAACCAACCTTCCAGGCTGGTGGGCATCGCTCCCTCTTGTGGGAGAAACTGCCATAGGACAACTACATGCTGTGTGAATAAGTACTTTTTTTCAATCTCAGGTCAACTGCCAATGCTATCAATTCAATGAGACTTCCTGGGCTAGCATCATATTCTAGGTCTAATGGCAAAGCTCAAAAATAAAAAGTTAAAACCCCAACACCATCTGCATCTGAGCACTCTCTCTTACCCGATTCAGGGTTGCACGTTTCACTGTGCCCATTGCAGAAGCAAGGCACACACGGACTATAGGGCCCAAGATTAGGGGTCTCCCTCCTGTAGCCCTGGGCACATCGTTCACAGAACTGCCCCAGGTATCCTGTGGGACACGTACAGCTCTCCACCCAAGTTGCTGGTGTTCCAGACCCAGGCCGTGCGCTCATAATAGTGACATCATCCAAATATCCAGCACCTGGAAAAAAAGATGTGGTTCATACATGCAAATGTGACTATCATTAACTATTAGAAGTGTAGAAGCTTAGAACAGCTTTGGAAGCAAAGAACCTGAATCCTGTCCAAGACAAAACACAAGTTCAAGATTTCCAGCTGTGGGCCTCACAGATGTGACCCTCTAGGTCAGTGTTTCCCAACCTTGGGCCTCCAGCTGTTTTTGAACTACAATTCCCATCATCCCTGACCACTGGTCTTGCTAGCTAGGGATGATGGGAGTTGTAGTCCAAAAACAGCTGGAGGCCCAAGGTTGGGAAACACTGCTCTAGGTGACCTTCTCCCTAAGGCCCTGGTCAGGACTCGTGTGGGATGAGAGTGAGGAGGGAAGGAACCAGCTCCATCCTTTCAACTTCCCCACCAGCAAATTCTGTGGCTACTTTCACCACACTTTTGACTCCTGTAGTTCCTTGGTTGTTTTACAAACCTTCCTATGAGGGATTAGAAATGACCGTAACTATTGGCAGCACTGTTGCACTAGGTGAATGTATGGTTTAAATGTCAACAAAATTATCTTCCATGTGTTTCTGCTTAGAAGATAGCATATAAATAGATCAAATTATTAGGTTTTGGTTTAAAAACAACCTTTCTAATTCATCCATGTCAAATTATACATTTTGTGTACTGCAAGGCTGGTTCTAGACCAGGCATAGGCAAACTCGGCCCTCCAGATGATTGGGGACTACAACTCCCATCATCCCTGACCACTGGTCCTGTTAGCTAGGGATGATGGGAGTTGTAGTCCCAAAACATCTAGAGAGCCGAGTTTGCCTATGCCTGTTCTAGACACATCAAAAAAGTGTTTCAGGAAAACACATTGTTAAATTTATTATGGGAAATCATGTTGGTGAAAGACAGGAAAGAACTTGTTTGCTACCAACTGCACCAGGGGCCAGGAACAAACACTCCATCCCACTTCCTCCTGCGCTCCCTGGACCAGTTCTGCCTCCTCTCCTCCTTTGTGTGAATTATCACTTTGCATGAGATGTGAAGCAAAGGTCCCTCATATCTACGCTTCACAAATCTGCTCAAAACCATAGCTTTTATACTCTAGTTCCTGATCTGCATGCAGGCACATGCAACATGAAACCACAGTTAATGCTGGCAAGTGGAACTGCTCCAGAGACGGCAGGAGGGAAGGTGCATCTCTGCGGCTGGCTCCTGATCTGCAAGTGCAGCTGCTCAGGGAAGCAGCCCTACATCTGCCCTGGGCCTCCATGTGATGCTGAGAGACCAAAGCAGGGAGATGCCTTTGCACAGCAGAGCTAACAGGCAAGCAGAGATGGCAACTTGCCATCCTTGTAAAAGCATGGGAGTGGGTAAAGAATGCAGCTTTCACTACCATAAAATGTATTTGCACACACCATTCCTTCGGCTTATATGGTCAGGAAAGAGCCCCCACAGCTACCGCCCCTTCGCAGATGGACTGGCTGATCTCTTGGCCCAGCCTAACTTTTTAATTCATCCTTTATAAACATTTGTTGTGAGAGCTCCCAGCAAAACTCTAGAGCTCCCCTAACTGGCTCGTTGCTGAAAGTCATGCCCTAGAAATTGCCCTTAGGAAGGGCTCTGCTTCATGTATAAAACAATTTTATGGGACTATATTTTGATGGAAGGATGTTTACATTTTGGGTAGCGAACTCTGGCTTCAGCCACAGCCCTAGGTGTCCCTGCATGTTTGCAATGAAAGGAATGTTAATTACACCACAATTTCCCTGCATTTCTCCCTCCCCCCTTTCAGCAATGCTATTCACCAAAGCATACATAACTTACCAATGCTTCTGCAAATTCCATACATTTTAGACATATTTAGCAGATGCTTTCTGCATTGTATCAGCCTAGCTTTACATTATGGGCAACTTCTGTCAGGTGGTTAATGAATACATAATTCAGAAAGTTCTGCAATTTACATGGGAAAGCAGGGAGGTGTTGGCAAAATCAAGATGACCTGTTAAATTCTCAGGAAAATGTCCTTTGCTGGTCAATGACAACAGCATTTGGACATTTATTATAAGTGCTCATTCAGCTCTTAGATTTACTGGAAAATGTTAAGAATTTTCCTCTGGCCCTCTTCTAAACTTAAACATTGCTGGAAAATATCCGCAATTTAGCAAATCTACAACATTTACCACCATCCAACAATAGTTGAATGATAATATTCCAGGGATGAGGAGCGTGTGTCCCATCAGATGCAGCTGGAATCAAACTCCCGCCCGCCCCAGTCAGCCTGCCCAGTTCTCAGGGGCGGTAGAAGCTGCAGCCCAACAAGATCTGGAAGGCTTGCAATTCCCCGTCTCTGGCCTATTTCCTCTCCTTCTTGATGCAAAGAGGCTAACGTGCTTGGCACCCATGCAGCCTGATCATCCAGCTACTGTGGCAACTTACTCCTCTCACTGTAGGTCCCACGGATCTTGATTGCAGTCAAGTTGTGCAGCAGCTTCTGGAACTCAAACGGGGTAAGAGAAGGTCTCCATGGATAATCTGCAGCTTCATGGAGTCTAACAGGGAAGAAACATGCATCACTTTTCAACCTCTAAAGCATTCACTTGTGAGATTAGTCATTCCCCTTCTACAGGACAACTCAAGAAACTGTGCAATGTTACTGTATTATTATTGGGGGGGGGGGCGCACTTGCCTCTACTCGGGGATTAGTGCAAAGGGTTAGGCACTTTTATTTGTTTCTTCCTTTCCATCCCACCAGGCTAAGAGCTTCTGGAGCAACTTCCCATTCTTTGCCCCCCCCCCCACCTGGCAGTGGCGTGCCAGCAGTGCTTGAAGGAGGTCACACTCACTCTAGCCTGCCCAGCCATCAGCTGGTTAGCCAAGATTTCCAGAGCCATTAACACCCAAAAGTCCCACACAGCAGCTGCCATGCAGCCCACTATCCCTCCACCATCCCATTCAAATAGGCACCACTGTCAAGTTGTAACAGCTATGTTTAAAAAGCTATTAGAGTGTGTAAAGGGTAAAGGGACCCCTGACCATTAGGCAGACTCTGGGGTTGCGGCGCTCATCTCGCTTTATTGGCCGAGGGAGCCGGCGTACAGCTTCCGGGTCATGTGGCCAGCATGACTAAGCCGCTTCTGGCGAACCAGAGCAGCACACGGAAACGCCGTTTACCTTCCCGCCAGAGCGGTACCTATTTATCTACTTGCACTCTGATGTGCTTTTGAACTGCTAGGTTGGCAGGAGCTGGGACTGAGCAACAGGAGCTCACCCCGTTGCGGGGATTTGAACTGCCGACCTTCTGATCGGCAAGCCCTAGCACAGCAAATGGTTCAACCTGAGGGGGAACGATGCACACAAGACAGGTCTATTTTGCATGCTTTGTTCCAGTTGCGTTTTTAAGATTACATTGGCAGTGAAGAGAAAGAAAGGTGGCAGCCCTGAAGAGCTGGGAACAAAATAAATAGGACAAGAAGCTATCCACATTGAGACAGTCAGAGAAGGTGGTCTGAAGCCACAGGGGGCTGGTTCTGTTGAATCAAAGCTGGGTCTAAAACATACCCATAAGCTGCCCTGAGCTATTCAGAGGAAGGACAGGAAAAACAACAAATCAATACAGGATGAAGCTATAATGTTTTTAAGAATGTTTTTAGAGTACAGTCTGAATTAGCCTTTTATTAATAGCTATGTGGGATAAAACACTCAGTCCATTTTAAGCTGAAAATATGAATGTGTGTCCTCAAACAAAATTTAGACATGATCCCACAAAAAGTGAAGCAAGCACCTGCGGACACACTGGTTGAAAGGGAAAAGTTGGGTGCACTCTTAACTCTCCCCAATTAATATTAAGAGGACTTCAAAAGTGCTCAACTCTGGCTGGATCATAACCTCTCCTTTCCCCCCCAAAATCAGAGCTTCACACTTTTTAGCCTCGAAAGCGTAGCTCTCTTAAGTGATGCTGCCATATTGTTTGGGCTACAAACATCAGACAATTGGTTAGAGTAATCAGTTAAAAATCTACTGCATAATTAAATTGGCAGCAGACATTTTTAAAGTAGCATTATTTTTAATACAAATTACTTTTTAAAAAACGCTGCATAGAGCTGTATTAAAAGAGGTATTCTTCATCCACTCAGATACAAGGAAAACCCCCCTCTTAATATGCAGGATACTGCCTGCCAAGTGGCATTGGGAATAAACATGCCTACATCTAGAATGGAGACATGCATGCACAGTAATTATGAGCCAACTTCAAATTGTTGAAAAAAAAAACCACAATCTCATTGTTCCCAGAGTTTTTGCAGGCGGCTTTTATCAATGATTCAAGCTAAGTAATTCATAGCTGGCCACAGCTAGAATTCCAATCCGAAACTGCACTCTCTTTAAAGAAACATTTTGTGCTGCGTTAGATTCTGGTTAAAGCCATTTGCTGCTCCTTCAATCAACCTTGAACTTCCCCAGATTAGAAAAACACATGCCCTCACCTGAAGGCATACTTCAGGGTGCTCTCACTGGGATAGGAGTTGCCTTGAGCAATCAGAGGTACGGAGACTCTCAGGCCAGCACCTTCAAGCACTATGTCCTCCGCAGAAAGGCGTGTGTCCCGCCTATCGACCCGAAAAGAGAATGTCACGTTTTGGCCGTAACTCAAGATTTGATTCCCAAGGAACTTGCCTGAAAGGGAAGCAACAAAGTCCACATCCAAGGAATGGTAAAGGCAGGGAGTTTAGTTGTAAATATTAGCACGCTACCGGTCCATGCAAATAACCATGCCACTCTTGTTATATACCTGGAGCAATGAAGTAGATGGGAAAGGGAGTTTCTGAGATCACAGATATTTCTTGAGTCTCACTAATCCACTGAACTGAGATTTCAGAGCCATCTCGCTGTTCTGCATGCCAGTCCTCCTCTCCTGAAAGCCACAAAAAGAAACTGGAACTTAAGCACTGCCAAACTAATTTGCTGCATAGCCTGTGCTTTTCTTGATGTAACCTTATCATTTTATAATTTAATTTAATTTATATTTTCTGCAACACAAACCATGTTCTACTGCAGTGCAGCTGGAATCAGGCAGCAGTCTCTATCTTGTGAAAAGAAAATGTTAAAGCTTTTAAGGTATAGGGCAGGAGTTGTTCAAGTTAGATTGAAACTTGCACTTACCATACTGAAAGCTGGAGGTAATTCGGTAGATGCTGTATCCAACAGCATTGGTACAGACAGATGAGTGCCCAAAACAAAAGCAGGGAGTGCATCCCCTTGGGTTGGCGGGATCCAGGTTAAAAAAGCCAGGTTTACACCTAAAATAAAGTAAAAAACCACTAAGCACTTCTAATCCATCTCCCACATTGATCTTCTGCCTTCACATCTTTAAGAGTTTCATTTAACTGGGCCACAGAGCTGCATCCACAATATTTCTTATAGTCAAGCTAGACCACTTTGTGGCAGAACTTCACACTAAATCTGAGGAAGTCTTCCATTCTGGTAAAATAACAGCCAGCATCCTGAAAAAGTATTGCTAGAGATTGTCTTTCTTCTGTGGTGCAGCAGACAGATGCTGGTCTTTGACCCGGAAAAGCTGGACTCTAATCCCTACTCAGAACCATTCCTCACTTTATACGGCAATTGTTACTTCCATGGCTATATCCATGTTCTGGTGGAGAGCTGAGACCCAACCTCTGCACATGGGGGTGTCTAAAGACATGCACCTGTCATAGATAATCAAATTCACCCTGTGCTTTTGCTAGAATAACAACAGCGCGTTCCACACAAATGTTACTGAGCCCTAAAGGGCTTGTTCTCACTAACAGCAGAAGAACTGCTGCAAGTTGAAAAGGAAAAAGAAAGCCACTACTGCCAAGTGGATCTCTACATATTTAATTCTCAATTGGCAAAATGGCCTCATTTCAGTGGCCCAAATTTCTCTTCCATCTCCCCAACAAAAACTGAGCCTAACATTCTCAAGTGAAATCTTTTCACTCAATCCTAGCACAGGTGCCAATTTATTACCCCACCTGCTCTTTGTGAGAAACAGACTGAAACGTCAGGAGCTGCTCCCAACCATCAGATTCATTAGGAAGTCTTTCAAAAAGCAGCCATCTCTCAGCTTTAAAAAAAGGGAGAGCCTAAAAAAGTTCACACAGAAGCATAATATTGCTTACTTTAACTCGCCTGTGGAAACAACTCAGAGGCTATTAAGAAAAAAAAAAAGGATAACAACAAGAACATTGAAAGATGGGACTGGTGAACACTAAAAGCAGCAGAAATATGAGATGATTGGACCCTTACTGAACTCGAAGCATGGGAACCCCCAACAAAAATTTATAATTTGGCAAAATATTTGGACTTTATGATATGTATTGGTATAATTTGGAATAATTAATGTGATATGATTGGATTGTTAAATGGAAAACTTAATAAAAAATATTTTTAAAAAAACCAAAAAGCAGCTGTCTCTCAAGCCTGATTTTCATCATGGATTTTTTGTAAGGATAAAAAAGGGATCATCCCTCTTGTACACTTCTCCGAGCCCTACAAAGGGCAGAAAGGCAAAGCGCAGCAAATGGGTCAAATCCCACATTCAAAATCCTGTGGCGCAATGCAACCCCCCTACCTTTCACAGTTGAAGCCCTCAGCGTTGTCTCTGCAGGTACAACGCCCCGTGTCCATGTTGCACTCGTCCATACTGCCAGCAGGATTGCAAGAACACCGCCTGGAAGAGAAGCAAAGAAGTCCAGTCAGAGCACTGAGGAGAAGGAGGAAACCAAGTTTCCAGGCCGTATATCAGGAAGGGGACCTGAGGCCCTGCAGATATGGATGGGCCACAACTCTCACCAGCCCCCAGCCATCACGGCCAGTGGTCAGGAATGATGAGAGCTGCAGCCCAGCAACATCAGGACATTCTCTGTCACAGCCACTACTTTCATCTATATATTGATCTAGGGTCAGTCAACTTTTACCTGCAACCGGCCTCTGTGAGAGAGTGGAAGCCGGGCTGACATCTGTCACATTTGTCGCCCATCACACCAGGCTTACAACTGCACCGCCCATAGTTGTCACACTGAGTGCTGAGGGAACCTGTGTGTACAAAATGAGATCAAGGTACTATTAAAAAGCAAATCAACACAAAAACTGCACTATTTGTTCTTCAAACTAGGCCCTTAAATAGGGAGGGGCCAGAATCCTAGAATAGGCAAAGGCAATCACAATAGCATATCATTTCTATAGTCCCTCCACCCCAGACTAAAACAATGTTATCTAGATGAAGTAATCTGAAGTAAAATATGCAACATGTGTTAACCATCTAAAGGTTTCCAACCTACACACTCAAATCAGGACTTATCCTATATTGAAGCTGCAATCATCCATAATTTAATACTTGGCAGTTATATGGTGTATGTGTTCCCACCCACCCACCCACCCACCAAGTGGTGCATATACTTAGACAAGAACAATCTTTTGCTCCAATACAATGTAAAACAAACTATTTTGATTCTTGTTGGCACAGCTCAGAATAGGCTAAGCCCATGCACACAAAAATCCTGAACATTCTGTGAGGCAAAAGAGCATGAACTGCGCTGC
Organism: Podarcis muralis; assembly: GCF_964188315.1. Taxonomy (NCBI): domain Eukaryota; kingdom Metazoa; phylum Chordata; class Lepidosauria; order Squamata; family Lacertidae; genus Podarcis; species Podarcis muralis. The sequence continues at coordinate 2,783,603 of NC_135659.1, forward strand.
TAGTTATTTAGTTATATGGTGTTTTTGAGAAGTTCAATATCCAGCTGTCTGTCCACTACAATTGAGGGAGTTTAAAAAGCAGCTTATGATTTGCTTGTCAATTGTAGGAAGCAGCAGACTCCCCCCCCCCCCCGCTCTCTTTTGCTGATCTGAGTTATAACCTGGGCTTTGTGTACATAATTTCTTTTATTTAAAAGCAGTGTTATCATATCTCTCTATGGGCTGCGGGTTGTAGAACGTTCAGCTTCTACATAAATCAGACCAGCAAAGCCACAAGACCCTGGTGTCCTATTAAATACATAAAGCAAAAGTCTAGCTTTCACTGAGGTGGCAACTTGAGTCTGGACTGCAGCACTTCCAGTGGCAGGTGGGGTTTGAGTGATGAAATGCTCCATGAATAAGATTCCTCAAATAAAGGACGGCAGATGGCAGGAAGAAGAATTCTAGCACAGCCCTTTTCCTTTAAGGTGGTCCTTGTCTATTGGCAGAGACTGTTTCTGTACAGAGGTGTGTTCTGTCAAAGAGCTTCCGCCTGGGCTCTGACGCAGCGCAGACTCAGATATCCTGGGCCACCGGCAGCCAGACCAAATGCCACCAGACTCAACAATCTAAAAAGCTTTCACAGAAGACTTGGCAGTCCCCCCTCTGCCCCAAAGGCGAGGAGAGATGCCCACTCTCAGACCTCACCTGGAAGGTCATTCCATAACTGCAGAGCACACTGGCTTCACCCCCAACCATTTTAAGTTCCTATACTGAAGGAATACAGAACCCAACGATATAGGCTTTGGGGTTTCATAAGCAAGAGGCTTTATCTGAAATAATATAGGTCACAATCCATTAAAGCACGGATCAACAACCAGCTTCCCACGAAGCCCACTTCAATAACACACTCTAAATAATCCTGCTGGCAAGTTCTCTTGAAGCATATGCTGTGTCTCCACATATCTTTTCCCTCTAGATTGGTGACTGGCAGCACAGGAAGCAGGCTAGCTGCTGCCTCTTACATTAAAGCAGAGGTCGGCAACCTAAGGCACATGGGCCAAAAGCGGCCCATGAGGGTCACTTAACTGGCCCATGAGCCGCCCCTGAACTGAGCTGCCCGCTCAGCGAGTCCCTGCGCACCACGCTAAACCGGCACAGTGCGGCGTGGGGACTCTCTCCCGTGGCTCCGGAAATCACTTCTGTGCATGCCCAGATGCCGGAAATCGCTTCTGTGCAGGCGCACTTTTCAGCGTCTGGACATGTGCAGGAGTGATTTCCGGCACCACGGACATGCGCAGACATGATTTCCGGTGTCGCGCTGCGCAGGCCCGGCCCATGGAGGATCTCCGTGGGAGTGATCCAGCCCATGCCCGGTGAGCCTTGCTGACCCCTGCATTAAAGGCTTTGAATGGCAAGGCATTTAACTTCCAAACTAGGATGCACTGAGATCATTTGTGTTGTTTTTCAGTGGGTCAAGTATCAGTACTTTAAAGAGGCAAGGATGACATTAAAAAGCTAACTTCTCATTGGCATTGCAAGAGGTTACTTCATTTTTAGGCTAGAAAAGGATTGACACAAAAAAACCCATTAAGAGGATTAAAACAAAACAGATTGATTTAGCAACAAGAAGCTCACAAAGACCTTTACCATATACAGTCAACAGTCTTCCTTCAAGCCAGCAATTATTTAGGAACAATTACTCAGGCAAAAATGCCATCTTAAATCAACACACACACACACTTTAAATATACACTGGCTGCCTGTTGTGTCATGGAATATACTACAAGGTTTTAATGCTCCTTATCAGGCCTTCTAAATTTGCCGTTGACTGAAAAACCAGTCTTCATTGTTGCAACCCCACTTGGCATTTACACTTGGCACAATAGCAAAAGTCTGATCACAGCATTAGCCTGACAGAGAAACACATAAACACAGCTCAGATCAGTGCCTGAGTTGGACACCTCAGCTATATTACATTCTGTACAGATTTTATTGAATATGTGAATCTGGATAACCACTGTTTAACATTTTGAACACTATTCTACTAATGCCCAAGTACAGATCTCTGTTCACACATCATCCGTTCTAGAACCACAGAACTGTAGAGTTGGAAGGGGCCATGAGGGTCATCTAGCCCATTCCCCTGCAATGCAGGGATTTGTTGCCCAACACAGGGCTCAAACTTGCAACCCTGAGATTAAGAGTCTCATGCTCTACCAGCTGAGCTGTGACCAAGAAAGAGAATTCAAGGCACACCAGAAGAGGGTTAACCTCATCAGTCACGCCAGATAACTTGAATCACTAGGCGCAGCAAGAAGGCTTAACTCTCCACTCCTGTTGGAAGAAGCACTTGGGGACATCACTGCCTCTTCCATAATGGGCCCCTCCAGCGCTGATCTTGGGTGGCCATGCCCCATGGCCCCTTCCACATGATCCCTGCAAGAGGCAGTCTCTTCTCCATCTCACATACATCCCACCCATTAGGACTACAACCATTTTGGTCGGCCCCCTGCCTTTTAAAAACTAAAGCTGATTTAAGAGTTGACTTCACACAAAATGTTATTCTAGTTGTTATAATTTAAACCCACAAAGCATGCCAAGAACTCTCTCCCTTTGGAAGCTTAACAACTGAAAAACCCAAGAGATTCATCATCTCTGCCACTCACCCACAGGGTTGCAGTTACACGGCAGGCACGCTTCCTCACTCCCAAGGCGGTAGAAATTCTCCCGACATCTCTCGCAGTTTGGTCCGTCAGTATTACCAAAGCAGCTTGTGCAGTGGCCACCGTGGCCCGTGGAGCGGTAGAGCTCAGGGTCAAAGTAGCACTCCTGTGACCGGCCATTGCAGTTACAAGCTAGAGGTAAGGAACAAACATGTGCTTGTTTAGTAGGCCACTAAGCACATCTCCCTGCTAAACCCTTTTCCATCTGCCCAACCCTCCAGGCAACAAATCCAGAAGTAAACGCTACCAAGTCTATAAAGTTGTAAAAGAAGGTGCTCAGTCCAAAAGAAAAATGCAGAAACACCAAATGGCTCAGAATGAAAAGAGGTTGGGGAGAAGTAAAGAGATGAGAAAATTAAGCATTTGTTTCTACCTGTTTGGAGATGATGCAGCAAGAGTTTGGGACCTCAGATAACATTCCAGGTTTACCATACAGAATATAAAAGCTCAACAAGTTCAGTGATTTTCAGAAAGCTAGTTCACTGTGGTTTCCATCCTATTAGTTTAGGGGGACACCAAAGGTAGCAGAGGCTGAGATGGTTGGTGAAGCTTCTGAACTGGAGCAAAAAATCCCATAGGTTGGGATGTAGTAGAGCTCAGTTTCCTGCTGTTCTGGTTTTTTTTAAAAAAAGAACACCAAGCCATACAGTGGTACCTCAGGTTACATACACCTCAGGTTACAGACTCCACTAACCCAGAAATAGTACCACAGGTTAAGAACTTTGCTTCAGGATGAGAACAGAAATCGGGCTCTGGCGGCGCAGCAGCAGTGGGAGGCCCCATTAGCTAAAGTGGTGCTTCAGGTTAAGAACAGTTTCAGGTTAAGAACGGACCTCTGGAATGAATTAAGTTCTTAACCCGAGGTACCACTGTATTTTGAACTAAAAAAGAAATAACGGCCAGCAACATGGGCTCTATTCTTCAATTCCCATGTAAGCTAGAACACAGGCAACATGCTCTTTTACACACACAAACACACACACGGAGTGCTCTGCTTATGAACTTCGTGCTACGCAGACCCATTTCTGGTGCACAAGTCAAGGCAGGTGGGAACGTCAGGAGAGAAATCTGCTAAGGTTCGTACACTGTGTTACAGACCCCCTTTTGCCTGGGTCTTGGCGTACATGAGGGAAACAGCTAGAGTGACTAAGGGTGCGGGTGGGGCAATTCCTTAGACTTGGGGGCGGGGGGAAGGGGCCCAAATGGAAAGCCAGGGTTGAGCTCCCAGGCCCCTAGCTGCCAATCCACAGAGCAGAGTCAAGCTGACACACCCTTCCTGCACCTGCAGTGATCCTCACTTCAGCAGCATTGGGGTAAACCCCCCCCCCAAGTCAGAGGAACCGCAGGGAGCTGCATAGGAACCATGTTGCAAACCAGAATAGCGCTATCCTTATGGTTCACCTGCTCTTGCCCCAGGAGGTGGAGGCAATTAGCCCTTGTCCATGAGCATGCCTTCCCCACCCCCTCACCCCAAAGGGCTGGAGTCGCGATATGTTGCTGAGTGTACTAGATTTTCCACCCGGCTGTCTCTCCAGCTGTGCCACAGTTTCTAGCCTTCCCACAGCCCTCCCACACAGTTTACACTGCTCTCTGGCATGCAAACTGCAGGGAAAGATAGCAGCGAGACCAGCCTGCCCCAGCTGCATCCTGTGTGTCTGTGCATGTGAATGAGAGAGAACAAACTTTCTGCTTTCCTTAGCACAGACAGGCCTAATTGCTCATGTCTAGGACATGGAGCAGAACAAGAGCCCATCAGACACCAGTTTCGTCAGGCTTTCAACTCAAGTCACAGACTCACATATACAGCTGGGAACTTTCAGCAAACATATGAAGCAAGTTAAGAAGAAATGTTGTCTTCCCTCTCCATGCAGTAAGCTAGCGATTCTAATGCTGCAGGCCAGAGCACACTAGCGTGCAATGAAGCAGGCTAAACTGTGCCTTCAAAAATTAAGACATTGTGTTGGGTGCTCACCAGAGTGCAGAGTCCCCATGCAGCACAGATGCTATACCCCACCCGTCAAATGTATGGGAAGGAATAAAGAAGCACCATACAGCCTGTGCTACAGCTAAGAAGCGTGGGGGAATTCCAGAAGCATCACCATAACTCAAAAAGTGCAGGCCCATCGCAGACTGTCTGGGCAGAGGGAAATGCAAGATGCTGCAAGGCAATTATTATCTGTAGTTACAGGGAGTATGCCTTCTCACAGACATTTTAAATTCTTATAGCAAAATGTTTCAACATTCACATTCTTTGGTTCCTCTGATAGATAGAAGGCTGTTTCCAAGCGGGCAGTTTTAGGGTGTGCACAGAAGGCCTTCATTTTGCTGAAGTGAAGGCACACTGCTTGTATCCTCTGGGTTGAGGCCATGCAGTGCTGAGGCGTCCACTGTGTGCATCCAAAAGTTCTGCCTTCTTGCTAACATGGTTGGATCTGCCGGCACCTCTGTACCAATTATTAAGTCCGACAAGGCGCTCAGAAATAAAGTGTATGGCAACAGGTTGCTCCACCTTTTTTTTTTTGGTCAAAATCACTGATTTGTGGTTTCTAAAATGTGTGCATAGGTTGGTTGTAATTTCTTTGCATTCAATGATATAAATTATTTTGCATGATCTGCAGGTGATGTTCTGTTTGAAGTGATATGTTCTACCTGTCCTGGTGCTTTGAAGGTAGCTATATCTATGGAATACGCACAGGTGATACAGCACTTAGATTACAAGGATAAGACCCAGGATTGCTTACGTAAAGCTCTCACTAACAGTTTGTGTAGAATGGAAGGCTGGCAAACTGCAGTAACAGGAGGCTTGCTGATAGCAAACTCTGAATGGTTTGCTAAATCTAACAACAAGTAGCTTTCTCTGATTGCCAAGTGATAGCTAGAAGATGGTGGGTGGAGGTCTCCCACACGTGGGATATGTTGCTCTTTGTCAGGTGGCCCCTCACTTTGATGGAGGTGCTTTTCTCTAGGCAGGATGGGAGCCCAATGGATGTCGCAATCAACATGTGGAGGATATTCTTTTTTGCAGGAGACATTGTTTATTTTCAGTGATCCTTTGGTGTTTTATCTTTGTTGCAAATGCATTTGATTCTAAGAGCCGGTCTGTAAACAATTCTTTATATGTTTTGGATGTCTGGATTTCCAGCACAGATGCGTGTGAGCATCACTGGCTTATGTTGTAAAGACTGGTGACTATTTTGTTATTTCAACAGTGAGGAGAACATTCTATCCAATGACACAGTGAGAAACGCACAGCTCAGTGATGTGCTGCCCACTATGGAAGGGGATGGGGAACTTGATATGAGGCTGCTCTTCTTATAACATGCACTTATATCCAAAGATAGGACTCTGGGGGTCATTTGAGAGTCTTCACTTGAGTTTCAGCTAAATTCATGGTGCTGGATCATACCTTGAAGGAACGAGGGTTCCAGGGAAATAATTTTCACAAACATTTCTCAGTTTCTTCAGGAGAGATCATTTGCATCTATAATCAGAACTCTATTGTACTGCAAACCTGTGTCCATTTGAAAAATCTCTGAAGGCCAGAAATACTTTGCAACTCCAGAAGCAAGAAGATATAGCAAGTATCAGATCAAGCAATTAAAATAAACTGCTTTTATCAATACTTTTCTCCTCTTTTTTTAAAAAAACACCTCTTTCTATGATCACTTAAACTGATTCCCAAGGTTGTCACAAAACAACTAACAATTGCACACAGAAGTTTTTAGACAGTTGCCTTACAACAGTTTCCCCCTGCTTCACTGTCATCCTATTCTACTGTACATTCCAGACAGAAGATAAATCTGCCGGCCACACCCTGCAGTCCTCCTAAACACCACCCGGGTACCATATGTAAGCACTTTTCCCACAAGAAAAGCAGTCACTATGGAAACAACTGTAAGGTGCCTTGCCCAGAATAAAGCCCTGGGCACCAGGTTCATTCTGATGGACACATCTCACACAGACGGTTTCTTGATGCACCTAACCCACTCTACGTCTAGGGTATTTTTTAAGCCTGAGGGTTACAGCAGTTTCTAAGAAGACAGCAGTCCCTTGTACTGGTTTAAGCTCAAGTCCCATGACCTTTCTCCCCATCAGAACTTTGCACCCAGAATGAAAGACAAGAAATCCAAATTTTCTCCCTTTTCTCCCCCTAAGGTTTGGGGTTTTTCCCTTTCAAAAAAGAAAGGACTGCCTGCATATCACAAACCCCACAGTAACTCAGAAAAACACTAGGTCTTGGGTCGCATCCAGAATAGAGTTCCCAGATTATTATTATTATTATTTGTTTAAACAACCCAACCACCAAACTTTCTAGTACTAATGGCTACAATGATGTGCTTTAAACTGTATGTGGACAACACCTGGGGGAAGTCTCAAAAGCCAAAGGGATTGCTGAACAGGATTTCTACTAGTTAGAGGGCAAGGCTTCTGTGGGGTTGGGCTGGGTGACCCTTGGGGTTTGCTTCCACCTCTACAATTCTATGATCCTTGGCCTCTTCCCAGGACTAGGAGAAGAGGAGCAATGTATGCAAAGGGAGAGTCCTGCATATCAGCTTGTATATTTCATGCATATTATAGAATTCCTTTCTTGTGACTGCGGAATCTGGGTCATCCTGGCACAGATTATCTATTTATGTTCATCTGCGGCGTAGAACACAATTCCTGGTGATAATTAGTTAAGTCCAGAGGACTATGCTGAATCAACAATGCATAAATGAAAAATACATTTTTTATCTTGCAGTTGGGTAAATAGATCGGTGTGCCAACAATAAGCACAGATAACAAGCTGTACAGCACCTAGTGTGGTCTGAATCTTGAGATACGAGACAAAGAATTACCCAACACTCTGCAGGTTCCAAGGCATTTCTACCACACAACGCACGCCAACTGATAAGAGGAAACAAAGACGTTTGAGGTAGGGTTTAAAATAAGCCAAGCTCCTGAATTAATACAGGATGACAAGAGACAGGAAGGGACTGGATCTTGCCAGGAGGAAAAAGGAAGAGAACACTCCAAAGAGCTTTAAAATTGGCTACCTCCCACATGACAGTAGGAGGTGATGAAATAATTGGCAGGAAGATTTTGCTTCTTAGACAAAGCCAGATTATTTAAGAACAACCCCAGCACACTTACGCAAACATTCGTTGGCACTCTCTGCCGTTGCTCTTCTCCAAGGCCGGTCGTTGTAAAAAGGGAGGCACTTTTCACAGTCCACCCCAAAGGTATTGTGCTTGCAATTGCAGGACAGCTTTCCATATTCATTCTTCACACACTCGCTTGCGTGGCCGTTGCATTTACACCTGCACGGTAGGAGCAAGACTTCAGGAAGAAATGTACATCTTGTGCCCCACAAGAGTCCAAACCTCCTACACAACCAGACTGACTCACATCAAAGGAACTCCTGGGGTCTCTCTGTTCCTTCCCGCCTCCACCCCAAGGAAAGTGATTCTCAGGGCAGTGGAAATTTCTTAACATACAATGAACCAATACAGTCACCCGACCTCTCTCAAGTGACGGCTAAAGCAAAGTAGTAGGTGAGAAAGCAATTTCTAAATTTTTTTTTCCTTTAAAAGAAAGAAACCGATCCCAATGCGCTTCCATATTCCTTGAGGAATCGCCTTTTATATTGCCAATGAAAAGCGTGCAGTATAGACAGGCAAACAGGGACCTGTTGTAACATTTCTACCTTTGCTGCCCTGGGCTTCTTTGGGAGAAAGAACAGGATAGAAGTAGCAATAATTATTCCAATGTAGCTTTCAGGTGCCCCTCTCACATCCACTCCACCATGTTATTATGCAGTTGATTTCTCCAGAGTTAGCCCAAACCAGTGGCTCTCTAATGGTGTGACACACCACACTAGTGTGGCAGGAGAGAATGGCAAGTGTGGCAGGAAAATTCAAGCACCAACAGTATTATATTTTAGGAATGATTCATGCTCTTACGTAGTTGCATTGTTTTATACCTTCTAGGTGTCCCACGATCATATGATAAAGTAGATGTGTTCTATGTTATAAATCAAGCACTGTTAGGAGTTGTGTCTCTTTGTTTCCCAACACATTTTTCATCAATAAAAACATTTGGTGTGCTGCAAGCAAATTTTTATTCTGACAGTGTGGCCCAGAGAAATTTTTTTGAGAAGCACTGATTTAGACACAACCCAAGTGTTATGACTCTGACAGAAGTGTTATTGTTTTACAGACTGAAGAATACTGACACATTTAAGTGAATCAACGGCAGATAAGGGATGCTGATATTATTGAAAAATGAATCAAAAATGCTATTAGCTCCCACTATGCCAGAGCACATAACTTACTGGGAGAGCAAACATGATGAAGTTGTGTAAAGCAAGTTCAAAGTTTACAAATGATACGTACTCTGCGTACCTACTCTAGCAGCCAGAGTTTAGTGGCTAGAAGTTCAAAGAGTGCATTGTGAGCCAAGAAGCCCAACTTCTACCTTATTTGCCTTATGCAAACCAGCTCTTCAGCATCCGTTGTCTGCTTCTTCCACATCTTTGCATGGGGATAAATATACTGGCCTAACTGAGAAGGCTGTTGTGAAAGTTACTGATGTAATATATACAAAGTGCTCTGAGCAAGTTGGAAAAGTTAAGTATTTGTATGGAAAGCTTTTATAGACAACTGTTAGCTTAAACAAAGTCAGGGATAAGGCAGAGCCGCAATTAATACACAACCACTAGCAATACTTTCCCCTGCTTCCCATCTGAACTGTTGAACAATTGTTAACCAGTGAAAAGGGTTTTCAGCAGGGGGCCGGTCCACTGTCCCTCAGACCTTGTTGGGGGGCCGAACTATATTTGGGGGGGGGGTGTTTGAACAAATTCCCATGCCCCACAAATAACCCAGAGATGCATTTTAAATAAAAGCACACATTCTACTAATGTAAAAACACACCATCCGCGGGCCGGATTGAGAGGGCTATTGGGCTGGATCTGGCCCCCAGGCCTTAGGTTGCCTGCCCATGGGTTAAATTCTCATGTCTGGGTTTTACTTTATGACAACCTCTTTTATCATGGACAGAGACTTTTCATAAAATGTAAACAATGCTAAGTAATTATGAGAAGTACTACTGAACTTTATAAGCTTGACCTGGTTACACGAATCTAGTGCAAATGAAGTTGAAGAATGCACCATAGATATTGGAATAGTCCTTGAGCCTGTTAAATACCAGTACACAAGTTCAGTAACAGATGTTTTATTAAGTCATCATTTTTAAATGAAAAATCACTTTAACTGTGTGTACATACAAATAAAAATGGGGCTGGGGGATGCAGTCAGAAGCCCCAAGCAAACACTTATTTAAGATATTAAATATATAATTGGATGTAGGTTTACTACTTACCTGCCACCCACAGCAAAGTCAGAAATGGCATAGTAATAAGACTTGAGAACTTTGGGATCATTAAAAACTTCATCTCCAAAGGTGTTCAGGCGATTAAGGCTGACTCTGATATCGGTAGCAGTTACCCATTCCTAAAAGGGGAAATTGAAATTAAGCCACAATACACGTATGAACAAGCCACAGCAACACTCAATGTATAGCATATATTCTATGTGACTCTAGCCAAGGTTTGTTTTTGGCTTATTGCTTGTGGTTTGCTTGGGGAAAACAAACCCAGAGGCAAGGTTCAGGGGTAATGCTAAGCCACACACAGCAGCAGGAGGCGGACGGGGAGCAGAGCACCCAACACTTCGTCCTGCTGCAGGTTCTGCTTTGAACCATAGTCACGTGTAACTATAGTTTAAAGTGACATGCAAATGAGGCCATTGCCAGTAGGCCTGTTGGGCCTTGTAATTCCACATTACAGTGGTGCCCCGCAAGACGAATGCCTCGCAAGACGTAAAACCCGCTAGACGAAAGGGTTTTCCGTTTTGGAGGCGCTTCGCAAAACGAATTTCCCTATGGGCTTCCTTCGCAAGATGAAAGCCCATAGGGAAATCTCCGTGACAGCGGGGAAGCGCAGCGCGTCTTCCCCACTGTCCTCGGACCTCCTCCCGGAATAGGATGTAAAGGCCTGGTCAAAAAGGAACGTTTTTGCCTGGTGCCTAAAGGTGTATTAATGAAGGCGTCAGGCGAACTTCCCTGGGGAGAGCATTCCACAGATGGGGAGCCACTACAGAGAAGGCCCTGCTCTCGTGTTGCCACCCTCAGAAGGGCCTAAGAAGGTGATCTCAGGGTCCGGGTAGGTTCATATGGAAAGAAGAGTTCCTAGAGGTATTGTAGTCCTGAGCCATCTAAGGCTTTACAGGTCAAAACCAGCACTTTGAATTGGGCCTGGAAACTAATTGGTAGCCAGTGCAGTCTGACCAGAATGAGTGAAATATGCTCAAACCGCCTTGCTCCAATGAGCAACCTGGCCACTGAATTCTGCACTAGCTGAAGTTTTTGAACAATATTCAAAGGCAGCCCTACGTAGAACGCATTGCAGTAATCTAACCTTGAGGTTACCAGAGCATGGAAAACAGTAGTTAGGCTATCCCTGTCCAGATAAAGACGTACAGTGGTGCCTCGCAAGTCGAAATTAATTCGTTCCGCGAGTTTTTTCTTCTTGCGAGTTTTTCGTCTTGCGAAGCACGGTTTCCCATAGGAATGCATTGAAAATCAATCAATGCGTTCCTATGGAAACCGCCTTCAGACCAGGTCCGGGGACAGTCTGTCCCCCGACCTCTTCTGAAGGCTGGGGTGGGGGGGGGACAAGGGCTTTTCTTCCCACCGCCAGCCTTCTGAAGGCTGGCGGTGGGAAGAAAAGCCCTTCTCCCCACCTCCTGCCCCGCAAGCTCCGGGGACAGGAGGGCTTCGCTGCCGCCCGCCAGCATTTTAAGATCACCTGGGAAGGCAGGTGGGGGGGAGCAAAGACTTTCGCCCCCCGCCGGCCTTCAGAAGAGGTCCAGGACCTCTTCTGAAGGCCGGCGGAGGGCGAAAGTCTTTGCTCCCGACCGCCAGCATTTTAAAAGAGGTCCCCGGAGATTTCCCTATGGGCTTTCTTCTTGCGAAGCAAGCCCATAGGTTAATTCGTCTGGTGAAGCACCTCGAAAAACGGAAAACTCTTTCTTCTTGCGAGTTTTCCGTCTTGCGAGGCATTCGTCTTGCGAGGTACCACTGTAGCTGGGCCACTAGCCAAAGCTGATGGAAGGCACTCCAGGCCACTGAGACCTCAGCCTCAAGCAACAGCAAAGGATCCAGGCGTACCTACAAGCTACGAACCTGCCTCTTCAGAGGAAGTGTAACCCCATCAAGAGCAGGCAGCATTCTAGCCTTCCGGTCTAGGGAACCACCCACTAACCGTGCCTCAGCCTGATCTGGATTGAGTTTAAGTTTGTTGGCTCTCATCCAGTCCATTATCAAGGCATTTCCACTGCCTCACCTGCAGATGTAAAGGAGAAATAGAGCTGAGCGTCATCAGCATACCGCTGACAACGTACTCCAAAGCTCTGGATAACCCCATCCAGCGGTTTCATGTAGATGTTGAACAACATGGGGGATAGGATTGAGCTGAAAGGTTCCACAGGGCTGAAAAGCATTCCCCAAGGAACAGCCTCTGGGAAAGACCATCCGAGTAGGACTGGAGCCACCGCAAAGCGGTGCCACCCACCCCTAGTTCGGAGAGTCACTCCAGTAGGATAACATGGTCAATGGTACTGAAAGCTGCTGAGAGGTCGAGGAGAATTAACAGGGACATGTTTCCTTTATCTTTTTCTCGACAGAGGTCATCATACAGGGTGACCAAAGCAGTTTCTGTGCCCAAACCAGGCCTAAACCCCAATTGAAATGGATCCAGAAAATCAGTTTCTTCCAAAAGCGCCTGGATCTGGTCTGTGACCACCCACCCTTGAGGCTTGCCTAGGAAAGGGAGATTAGCAACTGGCCAGTAGTTAGTTGGATTTTCTGAGTCCAGGGAAGGTTTCTTAAGGAGTGGTTTTAGCACTGCCTCCTTCAAACAGGCAGGGAGCACCCCTCTTGTAAAGAGGCACTGATCACCTCCCTGGCCCAGCCAGCTGTTCCTTCCCTGCTGGCTTTTATCAGCCAAGAGGGGCAAGGGTCCGGAGTGCAAGTGGTCGCTCTGACTGATCCGAGCACCTTGTCCATATCGTTGAGCCTTACCTACTGAAACTCATCCACAACAGGACTAGACTGTGCTCTGGACACCCCATGGGATTCATCTGCTATAACAGCAGAGTCAAGGTCTTGGTGGATGTAAGCGATGTTATCCTCAAAATGCTTTGCAGACAAGTCACAGAGAGCTACCGTTGGTTCTACCATCTCCCTTGGGCCAGCCTGGAAAAGGCCCTGTACAACCTGGAAAGGCTCTACCGGACGACATAATGAGGATGCCATGGAGGCAGTAAAGGAGGCCTTTTTTGCTGTCTTCACTGCTACTAGGGAGGCTCAATAATGAGCCCTTACCGGTGTTTGGTTGCATTCATTTGAATCTTTCCTCAACTGTTCAAGCCATCTCCCAGCTTGTTTCCTTGCCCTTATCTCCAGAGTGTACCAGGGGGCCAATTGGGCTCCACAAAGTGGGAGAGGGCACTCAGTGGCATTCGGGTGTTCCAGAGGTCAACCAGGGCTTCAACAGGCGCACCAGTCATATCAGCCAGAACACCCCCCCCCCGAGCCATTTGGAATCCCACTGGATCCATCAGCCGCCAAGGGTGGACCTTCCTAATAGGTCCCCCATCTCTGCAGAGGGGGAAAAGGTGCTGAAATTCTAAATCTAAACAGGAAGTGACCACAACAAGGGACTGATGTCAATGTTCCGCACATTCAAATCACCGTCTTCCTGCCTAGTTGAAAAGACAAGGTCCAGAGTGTGGCCTTCCATGTGCATTGGGCCGGTGACATGTTGGGACAGCCTCATGGTTGTCATGGCAGCCATGAAGTCCTGAGCCACCCCAGAGCCAGCTGCCTTGGCATGGATGTTGAAGTTTCCCAGAATCAGCAGTCTGAGAGTCCTCAACAAGAGGCCTCCAAGACCAGCTCTGTCAGCTCAGGAAGGGAGACTGCTGGGCAGCGAGGCAGGTGGTAAACCAGCAGAATCCCTAATCTGTCCCGATTGGCCAATGCCAGGAACACACACTCTAGACCCCCCCCCAACTGGACAGAGACCCTAGGGATAGAGAGAGAATCTCTATAGACTACAACAACTCCCCCTCCCCGACCCTCAAGTCTGGCCTGATGGTGCACTGAGTACCTCGGTGGGCACAGCTGGGTGTGACCAACTCCACCCTGTTCACCCACCCAGGTTTCAGTGATACATGCCAGATCAGCCTCCTCATAATCAGACCATGGGTGGTCCCTCCCTTCCCCTCATATGAAGCAATTCCCTACATCTTACCCTGATTAATGGGAAATGGCCAGTGATGATTTGCCTCAAGACCAACTGTCACACACAAGGGGAAGATGGAGCCAGGTTCTGGTACAGAATGCCAAAATATGGCTTAGCGTTACATCTGAACCATCCCAACAGCTCAACTCAACTAAGCAGCTGAGTCCTCAGGGATGCTAGTGTAATCTTGGGGTTTATTTCTATCCCATATCCTTCTTTCTAAATGGTTTGGAATGCTTTGCTTGGTCCAGGAAGTAGCGGAGAAATTAAAAAAATTAACCAAGATATGTACATGTATTTGGTTTGCTGGGAGTTTTCCCGTCTCAGAACCAAGTACCCATGTATAATACACACAATGAATCATACTTACACAAATGCTTTGTTTTAAATTCTCAGCTTCCACTTTCCCATAGACTCACCACAACCCAAGGGAAACCAGCATAATTGCTCCAGAAGAGATACCTGCCCCAAGGCTCTTAGGCTCAAGTCTGTCTTTTCTTGGGAGCCTGCATTCCAGCACATACTGAGTAATCATCAGTGAGGCTTTCATGTTCACAGCAACCAGTATTTTTCCTGTTCATTTATGCTGATGCCAATTTGAAAAGGAAGCAGGCGGATCCCACGGAAAAACAAATACAACAGCGATGCAACACAACAGTTCTGTTTCCCTTAAAAGGAAGATGCCTGGTTTCCTTGTTAGGAGGTGTGACAGGATGTAAATTTAAATGGATCAGTTCAACAAGAGGCAGTGATGGCCCCCAACTTTGGTCACTTTTGAAGAAGATTAGACAAATTCACAGCTATTAAGGCCATCCAATGGCACTGTACTTCTGAATAATGCTGCTGGAAACTGCAGGCGAGGAGAGTGCTGTTGCTCTCAGGTCCTGCTTGGGGTCTTCCCACGGCCAGTGTGACAACAGGGCTAGATGGGCCGCGGACCTGATCCACCAGGCTCCTCTTATGTCCTTATAAAAATCTGCACCAGTTCCCCCCCTGCAATGAACCACTGGACCTACATGGTGGACCACAAAAACAGCCAAATTCCCAAGCTCTCCCCTTACCGTTTTACTAATTATTCTTCATCACACATGTATATCGGTCTCCTTCAAAGGAGCAGACAGGTTGTTCTGTGGTTCCCATTCATTTCAATAGAGATTGTGCCAGAGAATGTGTGAGGAATCGCACCCTGAGGCTCAGATCTGTCCATTCCCACTGTGCTGCACTCAGGCGCAACCCTGAAGCTGCGTCACGTCTCACGCCAGGGGTCTCCCTGACCAGCTGCTAAACAGCAAGATACAGAACACACCTGAAGAAGCAGGACCACAGATAACCTCGCAAACTGGAGCACTCTGTGGGCCTACATTGGGGTTATCCATAAAAAGTAGAGAGGAGCTGCCCAGTGTCTTCTTCTGGTTGCACCCAGGAGAGACTTAGATATGAAGAACTGAGATGTGCCTCAATCACAGCCTCTGATCCAGATCCAATCCCCATTCTCCTTACCTGTAAGACAGGGCTGTTGTCAAAGTTGTAAGCGCTGGGCCTGCCCTCCAGCGTTGAAAAGGCCACGTTGCCCCCCGTGAGCGGAGAGATGTCACTGAACTCGTCTGTGCAAAGGGCCTGCTGTTCATCCTCCCCGGTCCTGATGAAGGCACGACTGGATTTGCGGTAGGTGTTCTCGCATGAGCCACTGTAGTACTGGTAAGGCACCCAAGGACCATCTTCCCGAGTGCGTTTGTAGATGGCAAAGCTCTCCGGCCGGCTGGTGTGAAATTTCAGGCGTACGTATGTAATATCAAAGGCCTTTCCTGTAAAAGAAGAAAAAGTGTTGAGAGTTTGAGACTAAAGCACAAGAGCAGGAAGAGAGAGAAATATCTCTTCGTTCTTTTCAAAGTCTGCAGGGTCGACTTGCTATAAATGTTTGTGTGAAAAATCAGAATGAGAAGCTATCTTTATAATATCAAAACAAAACGAAAAGGCTATGTTTGTCATACTGTAAACTTGTAAATGGTCGCTCTCCTGGTTACTTGTGGCAAGAAAAGACATTAGGCAATAGGTTAGAGGGGCTTTTAGCACACTAGATGAGAATGGACACTTCTTCCCAGCTGAAAATGTGCCACAAATGTTTGAGAGTGGTGTGCATACACAGCTTTGTCATTTTACCTGCAAGGAGTGCAACTGGTATTTATTTTAAATTTTTCATAACAGCACAACTGCCCACTCTGTCATTTTACTAAAGGAAGAATTAATCAATAGCATTTGTATCCAGCCCGTCCTCCACATGAGCTCAGTGCAGAATGAATGGAACGTATCCTTTATTTGCCAAAGCAAGGTAGGCGAGTGATATATCACCTGTCCAAGGTCCCCAGTGAATGTCATGGGGTGGACAGAGATTTTAACTCTGTGCCTAAGTACCACACTCTACCCGGGTCAACTCATGGGATGCAACTGTGGTGGTCCTTTCTTCCCCTGTGCCGACAATGCCCAAGCAACTGAGGCTGAGGAGGATGAAAGAAGCACACTCCAAAAGTTAGCACTGAAGACAGGAGTCCTTGCTCCAACATAGGTCTCACTACCTCATGCGCATATGAAATGTGCAGCCGGTCTGCATGCAAGTCAATGAAACATGAGGCTTCTCCATGCATTTAATGCTTGATTTGGCCTGAAAGGAAATCTGAGGGTGCAATGTTAGTGGTCATTGGATTACACTGTAGGGTTGTACACTACTCACCCAGCACAACGTGTAATATGGAGATAAAAGGAACAGGTAACACAGCACCGTCCTAGGCCAAAGTCCCACTTCTCCAGCACCCCATTCTCACAGTGTCCAACCAAATGCCTATGGGAAGTCTGCAAGCAGAACCCGAGTGCGACAGCACTCTCCGCATCTGATTCCCAGAAACTGGTAGTCTCCACCATATGGCTGTTGTTGCTGGCATCCCCTGATAACCACAAGCCCCATGCATCTGTCTAATCCCCTTCTAAAGCCATCCATGCTGGTGGCCATCAGTACATATTCTGGGGACAAAGTCCGGTTTAATTTGGTGCTGTGTGAAGGGGTTCACTGGATGACCCTGAGCATCTACATTTTCCACACCATGCACAATTTTGTACATGTTCCCCCTCTTATTCACCCTTTTTTTCTAAATTAAAAAGTCCCAAACATCACAACTTTTCTCATAGAGCAATTGTGCCCTATAACCTCAGGGTTACTGGAAGCTTCTCTCTCGGTTTCAGACCAAACCCCAACCTGCTATAAGGGGCTGATACATCTGGACAACAAAGCACGGTTGCTGTGCAAACCACGTAGAAGCTGAACTACACTGCAGGGTTGTCACTCTCTGGAAAGCGCTTGCCAGACAATGCAGCGCTAGAAAGACCGTAAGGCAGCTTCCTAAGCAAAATATCTGGAACACTTGAAAGTCTATATAAAGGCTAAATAAATGAATGCTAAAAAAACAACACCCCACTGCTTTGTTTTAAAAAGGTACTTGCATAATCTTGAGAACTCCAAAAGAGCAGACATGTTTCTGTGTATGACACTGAATGAAACCACAGCAACTGGTTCAGAAGTGCAATATACGTTTCCCACAAAGATGATGGGCTCATACTTTCACTTTCCCTATAGTTGACACAGCAAAGAGGAAATGCTGGAGCCAAGCCAGAGAACTGGGATAGTCGGGCCTCTTGTTGTGACAATCAGAGCCTTTGTTAGCTCCTCATTTCGTGCCATTGTGGTTAGGATCAAGGAACTGTTTTCGACTCAACTTAGCCATCCCAGGAAGGAAGAAAAGGGGAATCCCCCTTTGATACTAATTCTTTGTAGGCAATCAAATGAAGAATAGCTTCAGGATTTATCAGCTTTAGCAAAAAGCAAACAAAAACCCCACTCTCTTCCACCCCACCCCCCACCCCCTGCCCACCTACATACATTTCCCACCCAGTTTGTGAAAAGAAGCCTCTCCATTATAGATTCTTTCCATTTGCTGGCATATCCCCAAACAGGCTCAATAAACGTCAAATAAACCAGCCATGATCAGCTTTGCATCCTAGGAACGTGTGGCACTCCAGCATTTCACTCCCTTTAGCTCAGCGGTTTTACGAAGTATCTCCCTACAGGGAACTCTTCCTTCATCAAGTTATCTGAAAAGGAACCCCAACCCACAGCAAGGTGGTTTTGGGGCACATTGGGGGGCAGCCTTGCAAATACAGGTGCAAATGCTGCTACCCTCAGAAACTTTTACCGTTTATACATTGATGGTTTGGAAACAGAACAGACGTTGGGGCACAGCCCAGGGAAAGGGAAGCACGTTTAAGGTCAACTGTTTTCAATGGGAAAATCCACTGGCAAGTAAGCTTGAACTTTGCCTCCATTTGTCACCTCTCTTCTAGTTACGAAAGCTTCCCTGTCTGGTCAGCTGGATGCAAGTCATAGCTTGCCACAGCCAGCCAAATGAACAGCTCTATCACCAAGGCTAGGGATAGGAACCTTTGGCTCTCCAGATGTTGCTGAACTACAACTCCCATCAGCCCCAGAAAGCATGGCTAGTAGCTAGAGGTGATGGGAGTTGTAATTCAACAACATCTGGAGGGCCAAAGGTTTCCCAAGTGAACTGCAAATGTACTCTGGAGCAACTCTGTACTCTCACATGGTTGTGAATTGCAGGGCCAGTGATAAAGGATGGAAGGCAAGATGTCTTCAGCATTTTTGGCGTTTATTCCTCAGCAAGACCATCGGTAGTAGAGGACAGTTTGAAAGGAACTGATCTATTACAGCACTGCATCAGAATTATAATAGCCCAACTGTTAGTTGGGGGATTTGTGGCCCAGTGGGGAACATGCTGCTCTTGGCCTAATTTCATGAAAACCTCAGCATCCTCTGGCTCTCTGAAAGTCGCATGCCTACAGTCCTTCCTAGAAATCACTTCTGCTTCGTATTTGTGTGTATATGCATAGAAATGCACGGGGTGTTAGAGGAGGGGTAGTGCCTCTGGTGGGGGACATGCTCCACCACTGGTCCCCACTCTGCACTCAGCTCTCAACTGTGACTCGTAGAAACTGTCAGCATTCAATAGCAGCCACATGCCAGGAACGGCTTGGACTAGGCTAACCAGGTGAGGGTAGCAAATGAGTTTCAAATCCTTGGTGATTTAGAAACTGCATGTGAAGATAGACTCCAGCCAACTGAGTGGACGAGACCAGTAGTGGGTCTAACGGTCAAGAAGGCAGTTTCTGCACCTGCTGTAGAGGGAAGTGAGGAGCAGGTGGGCCCTGTCAACCTAGGAAGGTAGCCCACCGAGGAGAAGGAAAACACTGATCCTAAACATTTGCTGCCTTGCAGCTATACTCATTTGTGGGAGCGGCTTTGGGAGTAAACCCTGAGGAACTATCTGAACCCACTGACTTGTGGGACATCTTTGGGAGAAGAAAGGGCTCAGGAGTAAACCCAACGCAAATCCGGAGTGGAGTCCCTAAGGCAGTTGGCGGGTGTCTTGTAGGTCTCCTTCTGGCAACTCCTGCAAAGAATAGGAGCCAGGGCCATGGGGACCTTGCCCCCCCTAAAATATTTGAGGGGGCTGGAGCCCCCCAAAGTTGATGGGCATTGCCATTCAAATGGTGTGCATGCACCACATCATGTGATCAATTATGTGGGGCAGGGCTTACCTTATTCACGTTGGCACCCCTGCAACCACACTGGTGCCAAACACCTTGCTCTGCTTTCCTCACATCCGTGAGGCTGAGAGGGGATCTCATCATCTAAGCAGCCCAGGACCTCCAAACATTCTGCCCAGGCTTGTCCCCTGGCGGGAGTTCACTTTGGTGCTGCTAAAGCAGCATGAATGTGATAAAGGAAGAAATAGGGGAAACACACATGTAATCCTGCAACAATATACTCTCTACCCACGATAGCTGCAGCCTAAAGTTCCTTAAGTGGGGAAAAGGTTCTCCCCAGCAAAAAGACAATGGAGCAAAATACTTAACATTATGAGGCATGTTCTCGACTATATCAGCTGGGCAGTGCGGATGGCACATTTTTGAAGGGGTGGTGCTGAGAAAGTGACAGAAGGAAACCAGCTTTCATTTATGCATTTATAATGGACATGGAGAATCCATTATAAGAGCTTCAAGAGTTACATGTGGGGGTGTAAAAAAAAACAACCCACCCTCCTTTTTGAACTGGGAATGAAATGAGCATTCTTAAGCTTCACTGTTCAAGAACACTGGCACTTCTGTTAAGAGACGCTTCAAGGAATTTTCTTTAGGAAGAGCTTGCTAGACAGCCTTCCACCACAGTTGTAGCAACAGGGGATGGTGCTTATTGTTTTCAGATTTTACAGTGGAGCACACTGGCTGCCATTCCTCAGTCTGGGTGGATAACTAAGAATTATTTTTATTTTTTGTCAACGGCCTCCTGAAAAGCTCAAGACAAATGACTCCTGTGCTACTCCCAGTCCACAAGGCAGCCAAATGCACTGTGGGCTCCCCTTGCTCTTATGTCCTGGTGGCATCAGAAAGAATAAACCTGCAGAAGAAGAAGAACTAGAGAGCTGCCCCTGGGGTGCCTGAAGCCGTTAACAAGAGTTACAACTGTGGGAAGAGCCTATAAATAAATAAATAAATAACGCTCCCACCCCCACCTTCCTCTCAGGGCTTCTTGGCTGTGAGAAAAGTTCCCAGAGTGAGGTATACAGCTGCACACCAGCTGTTATTGTTTCACCTCAGTGGGCAGGATTGTATGCACACACTCTCTCACCATAATAAATGCATGCTGCAACCAAGCAACAAAAGCAGATACCGCAGAATGCCCTTTGCCCAACACTGCAACAGAGATGAGGATAGTTTGTGAGTGCATGTGTGCAAGCGCAAGAGTGTGTGTGTGTGTGCACGCGCGCACACACACACAAACATGCACAATTCAAGCACAAAAGAACACACAGCCATTTATGACTGGCTAACATCTCAAGGAGCATAGATTTCTTAAACTTTGAACAATTTCTATTACCCACTGATCACACCTGTTGCCATAACAAGTCACCGAGATTCCTTTCCCCATGAAAAATTGTCATGTTTGCTGTGGCACCTTAAAGTCTAACAAATTTACTGTGGCACAACTGCTTTCACATATAAGACCCTATTTCGCATGCTCAATGTGGCTTGTGAGAGGTTGTCAATGTTACACACATGTGGGTTTGCAGGGTGTGTGCAGTCACATGTGCACTTCTTAGTCATGCGAGGAGACTGGTGTGTAACAACGCAATAACTGCAATAAGATCCACTAGGATATTCACAGTTTAATTGTGTCCCTCAGATTGTCCCTGTTGTTGTTGGCACCTGTCTGTCTTGAGAGACAATGGCATGTGTCTCCAGGGGTGTGTTAGCAGCGACCTCCTCAGGGTGAAACCTGTATGGAGGTCCTTGGCTGCCCAGACGACAAGACCTCTCTCTCGGTCTCGCTGATGTGGTCCAAAGGAAAGCACAGCAATATATGTGGCTGCAAGCATTCCCAGGAGGAGGCGTACAAGGTGCCATGCAACTGTCTTAGGAACTCTACTCTGCATTTTTTTACTCCTTAGTCTTTTCTTCTTCCAAAGATATCCTGCAAGGCAGTGGAGGTTTCAGAACTCGGGTTTTCCTTCCCGGGTTGAGGAACCCCATCTACTCCCGACTTCCTTCTACAGCACAGGTAGAAACTGCCTTGACAGTTGGACCCATTTAATGGTCTTGCTCCCTCAGTGCTATAATTTATGTGTGTACTCATCAGTACATCTCTGCAGCGGGTGGCGCTGTGGGTTAAACCGATCAGAAGGTTGGCGGTTCGAATCCCCGCAACGGGGTGAGCTCCCATTGCTCGGTCCCTGCTCCTGCCAATCTAGCAGTTCGAAAGCACGAAGTGCAAGTAGATATATAGGTACCACTCCTGCGGGAAGGTAAACGGCGTTTCCGTGCGCTGCTCTGGTTCGCCAGAAGCGGCTTAGTCATGGTGGCCACATGACCCGGAAGCTGTACGCCAGCTCCATCGGCCAATAAAGCGAGATGAGTGCCGCAACCCCAGAGTCGGTCACGACTGGACCTAATGGTCAGGGGTCCCTTAACCTTTACCTTTAAGATAGCAGTAAAAGTTGCTGCCGCTTTAGTGATAATTACATATAAGCAGGTATGCAAAGAATTTCAGCTCACATGATACTTCTTCCATGCAAATGCATGTAAATATGAGCCAGTATTTGGGAATTTGATAACAATGTATAAATTGAACCACAGTGGAAGAGATAAGGAGTTCCTTTCTCCTCTGGAGTGCTTAAGCTTAGACTGGAAACTGCAGTCTTTGTACTGTGTCACGAAGCAGCAAAGCTTGCACTAAGAACAGCAGGACCACAAGGGGCACAGATTTTAATAGCCAGTGCCAAAGCCAATATATATTTTTAAAAACCTCCTGGCACACAACCTCATATTTCCCAGGCTTTGTTTCTTCCATTTCAACCCAAACTAAAACACCAATAACTTGGATTTGCAAAAGCAAGTTTCTGGAGAGGCCCTAAATGTGGGCTCCTTCCATCAATGCTGTCCATGGGAAAGTCTAGCATGCATGATCTACAGAGGCAACAAGCCTTAAGCAAAGGCAACCAGATGTTTTGCTTGCAGGTGTCATATTATAAAACAGTTCAAAAACAGACCACTGTGCTAATGCAACAGAACAAAACCCACAATGGGTCAATAAAATACTAAAGCTTGGGTTTCAAATGGCTGGTGTGTGCATGTGGCTTTTCGGTCTTCCTTTTTCAGCAACCACCCTGGCCCCAAATGTTGGGTGGCCTTCCAGAAGTGCCCCTCTGAAGCCATCTCTCTTGCTTCCTTCTCAAAACCCACCTTTTCTATGAAGCGTGTAGAACAGTCCACTAGTCCACATAACCCGCTGCTGTAACTAAGCTGAAGGATGTGTAACCGAAAATAATAAAATATTATTTCTGGTTTCCTTCTGTTCCCATTTCCCTCCCTTTTCTCTGCTGTCTCAATTTGGATGTTATAAGCCCCTCAAAGCAGGGGCTGCCCTTCCTGAATTTGTAAGCATTTTGTATAACATTACAATGCAGGCAATACTTCCCATTTGTGCATGTTTGGCACACACATGACCGCCGACACGCATGCCGTTTTTGGCACCAGAAGGGGGCAGGGGCAGAGCGAGCT
Source organism: Podarcis muralis (assembly GCF_964188315.1). Lineage (NCBI taxonomy): Eukaryota > Metazoa > Chordata > Lepidosauria > Squamata > Lacertidae > Podarcis > Podarcis muralis. The sequence continues at coordinate 2,806,835 of NC_135659.1, forward strand.
TACATGCGTCCCACTGACGTGCGCGGTGCCTTGGAAGACAACCCCTGTGTAAATGGGGAGTTGCCTGTGTATAATATTAATAGATAACCAAGGCATCCCTCAAAAACTTCACCTTGCGAGATTATTATTCCTAACATGGAATTCAAAGCATGGTCCCATTACAGCACAGAGGATTCCAATGAATAACATGTAAGAACAGAAAAATCTCCAGACTAACATAAAAACCACACTGAGGTATTATTGTTTCACGCTTGAACCACGAAAGTTGGGTAATCCCAAAAGGTCCATAACTTGCTCTATTGCTTAGTGGCTGCTGAGAAAGTCATTCAAATCAATTGTTTTTCCTCTCCTATGCGCAACACAGGACATGGGGCGTGGGGAGCATAAGAAATTAAAGTTGCTAAAATGCTTTGTAGTTTGCTGTTCAGCAATTACTGGAAAGAATAAATAAGCAAGCCTTTTTCTCCCAAAAATCTGGCTCGGAGGAAAGGTCACAAAATTGGGAATGTTTGCCTGGTTTAGAAATAACCGTTTCTGAGACAAAAAGGTTTACAACACAGATTACCACCGAACTTTCTGGTGTTGAGGGATTTAATTTTTTTATCACTTGCTTTTATTTTAGAAGTTATTTCTAAACCATTTTTGGGGGGAAGACGGATGGAGAAACTAAAGAGTGATGAGATAAGCATACTTTTATTTTTAATAACGAAAAAACCCCTCACTGCAATGAACCTCTTAAGGGGCTTGCCAATTGGCAGTTTGAATCCACACAATGGAGTGAGCTCCATTTGCTCTGTCCCAGCATCTGCCAACCTAGCAGTTAAAAAGCCTACCAGTGCAAGTAGATAAATAGGTACCGTTGCAGTGGGAAGGTAAACAGCATTTCCATGCACTCTGGCACTCATCACAGTGTCCCGTTGTCAGTTTAGTCCTACTGGCCACATGACCAGTAAAGCTGTCTGTGGACAAAAACCGGCTCCCTCGACCTGAAGAGAGATGAGTGCCGCACCCCATGGTCGCCTTTGACTGGACTTAACAGTCCAGGTCATTTACCTGTTTACCTTTTTACTATTTAGGAGAAGCTGGGAGGTGGAAGGGATTTGGAGCCAAGAATCAGTAGGTGGGAAAAGGTAATGCTATTCTAGGCTGCACAGAATCACAGAACAATAGAATGGTCAAGTTGGAAGGGACCCCTGAAGGTCATCTAGTCCAACCCCCTGCAATGCATGGAAATGTCAACTAAAGCATCCATGACAGATGGCAATCCAACCTCTGTTGAAAAACCTCCAAAGAAGGAGAGTCCACAACCTTCTGAAGGAGTCCATTCCACTGTCAACAGGGTGCAATAGTATGTTACTTCAAGGGAAGTAACAGTACCGCTCTACTCTGCCTTGGTCAGTCCACACCTGGAGTACCGTGTCCAGTTCTGGGCACCACAAATCGAGAAGGATATTGACAAGCTAGAGTTGTGTGTGGAGGAGGGATACCAAGATGATTAAGGGTCTGGAAACCAAACCTTACGAGTAATGGTTGAGAGAGTTGGGTTTGTTTATCCTGGAAAAGAGGAGACTGGGAGGAGATATGATAGCTTTCTTCCAATATTCAAAGGGCTGTCACATGGAGAATGAAGAAAGCTTGCTTTCTTCTTTTCTCTGGCAGGTAGGACCAGAACCAATGGATTCAAATTACAGTGGTACCTTGGTTTAAGAACAGCCCTGTTTTTCAACCATTTGGTATTCCACAAAACCGGAAATAGTGTTCCGGTTAGCTAAGCTAACTTAACCTCGCTCTACGAATGGAAGCTGAATGGTGGAAGGGCACCAGCAGTGGGAGGCCTCATTAGGGAAAGTGCACCTCGGTTTAAGAATGGCTTTGGTTTAAGAACGGACTTCCAGAATTGATTAAGTTTGAAAACCAAGGTACCGCTGTACAAGAGAGGAGATTCCAACTCAACCTCACAAAGAATTTCTGACAGCATGGGCTGCCTGACAGTGGAAGAGACTCCCACAGGAGGTGGTAGACTCTCCTTCCATGGAGGTTTTTCCGCACAGGTTGGGTAGCCATCTGTCATGGATGATTTGACTGAGACTCCTGCATTGAAGTGAGTTGGACTAGGTGACCTCCAGTCCTTTCCAACTTTACAATTCTATGATTTTGTACTCCTCTACTGAAACTACCCCCCTCTTGAACAGTTTCTCCCGGGGGGAGTATGGCTATCAGGGTTCAGCTACACATGTTTATATGTAACATGTACTTAGGCCCTATGGGTTAAATTACACATTTACACCAGCAAACAAGTGTCTATTGGTGCGCATGCTTAACTCTTCCGACACTATTTTTCTTTGAAGCCAGGCTTCTAGTTGATGCCCAGAACCAAACCAGCATATTTTAAATAGAAAACAAAAACAAAACCCAAGCCCAGTCATTTCAGCATGCCAGTGTCAGAAAGCCTTTAAAGAAATGGTTTATTTATTCCAAAGAAGAGCAGAAGGTCAACTTTTGCCTTTCTTCAGATGCCAAAAATATTAGGGTTGGCTTAAAGGATGGGCTTCATGCTACAAAACTAGCTTCATTATTTTTGCTTTATACTACCAAAAGGGATGGGCTTTGTGCTACAAAAGTGGATTTTAAGTTTTATATTAACCTTGTGCTGAGTTACTCTGCACAAAAGGTGCATGCAGGTCGAAACAGAATGGATAGAAAATGCATTTAAAATGTTTTCTTCAGAGAGGAAGTGTGTTAGAAAGTACAGCAGCAATATATTTTCCTCTTGCAGAAAGGAGAGAGCAACCTCAATAATCTTGATGAAGAAAGATAACCCTTTCGAAAAGCTTCCATACCTGTTTCAGCTACATTCTTTGCCACGCCACTGACTCTCTACTGGACTGTCCACACATCAATAGTTGTTCTATTATGCTTCTCCAGTGCTATCACATGTTTCTTGTCTGGAGGAGCACTCTTGCACTATACTGCAAGAAAAGCAGGACAAAAACCCCAGAACATCTGTGTCAGGAAGAATTATAGGATTTAGCAGGAAACCACAGGGCATGCACCTACTGCAAATGAAAAAGAATGATTTCCCGCAAACTTATTGGATGTACAATGCCACTGAAAGTGTACTGTGCAGTACTGTATATAACTGCCCTGATAACAATCATGAGCACAAATAATAAGGAATGCTCAATTAAAAGGGTGTCTGGGAGAGTGAGGGGAGATGTGGAAGTTGCTCATGCTTCACCTTTCACCTGAAGTGCTCCCAAGGTTGCAAGCATCCCTAGTGCCACAGGGAGAGTGCACATGTTCTGCATGTGTGGAGCTTCTAGCCTTGCCATTTTAAAAGAAAGACCTTAAGTACCAAGGATGCTAAAGTCACAGCCCAAAATCAAGAGACGAATGTATACTTTGCTAGACTAACGATTGTTTTAACACAGTTCGAGCCATATTAGCTGTATACCAGTATAAGCAAAGTTGTGCACAGGGGCACTCCCCTCCCCAGTCACCCCAGCCTCCAGGTCATTGATAAATGGAAGACCAGCCACCAGCAGCCCCCCAGGGATAAAATGCAGTCCACTAAGGAGAGGAACCAGGCCATCAAATCTCAAACTAGGAGACCAGGGAAGGTGCTGTGGCTTTAATAATTTTGACTTGGGGGCAGGGTGTTTGGGCCTATGCCATCTCCCCCCCCCCCCAAAAAAAGCGTTCCTCTAGTTAAACTAGGTGTTGGCTGAGGCAATAAATGTTCTGCTGTCACACTGCAGCAAAGGAGTAAGACACAAAAATAGGGCACTGAGGAATGGGTGGTCCGGCTCAAAAGCTGCAAACCAGCCCTACCTCATGACTCTATCCCAAAGATTTCATCTGCTTTGCTGAGAAGTGGTTTTTTTAAAGTTCCTGTCAGCAGCAGCAAAGGAAGCTGGACTGAAATGACTTTGGGGGGCAGGAGGAGGTTCTCGCCTCCTTGATCTCTTTGCATGAATACCAACAATGCTAAGGAAGTGCTACAGCCTTGAATCTATAAATAGAGAGAGAAGGAAAAGTATGGCCATGTCCATGAAGGCCCCTCTCTTATTCTCAGAGCACAAAAGCCCCATTGTCTTTGTGCTCTTCAGAACGGATGGATAATTTATATCATAAAATACCCCTGCCAGCTGACGCTCCTCATAAAAGTGCCAGATTGTGAGAAGATTGCCTTCATGAGATAAGCATAGGCTGAAATCCTCCCACTCTTGATCCCTGCTCGGGAGCTCAGCCTTTTGAGAGCCCTTCTCAACAGCCAGTACATTTAACTTAACAAAACAAGCCATTCTTTTGGAGTAAACAATGTTCATCCAGGGACCTATGGGCAAAGGTGGCAGTGGGGACAGAGAACGCCACCTGATCAACTCAAGAGCCACACAGGCTATTTTCTCGCAGGAGTGTGTTCGCTGCAACCAGACACAAGGCAAGAGGCTTCCCTCCCTTCCACCACAAAGACCGCTATACAGGTTCCACTATGGGCACGATTCCTGCAGCCACTTCCTTCAGGCACAGTATTAATGGGGGGATGCTGCAAACACATCTGACTCCTAGGACACGCAGTGTCTCCCTGAGGCACAAAAATTAATGCCTCAGAGTAAACACCCTCTGTTAAGTCTAAGACATAAACAGCAAGGAAAATATTCCTTCAAGGGAGTTCCCCCTCACACACCCTCCATGGATATGCACTTTTAATGCTTGCTTATGCTGCCCCGCTCTGGGCCGTGATGACAGATCTTGCTCCCCTTGAGACTCTGCAAAGCCAATTCCTACGTCGGCTCCTAATGCTCCCCCTATGCGTAAGCAACGCAGCCATGCGACTAGAATTGAAGATCGCATCCTTAGAAACTTGCCTGTGGAAGCAAGTCTTCAATTACTGGTTATCATTGTGGCATAGATTACCAAACCATTACCTTGCCCAATGCTTATGGCGAGATGAATTCTCCAGCCTTTGGACTAGTAAAATTCATGCCAAACTCCTGAGCTATGGAATCTCTCCCTCAGATTCCCTAAAACTAGACCAAATCACTGCTCAAAGACTGATCCGTCAAAGACTGGATGACATCGACTTGCAGCAAAATTACACGCTGGGGGGAGGTGTTTGTTCGCCCCAGAACATTGGTATCACTTTAACTTATTGCGTTCCATCATACCTCTCCTCCCTTTCGACTGTTGCCCATAGACTGGCCTTCACCAAAGCGAGGTTCAACGTTTTCCCCTCCAATGTCCTGAGACATAGATTCTCAAAGGGCCAAGTCCCCGCCACGTGCGAATGTGATAAGGTGACGCCGGAGTCGCTCCAGCACATTATGTTCGCTTGCCCCCTGTTCAATGTGCCACGGGCAAATTTGTTGGGATCAATCATACAGAAACTAGAGGGTACCCCACCAAAATTCCACCTTGCCCAAATCTTGCAGGATAAGGATTCCCACACAACCCTGAAAGTGGCTAGGTTCCTGGTCGCTGTCCTCTCCCAAAAGCAACGCCAAGGAGCGCTACAAGCTAATTAAGGCGTAGCATGCCTTTCCATCTTATAGTATTTATTGTTATAGTGGTGTTTTAGCGACTGTTTTTTCTTTTCCCCACGGCATAAGCTGTCACTTATGTGTTGTTTTTACCTGTATGGGCCATGGCCGTAATAAATATTCTCTTCTTCTATGCACTTTTAACATTTACAGAACACTCTCCCATGCAATGTACAGAAAACAATGCACCCTTAAAAGGAACAGAAATCAAAAGGTAGAAATTTACAGTAAAACAGTCAGAGAGTTACAAAAATAAATAGATGCTAAATCCCCATGGCCAGGTGAAATAAAAATGCCCCAAGGCCCCCAGCAAGCCACCTAAGAACTCATTTGCCTTAAATAGTTACCAGCACGTCAAAGTTAGAAGTTGAGTCAAAAAGCAGCTGTATTTAAACATACATGGGACTCTCTTGTGTGAGGTCAGCACATCTGAGATCAGTACGCTGTGCTGACATGTTAAAGTTGAATGCACAGGTGCTACCAATCCAATTAAAACATGAGTTAAGCAAGTTTTTGTATTTTTTCTACACATTTTGTTGTTGTTAAAACTAAGCCTCAGGCTAAATGTAAAAGGTCCAAGTAGATGGGATGGTAGCACAACATCTCTTGTGTTAAAAGGCTGGCCATGCCAATTAATCAGAGGAGTCTTATAGCAGAGAAGCAAGAGAGGAAGCTGAACTTCTCCCCCATCCATTACTCCTCCCCTCTGCCCTCGCTTCTTGGTGCAGAACCTGGCTTAGAAATAAATGGGAGGGAAGGCAGTTTTGGGACAAGCATAGTCAGGAGAAAGGTTCAAGCATCTAAGAACATAAGGAAAGACCTGCTGAATCAGATCGAAGGTCCATCCAGTCCAACGTCCTGTCCTCACAGTCATCAGCCAGATGCCTGGGGGAAGCCTGCAATGGGTATTCAGAGGCATATTGCCCTCGACAGGGGAGAAAGAACCCCCCGCATCTCTACACATGAAACCAACTTCCTCCTCTGCCCACCAAGGCTATCTTACTGCAATGTTCTAAGCACAGGTCTGCTATGGTGTCATGTCTACTTCCTTGGACCCAAAGTCCCACTATGCATCATGGAGGTTCTTCCTTTGTCAGCCTCCAAGCTATCAGATTGATGCTCAATCTCTATTTGTGGTCGAGAGAAGGCAAAAAGAATAGCTGAGGTGAGCAGAGAAGGAGGTAGGTAAGCACCTTTCTGAAGAGTTTTGCAACACTGCCATAATGCTTAGATAAGACACTGGTTACAAGACCATCTTCCGACTGTGAATTCACTGACTCAGTGAAGAAGCTTCTCTCTTTAAGAAGTCGTGCCACATCATTTCAATTCAGGGGGGAAACCAATAAATTCATCAATTCCTAGTGAACATTTAATGCACACCCATATCAACACACTTTACCTTTCTCTCAGTTTTTTTGGGGGGCGGGGGCGGAGAGGTTGGAAGATCTGGACATTCACTGCTTCCCCACCCCTGGCGCTGTGGTCTAAACCACTGAGCCTCTTGGGCTTGCTGATCGGTGGTTCGAATCCCCACCACAGGATGAGCTCCTGTTGCTCTGTCCCAGCTCCTGCCAACCTAGCAGTTCGAAAGCACGTCAAAGTGCAAGTAGATAAATAGGTACCGCTCTGGCAGGAAGGTAAATAGCAGTTCAGTGCGCTCTGGTTTCCATCAGTGTCCTGTTGCGCCAGAAGCAGTTTAGTCATGCTGGCCACATGACGCGGAAAGCTGTCTGTGGACAAATGCCAGCTCCCTTAGCCTGAAAGCGAGATGAGCGCCGCAACCCCATAGTCACTTTTGATTGGACTTAATCATCCAGGGGTCCTTTACCTTTTACGTGCATTGAAAGTCTGAGTAGCTGGTTCCAGCCCTCCCTCTGGTTTTAGGCATGCTATTAGGCTCAGCCCAATTAAAAATTTGCAGGGGTGTTGCAGTGATTATTGAAAATGTTATGTCAAAATATATACATGTTGTTCATATCACTTAATGTATTGATGCCTTCTCTCATTGATGCTGACCACAACCAGGCTTTGCTGCGATGTCTCACCCATTTCTTACCTCAAGCCTCTTTCATCTGCGCCACTAATGTCACTTCTCTAGCACATCCCTTTGGGTCATCTTGATCTATGGCACTCCTCACACTAGGCCCGGGCAATAGATCAATATATCGCCCAGGACCAGTATGAGGAGCAGACCATGATGTCGGCTTCACTCTGCGGCATATCGCTGGTGAAACCACTACCGCTCCTGAGTCCCTCTGCTCACAGACTCTTGACTCCCTCCAGCGGGCGCTGCTAGCAGAGGGACTCGGGAGCGGCAGCGGTCTCACCAGCCAAATACCGCTGAGTGAAAGCGACATGGCACGCTGCCCTCACACTGCGCAGGAGGAGAAACAAGCTGCATCGGTGAGGCATCTCTAAACTGCTCGGCTGAGGAGTGTGCGGTTGCCGCTCCCCTCAGCCGAGCAATTAAAGGATCCCCCAGCTTGGTGCTGGCTTCCACGCAAGTGGGGGGGGGCGCACTGGGGATGGCTCTGCTGGGGAGGGCTCCCGATCCCCAACAGAGCCACACGAAGGAGCCCTGAAGCTTCCCCCGCTCATCCACGAGCAGGGAGAGGACAGGGGATGGAGAAGGCTCCCCATCCCCAGTAGAGCCGTGCAAACAAGCTGTGTTGCCCCAGCCCACTAGGTGCTGGGGTGAAACCGCCCCAGCTGCTGCGGTGAGAGCTGCAGAGGTTTCACCCTGCGCCTCGCAGGCCGAGGCCAATGCAGATTATTTTTTCAACATCATGGTGTATCGCCATGTTGAAAAGCTGCTATCGCCTAGCTTTAGTTTCCACTATGTTCAGTTCATGCTGTTCCTACATGCCTCTGAATTTTACCATCTCACTTAATTCATCCTATTTATCTTTGTCTTCCTTCTCATCCCCCCTTGGGCTCATGAGACAATTTTTTTTAAAAGATAAAGATTTCTACCTCTTCCCAACGTCTGTGTGCATTCCCTTAGCTGCCCCATATCACTGCCCCCCTCAACATCTGCCTTCCTCCATCCATTGTCATTTTCAAAAAGAGATTAAAGCCCACCAGACTCCCAGACAATAATAGCATCCTCCCTCTTCCCTCATATATTGGGTATCTCTTTAGATCAGTGTTTCCCAACCTTGGGCCTCCAGCTGTTTTTGAACTACAATTCCCATCATCCCTGACCACTGGTCTTGCTAGCTAGGGATGATGGGAGTTGTAGTCCAAAAACAGCTGGAGGCCCAAGGTTGGGAAACACTGCTTTAGATGGACGGCCTACAAATATACAGGAAATCTCTGTTGAAAATCTGTCTTCCATGGGCCATGTAATTCAGGCCCCTGTTGACTAACTAGACAAGACAGAACACCCAAATTGTATTTTTCAATTAGAACTGTCACTTGGTCACAGAAAATTCAGCAGACTACTTTTATGAGTCTTCATAAATGCAATCAGCCTGTGAATAAAAGAGGGGAACCCACTTTAAAAAAAATTATGCACGTCACAGCACACACCCTTTCAGAAGACCAGCTCCTCACCCCTTCACCAGAGGAGAAGATGGTGCCTGCCACCCAAGGATTTGTTCGTGCCTTTATTGATGGCACAGGTGAATTAGTGAAAGCGCCAGGTGAGCTTCTCTAGGGAGAACATTCCATAACCACCACTGGAAAAGTTCTCCACTCTATGAAATTCAGACTGAAAGAAAGCTTAAGTAAGGGCTGCTTATTGTTAATATATTTTTCTGTCTCCCATAAGAACCCATGTTTAAGAACCCATTCGGATGAAAACTGGGGTATAAAGGGGTATAAATTAATTAATATATTGATTCAATGGTGCCCCTGATGTAGTTTCACCAATTTTCTGCATGAAACCACCCCATTACAGAACCCGCAGGGCAGGGCTAGCTGCTGCACAATGAACAGGCAGAGTTTTATTGGGGGAGTGGAGGGGGTGGGAGAGGGAGGGAGGGAGGAAGCCACATGCATCTAGACAAGGGAGTCTTATCATTCAGAGCAGGATTTGTACTATCTACAAAGCCCGACCCTTCAGCAGGCAAGGCTTCAGGAAATACTAGGTCCCTCTGGGAAATTTAGCAAGGCCTCTGTAACTAAGCTTAAACTCCCACTACCCCCATTAGCTCACACATTCTTCCAGTGCGCCAGGAACAAAGGCCCCATTGACTTGGGCATGTAGGCGGCAGAGACAGTAAAAGGCTGTCTAACACATTATTCCGTGACAATGTGGTGCAGGGCTGAGCTCCTGATTCAAGCCACTTTTTCTTACAAGAGCCTCTCACTGCAATACAGCTGCCTTCTGCCTCCCTCCATTCACAAAAAACCTGGTGACATTTCCCCCTTCTTTTTCCACCACCCTCCCCCTGCACAGCCAAACAGACACACACACACACACACACACACACACACACACACACACACACAGTGAACCAACAGCAATGCTTAAAAGCTAGAAAGTTGCCACCAACTCTGTGACCTCTGGGTATAGGGCAGGATTTAATTTCAATAAATAAAATAATAAATAGTAAAAAAATAATTCCACATTACATAACAGATTTCCTAGATCTTGCAAGGCAGAGTGTAGGTAGCATGGGTAGTCTGCCATATACAGTGGTACCTCGGGTTACATACGCTTCAGGTTACATACGCTTCAGATTACAGACTCTGCTAACCCAGAAATAGTACCTCGAGTTAAGAACTTTGCTTCAGGATGAGAACAGAAACTGTGCTCCGGCGGCGCGGCAACAGAGGGAGGCCCCATTAGCTAAAGTGGTACCTCAGGTTAAGAACAGTTTCAGGTTAAGATCGGACCTCCGGAACGAATTAAGTACTTAACCCAAGGTACCACTGTATACAGCTTGAACAGCAGAATGTGCTCAGAAATAAAAATTCCACTGGCTGCCTAGAAACAAAATGTTGAAATTCTCTTAGTATTCAAGGATACAAGGTCCCATTTTACTGCAACCATACTGCTGATATTTTTAAATGCATTAGCCTTTTTCCAGAAAGATAAAGCAAGTGATTGTGCAAGTTCACTGTGCATGCAGAGATATTCAGTTGCAAGAGGCACTGTGGTGTTTGAGGCTGGCAGCCACATATGTAGCAGGACTGCTCACACCCAAAGTTAAAGAGCGTGTGGTTGCAAAGGATGAGGTCACCAATGCCAGAGGCTAAAACACACCCCAGGCCCCAAAAACTGAATTACAGCTGGAGAGATAGGTAGCCTTCCCACAGTCACCTTCCCTCTCAGGCTGCAGACACACACTCCCTCACCTGGGGGTAAGCACCGTTGGATTCAATGCAGTTTCTTAGCAGATATGCATGAGGTTGCACAGTCAGAGAGAAACCTGAAGGCCTGCCTGCCTGAAAACAGCATCTCCACCCTGCATTTTACACACCCCAGGAGCTGACACGATTGTTGGGATGGCAGCCAAGAAGCAGTGCACTGAAATAACCCTGTTCTGATACCTGGGGAAAGTCCATAACCATTGCAGAGTATATTTCTGTCTTTGATGAGGAAAGCAACTAAACCGGTTTGGGTGGCTCCCTAGAAAACCTATGGGCTACACTATGGGCTACTCACTAACAATTAGTTTCACAATCCTCTTGCAAACCCCAATAGTTTGGTAAAAATAAAACACTTTTCCTTTAAAATAAAATATCCATTTCCAGGGTTTTGTAAAATTCAAAATGCATGAAAGACTTCTCTTGGGTCGCTGATCTCACCACAAAGTATCTAAAGCAAACAAGCTGCTATCACTAAACAGGATGAAGCCCAAGACCTGGCAGGTGTCATGCATGAGGAATTCCATTTTCAAAGCTAATGATGAGTTACATTAACACAATGCCAATCCCTTCATTTCCATCTCATTTTTGCAGACCAATGAAACTTGCACTCTAATTGTATGGAAGAAGGGGAAGGTGAGAATTAGGCACCTGGGCAAAGGAGGAGGGCTGCGTGGATTGCTAGGGGCTGCCATACCCTTAGTAGTGGGCAGGAGAGGAGTGTTGGTCTGTACACACTTATCATACCTTCTGGACTGCGCAGCAGCCAATGGAAGTTGGAAGAGCATGTCAGCCATCCCCCTGATTTGGCACACTGGAAAAACCACTACAATTCCTCTCAAGTGGATTCATGACCACAGAATGGGACTTGGGAGTTAGCAATCTGTTTTGCTGCATGTACTGCAGGCATAGGCAAACTCGGCCCTCCAGATGTTTTGGGACTACAATTCGCATAATCCCCGACCACTGGTCCTCTTAGCTAGGGATCATGGGAGTTGTAGTCCCAAAACATCTGGAGGGCTGAGTTTGCCTATGCTTGATGTACTGCAAAGTGGATGATGCTGAAATTGCACCGTGATCGGCACCACAATGTATGGCAGTAGTATTACAAAGTCGTGGCCTCTTGTACATCTGGATAAAGAGAAAGCAGTGCTGTTTCAGTGAATATCCACACTTCGACAAAAAGTAACATTCACACATGAATGTTGATAACGTCAGATGAACAGTATGAGGGACCCAGGAACACAGATAACTGTTGCCAGTCATCTAAACAGATTAGTCAACATTCATTGGTACACATCTGGAAAGTAGGCAAATGTGCACCTATTTTTGGAAATTCAATAACTCCACCTAGAATTTACAGCATTCACATGCTTTTATCAAAATCTAATTTTAGTGCTCAATGCAGCAGTTTACAGAAGATCATAATTCCATCGGTAATATAAAAACAGCCACCCAACCCAACCCCCCCCCCAATATGCAGTCAGCAATTAAATATTCACCTTCCTTCCATGGTTGATGGTATTGAAAGCTACTGAGCAGGCCAGTAGAACTAACAGTATCACACCATCTCCCATCTCAACTATTATCTGGAACTATATAAAATAATGGACCATAAACCAAATTGAAGTATTCCCAGATAATCCACATCCTCCTTAAGTGTTTGAAGTCAAGGCACCACCCCTGCCTGAGCACCTCTGCTCATGTTTGTGACTGGTTAATAGCTGATAGTCATCTGGGTATATGGACTGCTTCTTCAGGCGCATCCTAACAAAAGCTTGCTTCAAGTCAGCTATGACCGCAAATACTCTCAGTGAAGCATTTACAAACCCTGTTCCTGTTCTCTTGCAATATGGGCCAAGGGACAAACAGAGGCCCACACACCACTCCAAGAACATTCATTCTAAAATACTTTCTTTTTAAAGGAAGTAAAGTAGAGTAGTAGACTTAGACATTAGAGTAGCTACTTCCAGCATCTCTTGGGTGAAATGTGTAGACTGCCACTCAGTTCACCATGGCAAAGACAGAACTTATGCTTTGGCTAGCGTTGGCATGGGTAGGTGGAAAAGAGTGACAATGTGATGTTCAGAGCATTTTACAGCATGGCCCTCTGTCTACGGAAGTCCTCAAATTTCACCTACTTTCAATTTTGTATATCCCCACAGAAAAGAAGGCCTTAGCAAGGATTACATTCTCAGAGTGTGCTCATTTGTGCAATGAAATCATATGACATTTGGAAACCAAAGTTATCATGATTTATTAACAAAGGAGTGCCAGTGCTAAGAAACCATGACGTATCTCTAGAGATAACCACAGCTACTGCTGCCACAAGCACGCCAAAACTGATTTTACAAGACATAGTCAAAAGTTTAGGGAAAGACTAATGTTGCAATTATATTCTGGTGTATTCTTTGTAGAGTACCACAACTGAGCATGATTCCTTGCAAAGTAACATAAGCAGAGAGAGATGACCCCTTGTTATCTTTATAACCCAAATTCTGACAACAGGCAAAGAGAGGAAGACTTAAGGAGAAGCACATTTAAGGGCATCAGGTTGAAGATGAGGTCTAAGAATGGACTTCAAGGGGAAAGAGTGGTTTAGATATGAATTTACAGGAAGAGGTGGAAACTCTCGTCAAAGACAGGATGGCTGACATCCGAGGCGCTACAACTACCTGGTTTGTTTGGTAACACATGAAACTCTTGAATCATGTGGGGTCAGGTTAAATCATGTTACTCCTTTCCATACCAGCACTGCCATCCTCCCATCCATCTGCTGGACTCGAAACTCAGCTCAGTCCCACGTGGGTCAGAACTCTATTTGGTACCAAGGTGATGAGACTGAAACTTTGGAGGTGGGGAGGGAAGAGCATCTTCCACACAAGCTTGGCAATGTAAGAATTGGGTCTTTATCCTCTAAACCCGAGGTGGAGGACACAAAAAGATTCTTCCCAGCATGCAAGGCAACACCCTGTTCAGCACTCTCTTTGCGGAAGAGATGGATGGATGGCAGCTAACAGATTGAGGTTGAATCCTGACAAGACAGAAGTACTGTTTTGGGGGGAACAGGAGGTGGGCGGGTGTGGAAGACTCCCTGGTCCTGAATGGGGTAACTGTGCCCCTGAAGGACCAGGTGCGCAGCCTAGGAATCATTCTGGACTCACAGCTGTCCATGGAGGCACAGTTCAATTCTGTGTCCAGGGCAGCTGTTTATCAGCTCCATCTGGTACGCAGGCTGAGACCCTACCTGCCCGCGGACTGACTCGCCAGAGTGGTGCATGCTCTGGTTATCTCTTGCTTGGACTACTGTAATGCGCTCTATGTGGGGCTACCTTTGAAGGTGGCCCGGAAACTGCAATTAATCCAGAATGCGGCAGCTAGACTGGTGACTGGGAGCGGCCGCTGAGACCATATAATACCGGTCTTGAAAGACCTACACTGGCTCCCAGTACGTTTCCGAGCACAATTCAAAGTGTTGGTGCTGACCTTTAAAGCCCTAAATGGCCTCGGTCCAGTATACCTGAAGGAGCGTCTCCACCTTCATCGTTCCGCCCGGAAACTGAGGTCCAGCTCCGAGGGCCTTCTGGTGGTTCACTCGCTGTGAGAAGCCAAGTTACAGGGAACCAGGCAGAGGGCCTTCTCAGTGGTGGCGCCCTCCCTGTGGAACGCCCTCCCACCAGATGTCAAAGAGAAAAAGAACTACCAAACTTTTAGAAGACATCTAAAGGCAGCCCTGTTTAGGGAAGCTTTTAATGTTTAATAGATTATTGTATTTTAGTGTTTAGTGTTGGAAGCCGCCCAGAGTGGCTGGGGGGGCTAGATGGGCGGGGTATAAATAATAAATTATTATAATATTATTATTATAAGATGCATGGATCATGAGTTAATTTACATAATTCACTAATTTCTTATAAATACAGATTCCTCACAAGTTGAAAAAAGCTAACACATCAGGCAGGAAAAAAACTAGCCTTGTCTGTTGTTGTTTTTACTCTCAAGGATAGTATGATATTTTCTTTAATAAAAAAAAAACAAGTAGAGGAACATTAAATGATACCCCTACTTAAACCCTGAAGTTGTTCATTCAATCACCTCCTTCTTTTGTGTAAATAAGGTAAAGGTAAAGGTACCCCTGCCCGTACGGGCCAGTCTTGACAAACTCTAGGGTTGTGCGCCCATCTCACTTAAGAGGCCGGGGGCCAGCGCTGTCCGGAGACACTTCCGGGTCACGTGGCCAGCGTGACAAAGCTGCATCTGGCACGGAAACGCCGTTTACCTTCCCGCTGGTAAGCGGTCCCTATTTATCTATTTGCACCCAGGGGTGCTTTCAAACTGCTAGGTTGGCAGGCGCTGGGACCGAGCAACGGGAGCGCACCCCGCCGCGGGGATTCAAACCGCCGACCTTTCGATCGGCAAGCCCTAGGCGCTGAGGCTTTTACCCACAGCGCCACCCGCGTCCCTTTTGTGTAAATAGTGCCTCAGAAATGTATGATGTTAAGAAGGAGAAATCAGAGCTTGTGTTGTAATTTATGGTTTCAAAAGAACAAGAATCAGCAGAACCCCTGTTTTAAAAGCACAAGCAAAACAAAATCCCCTACTGTAAAGGGATATGCAGTGATTTCCTCGGGAATCCCTTCCCAAGTGTCCAGTACGAAAGCAAACTTAAAAACTGATATTCAAACCAGGAGCACTCCACTCTTAAACCCTTTCAAAACAGCAAAGCCTTGCGCTACCCAGGAGCATCCCATATACATTGCTCAAAAAACCCACTGCATTCAACACCATGAGCAAAGATCCTAATTTTTTCCCCCACTTAAGTGATCCAGTTTACAGAATTATGAGTGTATTCCTTTGGCCTCTACCTCAAATCAGAAGGTAGAACTACCCTGGTGTAGAAGCAGATCTAAAGCGAAACAGCAGCAAGGACTGGAGTATGAGGTGCCCTTGTTTCAATGGTCACCTTAGCCACAAATGAACTAAGAAAAGCTGCTCTTTCTTTCATCTCCCCAATCCATCATATGGGGATAGTAATAGCCAACTACCTTGCAGGGTCATCAATGTGAAGCACTATGAGCACTAACAAAACAATTTAAAATAGAACAATCCATTGAAACTAACCACTCTCTGCAGCTCAATGTTTATTCCTCCATGCCATAGTAAGTATTTTCCACAGCTTAACAATATCGAACTGACAGAAATTTAAGTTCAGGCTATAAAAGCAGCTGCAGAAGCACTTAATGGAAAGCCACGCATGATATAAAACCCAATTCATTAGCTTTAGTTTGACTTTTATTATCAAGTATTTCCACTGACTTGGCTGAAGTACAGGACCCCCTGCAGCCTTGCTTCCTTCTCCCTTCAACCCCACAAATGCTAAACAGGGACCTTAGCAGCAAGCTAAAGAAACCCTGACATCCGGATTAAGTTCAAGAGGTTTCCAATGCTTCAGCTTACCCCACTAGTCTTTCTTTGCAAGTGTTTCCTAAAAAGAGGCGAAGGAAGCAAATGCACTGAATAGTAGTCTTACACCAGATCAACTTCTGTAACCACAGAGGCCATTCTATACGTAGTACAGGCAATGGTCAATGGGTCTGTCAAAGTAATTAACCACAAAACAAGTCCCTCATAAGTTACTAGTCTCCACTGAGCAGTAAGGGCTTTGCTGTTATAGAGCACATGCGCTCAGGCATAAGGAACACTATATAAAAAATTGATCCAAGAGACTGTGATCTAAAAGCATGAAATCTCTCAAAATCTTACAATGTATAAACATTTGTTTTCTTTGAAAGTGAACCAAATGACAATCTGATTCACATTTGGTAGACCCAACAGAGTGGGGGAGACTCCTTTAGAGTCCGGATCCAGACTACAGGCCACTAGTTTGCTATTCCTGCTTTACACTCTGTGCCTTATACAGTGGTACCTCGGGTTAAATACTTAATTCGTTCCAGAGGTCCGTTCTTAACCTGAAACTGTTCTTAACCTGAAGCACCACTTTAGCTAATGGGGCCTGTGTTCTGTCTTCATCCTGAAGCAAAGTTCTTAACCCGGTACTATTTCTGGGTTAGCGGAGTCTGTAACCTGAAGCGAATGTAACCCGAGGTACCACTGTATGTTGCTGCAATGTGATAATTTGTGTTGCACTAAGGTGGAGGCGGGCCGCGGGTGGCGCTGTGGGTTAAACCACAGAGCCTAGGACTTGCTTATCAGAAGGTAGGCGGTTCGAATCCCCGCGATGGGGTGAGCTCCCGTTGCTCAGTCCCTGCTCCTGCCAACCTAGCAGTTCGAAAGCACGTCAAAGTGCAAGTAGATAAATAGGTACCGCTCCGGCGGGAAGGTAAACGGTGTTTCCGTGCGCTGCTCTGGTTCGCCAGAAGCGGCTTAGTCCTGCTGGCCACATGACCCGGAAGCTGTACGCCGGCTCCCTCGGCCAATAAAGCGAGATGAGCGCCGCAACCCCAGTCGGTCACGACTGGACCTAATGGTCAGGGATCCCTTAACCTTTTTAAGGTGGAGGCACCTGGTAAGTATTACTAGGAAATACAGCCTGAGCCCATTGATGCTTCCAGTAACAGCTTGCAAGGTTACAGTGGGTTTCTTTCACACTTTTCTTGGTCACAAGATTAGCTGTGGATTAGTTACAGGTTTGAATCATTTTACCCTGCTTTTAAGTGGGAAAGGCTCCCCCAGTGCCCTTAAAGATCAATGTAAAGTAAGACAACCCCTGCCTTCATGCTTACAATCTACAAGACAAAAGCGGCTGCGGCAAGAGGAGGAAACAAGAGCAAACTTAGACAGTACTTCCTCCTCTTCTTGGGTTTTAAGGGTGTGAAGGCAACGGGGAGGCCATATTATCACCATGTATATTCCTATACTCTCATTGTTCATAAAGTGTAGTATCTCATAAGAACTTCCACAAAATCACCAGCATTTGATCCCAAATATTTTTGTCCTTTAACAGCCCCCCAAGGTTAAGTTACAATGCTCAAGTTGTTCAGCTTGCAGAGGAGGCTCCCTCTCAAACAGTCCTATACTACATGATCAGCTGTTTCTTCCAGTTCACAAACTACACAAAACCCAGCATCAATCTGTCCGACATTAAATAAATTACTGTAAAGAGCACAGTGCCCTGCCAAAATACTAAGTAAAGCAACTTGTTTCATCTGGTGATTAAAGATCTAAAAGTCTCTCAAAGCTGATCAAAAAAAATAAAAATAAAAATACCTTCCTCCTACTCATGAGACTTGTTTCCCAATATTTTTGCCATTCACCCATAATCTTCTGCTTAACCCAACATTTTACTTCCATGGAGCTGAAAACAACATTAATGCTGTGTTGCTTGTGTCTCAAATCATTCTTGGCTACCTGATCTTCCATTTCCCATGTTGGCCGGAATTCAACTAAAACTGACCAAATACCTATTAACAGTGGTTCTGAATTCAAGAACCAGATTTCATTTACCAAGTTATATATCCCATATCTCCATTCTGAACAACTAATAACCCCAAGAAGCAGTCGGTTAGCAACACCCCTCTATCAGGCCTCGCATCCCTAACCCACTCCAAAACCCAAAATTATAGTCACCAACCTGGCCATTGTTATTGAAACCTAATCGGATTAATGATACTTCTTTTGAACTCTGAATGTTGGTGCACCAGTTGTTATAGGAAGAAAGTTCTTGTAAGGGCCAGCTGTGATGGAAACAGTTGGAGCAGAGGAGCCAAGTGGAGCTGGTCTCTCCGCAGAGTCAATGGCGTGGCGCTGCCTCCAATGCCTCTTTGGCTCTTGCAGTTGCTGCCAGGTGAAAACTGAGGAACAGAGGAGTCAGTTGGAGCTGGCTCAATGGCTCCATCAATATTAAGTGGTCAATGACTCATTCCCTGGTCAGCATTAACAGGAAAATGCTCTGAATGAATGCCTGATATTCTTCACTTTAAAAAGATGCAGCCTTTATTTTGCAAACCTTTCATAGGATAGTTCTTACTATAATGGGAAGAGGTTGCAATACTGAATGCAGTGAACAAAAAGCCATGGTACTGACAGTGCCTAAGTTTTAACCAGTTATTGTTATTCTTACTCTCATTATTACTACTAGTAGTGCTCTCACCACCACCACTACTATTTATTCAACAGAGCAGCTTTACCAGTACTCCAATCTGAAATCTGCCAACCAAACATCATATTCTGCTGCAAAAGAAGTTCCAAAGCTATTGCAGAAAGCTAGTTTCTTTAAAAAGGTGTGGTGCATCGAATTTAACACAAGAAAATATAACTCTATTCATCATGGATAAAATTACTTCATTCATCAAAGATAACATCAGGAATGATAGCAATCTAGGTACGAGGCAAAAAGACAAGTCTAAGACTGGAGATCACTTTCTCAAAATTGTGAAGCTGCAGGGAAGGGTGTTGGGTTTAGGATTCTTAAAAATAGCTTGCATTCTGAACAATGGAGAATGGAGAAAGTTGGAGGTATATAAAAGCAAGAACAAGGCCAGGCAACATGAATTGAACAAAATATTTATTTGCATGTTAAGAGGGAGCTTGATTCTACAACTGAGGTATGGCCTCATCCATACAGTATTAAGCGAGTCAACCCTAAGGACCATTTTCTTACTTACATAGGGGTCTTGTCAGTCTTACTTGCCTTCTGACAGAGAGAGGTAAAGCTGATAAAGAACTTTTATGTTCAGGGGAGATCATACTGAAGGGTTGGATGAAGGAGCTCAGAGAAGTATCAATACATTTTTTTCTTCTTTTCAAAAATATGTGTCAAAGAGATATGGGCACTTCTGTAGAGAAAGCAATTGGTTTACTGGTGTTAAATGAGATTACAGGAAAGTACTCACTTTTTTAAAAAAATACTAGTAAAATATTATACATTAGTTATTGCTTAGTATCAGAAAAAAATTGTGTGCTTCATAATGTAAATTACAGTTCATCAGCTACACACACCATCTAATGGTTTCAATCTCACAGTTCAATCCAATTCCATTATTTCTTTCCCAATACTGAAAAAATCTAATTCTTCATGTTTCCCATGCATTTCATTCTGCCTTCTCTATATTGCAGTGGGTGTGCCAAGTTAAGAATTTTAAGAAACAGCATGTCATCTCCCATTGACGGAACTTCTGCTTCCCCAGCCCCATTGTGTGGCCTCATTTTCTAAACATCAAAACACAAAAGTAGTATTTCCTGCCAATGGAAACACAACTTTGTTGAAAAGCATTAGGATCTTCTGCATCAGTGATGAAATAAATGGGCATTCCTTGCAGAAGAACCTCAAGGGGTGCCTTGCTAGTAATCCCAAGTGACAAAATTAGGTGGGACAGCAGCAAATTTGCAAGAAGAATGTTGACGGGATGCCATCCTCACTACTACACATTGGTTTGGTGCCAACATGAGGCTGGAGTGTTCTATTTTCATTTTGTAATCATTGCTGCAACAAGACGGCCTGGGCATATCCATTTCAACTGTAGAAGAGCAGGACAGTATGCATCCCAGCCCCTTCTAGTTTCTCGGTAAAACCATTTCAGTTCATGAACATGTTCAACAAAACCACACAGCAACAGAGCACATGGAATCACCAAGTGAAAAATCATACACATTTGTGCACAGGTTCAGAGAGCAAAGCTACACACAGCACATCTGTGGTGACTGCTACCAGTTTGGGAGGTTTTGTCACAGAACATCAACCTTTTGAAATGCCCCATTTTGTTTTTGTTTTTTTATAAATCATATTTATTAAAATTTCCAAAATACAGAAAGTAAAAATAAAACAAAAGTGAAATATATTCAAAACCTTATTTTCATTACCCACTTTCTGGGACTCCCCCCTCCCCCATCCCTACCATATTCCCCTTTCATAACGTTGATTCTACAAGCTCTCACTCCCAATTTAGAACTTAATTTGTTTAACCCCATATTCAAAATTGAATTTGTACAGTCGTCATCATTGCCTTGAATAAAAATCAAAAATTCTCTCCCCAGGGTCCACCCCATTTTCCTTCCACGAATTCCCTTTTTTTAATAGAAACGCCCCAACCAAGTATAAAAAGCTATATAAAGATAAAAAAGATAAGAAGTGTATATAAAAAAAAAAAGTTCAGAAAATAGTTACACAGCCTTTGGATTCTAAATCTCCCCCCCCCCCTCTTCCCCGGTTTAGATTCCCCATGTCCATCAGTCTGTCTGTTGTCTGCCTGGAAATCTTGGATCCATAATCAGATTTTCCCTCAATTCCTTGCCAGCTTTTTTTTTTTTTAAGTTATTTTTATAATATTTAATTTCAAGTTTCCAGTCCAAATTTAAAGCTCCCCCATTGTTCTTTCCATGTTGTAGTCCAGTTTCTTGTCTTGTTCCGCTGCTAAAACGTTCTAATTCAGAAATTTAGTAACTCTACAGGGGTTGTTGTTATTCAGGAACAAAAACTTACGTTCAGTCCCTTCCTTTCTTCAATAGAAAAATTCTATTGTCTCCTTTAATATAAACACCCCTGTAGACAAAATACTGCTTCAGTTTTGCAGCTTTCCCAAGAGATAACAAGTCCTGTAGAATTCCAAGAGTATTTTTCCACTTACGACCATCTTTGTAATGTCCCAAAACCCCTCTAGGGGGATTGTAATAACTTTGTTTCCTCTGGTCCAAAAGTCCGATTGTTGTTCCATATTTTCGCCATTTTATATCCAAATCGTAGCAAATTGTAACGAAATTAACTAGCAAAGCCCTCGTAACAAAGTCCTCTTTAAATTTTCCGACTTTGACAGCTACTTTGACAGCTGTCAAAGCCTCCGTCTCTTTTCACCAGGCTCTCTCGCGAATCGCCCCGGTTCCGGGGGGTGGGGGTGGGTTTACATTTTCCTTCTCCCTCCACTCTTCTCCTCCAGCACAGTTCTTGTAGTTTTCCATCGTGGAATTCTCAATTTTTGTCCGAAATAGACTTATTTCTGGACCTTGGTTACTCAGTCCTTGTTTTAACATGTTTACAGTAGGGAGGGGGACTGACTTCCTTTTTGGATCCCCCCCCCCCCGCTCGTGCCAAATCCAAAAAAAAAATATTCTTTTTTTCTCCTTTTAAACCCAGTTTCCAAATTACTCACGGGTTGTTGTTAAAAGTCCAAATTTTCAATGGAAGAAGTCAGCGCTCTCCGCCGGATGGCATGCGGCTTCGCTCGGCAGGGAAAGCAGAGGACTCAAAGCACCGCGCCGCTCCCCGGCACCCGATCCGTAGCCTTTAAAAAGGCTCCTTCACGAGTCGGGAGGGCGCTAACGGTGCCAGCCGAGTCACCCATGTCCACGGCCTCCGTGGCCGTGGTTTTTAAGGGTCCCCGCGTCGCCGGCGCGGTAGGACCCAGCCCCTGCCGAGCAGGCTCCCTCCGGAGCTCGGAGGGAGTCCGCCATTCGGCGATGGCGCCAACCCGGAAGTCCTGAAATGCCCCATTTTGTAAACCAGCACTGTGATAGTCATGATAAGTAGATTCTACTACTATACTGTTTCATCTCATTTTCGATTATTTATCCTTTACTGGGTTTGCAGCCCCCCGGCAGACTTCAGTTAACGGCTGAAACAGAACTGAAACTCTCCCCAATTAAATTCGACTCCCTGCTTTGAATACATATTTGAATACATAAGTGAATCCTATGTTCAAGAAGTATGCTTAAGCTAAGCTTCCATTTAACTCAAACTTTAGTTAAACAATCTGATGATGTTCTTTTGTAAAGCTTTGTGCCAACTTTAAGGAAAGCATTATATTCATTCTCTGGTCCATATGCTATCCACCAGACCAGATAACAAGATGTGTCAATCTTAAAACCACAAATAATTCCCTGACCAAAGCCTCTCTATCTATTTCATGTTTAAAAAGCGCACTTCCTCCAAAAGTTCTCACGCAGCTCATCTTCTTTAAACAAACATATGGGAATGCAACCCAATCCTCTTCCCAGACACCTTTCCATGAAAACAAGGAATTCTGGAAGAGGAAGGGGGGGGAGTGGCTCTGCCTTGGAATTTACTACTAAATCCGCATCCATTTCCCCGCAAGTAACTTAAAAGGTTTAAAGAGCTGAACAAACACTCTAGAAACTCATTAGGTATACACTTCCACATACAATGTGTAATTAACCTACAGGATTCATGGTCAGAAGATGTTGCAGCTGCTACTTTTAAAAGTGTTTTTAAAAAAAAAAAAAAAAAAAGCTGACGTTTACCTAATTGTTAATGCTGAGAAACTCAATCACAATTTAAAATTTCAAGGCTACCTTTCCACCCTCTGTTGCCTTTGTATCTCTGCCCACGACCTCCTCTCCACCATTCTGCTGCCACTCCTACCAAGTTGTCTGTTGTAACAGGTCTGCCCATTTTCCCTTACTACCTTTTATGCCTAGAACACCTTCCTGGAATGTAGATCTGTGAGCTCCTTTCCATTTCAGAACACTGAAACACTGGAAGCGGGAGGGCTCTCTCACTGGCTGCCCAAGGCTTTGTGGGATGAGCAATTACACTGATATCTAACCTTTCCTTCAAAGAGCTCAAGGTGACATTGCATTGTGCTCTCCCCTTTCCCTCATATTTTATCATGACAATCACCCTGTGAGGTAAGTTAGGCTGAGAGATAGCAAGTGGCCCAACCTGGTCTCCAAGGTCCTAATCAGATACACTAACCACTGCACCACACTGGCTTGCCACCCTAACTTCTCCCAGGAAAATTTAGTTGTCCTCCCTGTTGGTATTGAGGCTCAATCTCAAGCTGGGTCAAGTCCAGAAAGCCAGATCGAAATATTTCTTAAAACAAAAAAGTATGTGGTACTCTTTATTCATTCAGAACCCTCAAGATCTGGCTTTTCTATGACTCCCAACTGAAACAGTCTCCATATGCACAGCTACCTTTGTTCCCTTCAATTGGTTATTTAAAGTATTTTAACCCACTTTAATTCATGCACAATAACACAAGTACAACATACACACCAGCAGCAGCAGCAGCAGACTGGCTCAACTACAGCAGAATTCAAGCAAACACGAACTTCTTCAGTTCTCCTCCCCAGCAGCTGATTCACCAGTGAGACCCTTTACCCCAGGGATGGCTAATGTGGTACCCAACCTTACCTCAAATTCCTGTTGAGCTACACCCCCATTTTCCCTGATCATATTGGCCTTGCGGCTGAGGCCGATATGAGTTGGGGTCTGAGAACATATGAACAGCATCACTTTGACTATCCTGGCTTTACCCCAATTCTGCTAGTAAACGCCTGCAAAGTCAAGTCCAAACTTAGTTTTAGTTTCTGTTAAAGAGTAAAACATATGGTCAGGAGAAAAGAAAAAGAAAAAGCAGAAGTATCTATATAAATCCTCAATCTAAGGTCACTAAAAGAGTTCTAGCCTCAATCTCCACAGGTGCACTAACCATGGGTGGGACTGTTCCACTGAAGGATGGCCAAGTTTACACTCTTAGCGGCAGATCCACTACATCTGCTTGTTGGCCTACGGTCTGAATATTTGATAAAGCACAGTCTGTCCTGTTATTTATTTTACTACTCTTTCTCTCTCTCTCTCATTTTGGTGTGGTTTATTTTCCCGTTTTTAGAATACCACAGCTGCAGCTAGGAAATGCTCTCTCACTGTAGAAATCCCAGTGGGCAGTGGGCTGCAGAACAGCATGGAAAGTACGTATCATTGTCCTCCCCACCTCAAACAGTCACATGCGCATCTTACAAAACACTCCTTGTCCTTGCCCATGAAGGCAAAAACTCTAAAGCTAAGCCCCTACTTCAAGGGGTGAGGAGAGGGAAAAGGACACTGCTTCTTGGCATGGAAATTTTAATTGTGATTTCAAATGCAGCAAGCCAGTTGTAGGGAAAGAAAAACATGTTTTCATCATACTTATACCTAGCAAACCTAAGAAATAC